>NC_037671.1:42178810-42494321 GCF_003255815.1 Theropithecus gelada | reverse complement strand
TTAGGACTCGCAGGCGAGGTTCCTCGGTCCAAAGGTGCGGGCTGAGGAAGTCGCGCTGAGGGAGGAGGGTAGGGGCTTCTTATAGCCTGAGAGGTAGGGAAGCTGGTTGTGCAAACAGGGCCTGGGGGGTCTTAAAACTACTAGGGCAGGAGTTGAGTAAGGGTCACGAGGAAGGGGTCTTTGGAAACTGTTAACCGAAACTGCTGTTTACGAACTTGTGGAATGCAGGTGAGCTGCAGGTCATGGGGGAGTGTGGTTGCCCAGCCGGAACCTCTGACGTATGTAAGTCTGAAGGTGTGTTCAAAGAGGAAGGGAAGTCTGGAACAAAAGGCCTGCTCGAACAAAGGGCCTGCTACGCCGAGTGGTGCTGCCATGTTGGGTCTACATCCCTGCCTAACAGTGGGGACTGTAATATTATTAAATGTAATTTATTTGAAAGATCTTTTCATCAGAATCCGAAAGGCTCTTTCTGATCACTCCTAGAAGTCATGTAATACTTTAACATGGACGGTGGAAGAAAAGCATCTAATAAAAATGCTAGTTGGATGAATAAAGATAGGAATGAGGAAAGAAAGGATGCCCTTTATCATTTCTTCAGCAAATACTCTTTGAACATTTCTAATACAAGACTGGGAGGGTCACTTATGTTCAAAGTGTTCTTTCAAGAGGATTAACTTGGTAGTAATCTGTCCTGAAGGAGAAACTGAATCTGGAGAAACCAGAAATTAGGAGGCTCATCCACACATCTGGGCTGATCCAAAGAAGCAGTTGTTAGACCAGGACAAGGACTCAATAAGGTGACTTTTCAGGGTAAATTTAAGAACTAAATTCAAGGTCAAGAATGGAGACAGGGATTTTTCTTTTTCCTTTTTTTTTTTTTTTTTTGGCTTTTTATTAAAAACTTTTCTTATATCCATAGGTTATTGGAGAACAGGTGATGTTTGGTTACATGAGTTAGTTCTTTAGTGGTGATTTGTGAGATTTTGGTGTACCCATCACCCAAGCAGTATACACTGCACCCAATTTATAGTCTTTTATCCCTTACCCCCTTCCCACCCTTTCCCCCCATAAGTTCTCAAAGTCCATTGTGTTGTCAGATACAGTAAGTTTCTCTTCAAAGGTTTAATTTCTGACTTCCTTGTTCTTTATTCTCAAGATCAATTTCCTTGTCCCTTCTCCTACCTGCTCTGTAAACATCTTCTCCTGCCAGTCCCAATCTGTAACTCCCAGCTCTTCCTTATTTGGAAAGAGTCCTCTTTTACTCCTGGCTACCCATTCTGTAAACTGCCCCTCCCGCTGAAACAGCTCTTCCCACCAAAACTAATCTTCCTGACTTTGTTGTGCCCTGACTTGCCCAGACATGTTTGGGTATATCTTGTGCTGTAGCAGAAGGACCACTCCTACCTCTCTTCCTCCCTTGCGAGTCGCACGTTTACCCTATTTGGAAACGTTTGAGTCTCAGTTAACTGGGATCAACTTAGATTGTGTGGTCTGACCCCAGTCAATGAGGAAGGGACACAGAAACAAGAACTGCATTAAGGTTAAAAACCTCTTCCCTCCTTTGTTCAGTGTGCTCTCACAGCAGCCAGAAGTGCAAGCGGCACCCTTCTGCAGAAGTAAATTTGACTTGCTGAGAAATCCTTTGAGTATTCATTTTCCTTGCAATACTGAGCTCTTGTTTCTAGCAGTGTCATTCTTATGCCTTTGTATCCTCATGCTTAGCTCCCACATGAGTGAGAACAAAGCAGCATCAGTTAAAAAGGACAAAGAGGGACATTATATAATGATAAAAGGCCTTGTCCAACAAGAAAATATTGCAATCCTAAACATATATGCACATAACACTGGAGGTCCCAAATTTATAACACAAACAGAACTAAGAAATGAGATAGACAGCAACACAACAATAGTGTGGGACTTTAATACTCCACTGACAGCACTAGACAGTTTATCAAGACAAAGTCAACAAAGAAACAATGGATTTAAACTATACCCTGGAACAAATGAACTTAATAGATATTACAGAACATCCTACCCAACAACCACAGAATATACATTCTATTCATCAGTTCATGGAACTTTCTCCAAGATAGACCATATGATAGGCCACAAAATGAGCCTCAATAAATTTAAGAAAATTGAAATTATATCAAGCACTCTCAGACCACAGTGGAATAAAACTGGAAATCAACTCCAAAAAGAACCATCAAAACCATGGAATTTAAATAACCTGCTCCTGAATGATGATTGGGTCAAAAATGAAACCAAGATGGAAATTAAAAAATTCTTTGAACTGAACAACAATAGTGACACAACCTGTCAAAACCTGGGGGATACAGCAAAGGCAGAGCTAAGAGGAAAGTTCTAGCCCTAAACACCTCTATCGAAAAGTCTGAAAGAGCACAAACAGACAATCTAAGGTCACACTCAAAGACAATCTAAGGTCATACTAGAGAAACAAGAACAAACCAAACCCAAACCCAGCAGAAGAAAGGAAATAACCATGATCAGACCAGAACTAAATGAAATTGAAACAAACAAAAAAAATAACAAAAGATAAATGAAGCAAAAAGTTGGTTCTTTGAAAAGAAATAAAATTGATAGGCCATTAACAAAATTAACACAGAAAAGAAGAGAGAAAATCCAGGTAGGCTCAATTAGAAACAAAACAGGAGATATAATAACGGAGACAGGGATTTTTCTAATCACCACTTGACACTATATTTACAGGGAGAATTCTGGTCTGAATATGGCAGGGACTAGAATGTGATGATAAAGGTAGGGCAGTAATGGGGGGAACCCAGCTTGGATTTCTGGACATTTCTCCTCTCCATCCCTTCTCTTTTCTATCCTGACACCCACGCTCTTCCCCATTTGACTCTACTACCTGAGTTCATTCCTTATTTCTCAGTCCATCACATGAACTGTAGTGCCCAGAACCCAGTGTGACCCTGCTTCTTCATTCCTGGAAAAAAGTAGTTACTCTTGAATGGGAGGCCCAGTGACTAACTTTTCAGTGTTTCAGGACACACAAAAAGCAAGAGAGAAAAGCTCACATGTGAATCAGTGCAACATGACACATGGAAGCAGCTCCATAAAATGAAAAAACCAGGCAGTCCCAAGGTCCAGTCTCAGCTCTGAGCTCTCCAGTTCTGTGACCTTGGGCAAAGTTTCTCTCAATTTTCTGGTATGTAATATTAAAAGATAATTTTTAAGAGGTAAAATCATGACTCTTAAACATAAAATGCCTACATGTCAAAGATTTTATTTAGCTTACTTGTTAACAGTGGAACCAGCGAGATATGACAACTACGTGAAGGATAATTCAAAGAACATCTATGTATAGGCAATCAGGAATGCTGAAATAAATTTATAAATATTTGCAAAATTGACCAATGACCACTGGACAATAATCAACTGTGTCTCCAAGAGATACACTTCACTTGCATTTCTACGGCTGGGAATCATTTGCATTACTATCACTTTTCTAGGACTTACAGGGTTGTGAAATAGCTTAAAGTCAATGAAATGCACAGGCCCCAACAGAGTCAGATAGCCTGGCAGGTTGTACTAAAATTTACACTCTCAGCAGTATTTTATTTTCATTTCAAAGTCTTTTACAAATTTTTCTAACAGAAATATAGGGATATTATCTGAATCTGAGATGGTATATTTAAAACATCCAGCACAATTCTTGGCACATCATGGACACTCAATATCAGAACATTCCCTTTCTTGTATTTCAGTCTAGTCAAATCACAGGTTAGTTTTTATCTGAAACAAATTCTGTTAACAAAAATGTATAACAAGAGTTTCGGGGTTCAATAGTTAGAATTTTCACAGCTGACTGGGAAAGCCTTGATAGAAGGGTTCAGTTATCCCTAATCCTACTTCTTACCCTGGCAGCACTTATTCCAGAGAGAATCACGAAGCCACAATACTCAGGTCACATTTCTCTGTCATTTAACAGCTTATGCTGTAGGGGCAGAAAGGTGTGATGCCTTTCCACACTCATCATAAGCATTACAGCTGCCACTCCTATAACAAAAGACAGGTTAACAAGAGAAATTCATAACACATTTATTTAATCAAAGTTTTATGTGACATGGCAGCCTTCAGAAATGAAGATCCAAGGAAAGTGGTCTGTTTTTATGTTTAGGTTCGATGAAGAATGGCCTCCATGTAGAAATGTGATTGGACAAAAGGCACGATCTAATGGTAATGGACTGGGGAGAGGGGAAACCCAGCAAGTCCTGTCCAGATTCTTCTTGATCTCTCTGAATAGCATTCCTTCCTCTTGAGTATGGGGCAGGACCCTCTTGAATGAAGGTCTTCAAGGGAAATGGAAGAAGGGAGAGAGTAACCTTCCTAGGTTTTACAGATTCCTTTGTGGGAGAGGGGTTCTAGTTTCTATGACCTACCTTGAGGAAGAGGAATTCTGGTTTCTATGACTTACACGGGGGGGTGGTTGGGGGGAGAGGGGCGAGGGACAGGAGGGTAGGAGAGAAGTTCAGAGAGAGACTTTGATTCTGAGGCTGCTTCTGAGACCTTCCAATCTCCTTTAGTTCAAAGTATTTAGCATGCCAAAGTGTCATACTTTGGGGGTATTGCTTTTTGAGCCCCAACAATGCACTATGGCCACCTCAATATCTCATTTGTTTCTCACAACTCAGTGAGGTGGACTACCCAGTAGTGCAACCACTTACATCTTACAGAAGAGGCAAGAGGTTCAAAGAGATTAAACAACTTGATGCTATGGTTTAAATGTGTCCTCTAAAGTTCATGTGTTGGAAACTTAATCTCTAATAAAACTGTTGAAAGGTGGGAACTTTAAGAGGTGAGTAGGTCATAAGAGCTTTACCTTCATGAATAGATGAATGCTGCTATCAAGGGAGTATGTTAGTTATAGAGGGAGTGCGTTCCTGATTAGAAAGGAGATATTTGGTCCCCTTCTCCTCTTGCTCCCACCCTCTGTTGCCCTTCGCTTCCCCCCACAGGAAGACTCAGCACAGGGGCCCTCACCAGATGCTAGTGCTATGTTCACGGACTTCCGAGCCTTCAGAAGTATGAGCCAAATACATTTCTGTTCATTTTAAATTACCCAGTCTGTGGTGTTGTTATAGCAGCATAAAATGGACTGACAGCTTGTCTAAAGTCACATGGCTAGTAAGTTGCAGAGCCAATATGGAATAGAATCCCTTATGTCACAAGACTTGAGGACAAGAAAAGATTTGTATCCAAGACCCCATGCCTTTCCCCAAGGCCTGAGTTTATTGCTCTCTGCTTTTAAAAGTCAAATTTAGCTTGTCTTGAACAGACAGGTTTAAGTAATATGTTTTATATTGCAGACTACTAATCTATTACAGTGATTTCATCAGTCTATGAAATAACCATCCACATAATATAAATTTTGTAGCCCCCTCTCCAAATCAAATCCACAAGCATTCCATGGATGCTGGGCACCCTGGGGTTCAGTGCCCCCAGAATACACAAGGGACAGTCTCAGGGGACAAATCTGTGGGAGAGCTGTTTGCTGGGTGCTGGAGGAACATAGCTTCTACCCTGCAGACAAAACCCAGAACCTATCCCAGGCAAAGGGCAAAGCAGAGTCCACTGCCTGCAATAACTGCAGCTCCCACCCCTAACCCTTTGGACTCTTTCATGCCTTCCTCCTCCCAGGCCCTAACTGTGACCTTCCCTCCATCCATCAGAGTGGAGCATCTCAAACTCAGACAAACTCCCAAAGATCATCTCCTAACAAAGTCTCTCTGCTTCACTTCTTGCCTCCCTTCAGTCACAGCCTGTTAATATGCAAGTCATATCATGTCTCTTTTCAGCTGAGAAAAATCCAATGGCTTCTTGTTGCAGATTGAGTTTTCTGGAACAGACTATGCAAAACAATTTAATGTGCAGAATCTATATTTGGGAGTGCCTTCAGATCAATGTCTTTGGGGAAGGAAGCATGTAAGATTGGGGGAGGGAGAAGTTAAGCTGCAATGCACATCCAACCAATGACAGCCTCAGCCATCCCCACAGAGACTCTGGACCCTTCTCTTCAGGGATATCTCACTTTTTTTTCCGTCATCCTCCCAACCTCCACTATCACAGAAAGAAAGATGCAGACACAAGATTCACACAATTCCCTTCCTTCTCATTATCCCAGGGCTATGTCACACCAACAGACAGGACAATGTGACTGTTGTCTCATTAATTCTCTGATTTCATGTCTCCATGTCAATTAAATGTTTTCATATTCCTATCTGACAGCTGAGGAGCAATATTAGTTCAACGTATTAAGAGGAAAGTAATTAAATATTTGTTCTGGGGTAATTGTATATAAATTGCATGACAATTGAGTTGGTGATGTAATTAATAAATTTTAATTGGAGGCCCTTTTACAATCAATGTTTAATTTACTAACAACTGTTTTGGCTTAAGTGCAAATTAAATGCCTGTCATTGGTCATCCACACCCATGAGTGCAGAAGCAGGCCACTTTCTGGCTGGCTGTTATAAAACTTCTCTGCTACCAGACAGCTATGTAAGCTCCAGCAAGTCTTGAACCCTTCAGGGGACTCAGTTTTATTATCTGTAAAATAGGAATGTTGAAGAATTATAGTCATAGCTAACATGTATCTGCTGTGAATTGAATACTGTTGTGAACACACTGTGGGAAACTCATTACATGTGAATAGCTCATTTAGTCCCAACAACAATGCTATAATTAGGTGCTGTTTTTATTACCCTCATTTTGTAGAAGAGGAAACTGAAGTACAGAATAACTTTTCCCAGGCAGCGGAGGAAAAGGGATTTGGCTCTTGAGCTCATCCTGTCAACAGGTAAGACCTGCTGTCTCTCATTATAATTTCTAGCCCCAGTCCTTCAGACACCCAAATCTTTTCATCCCATCATCATTATTTATCCCTGCCTGGCACAAAGCCCTTTGTATAGTTAAATTCTTGGCTTTGACCTTTTCTGACTTGCTATTAACACCAATAATGGCCTGCCTCACCAGCTCCCACAGACTCCCTTTATCTGTCAGTATGGGTTAGATTATGCTGTGATAACTAACAGCCCCGAAATATAAATGGCTTACAACAGCAGAGGTTTATTTCTCACTGTTTCATGTCCAGTGTGAAAAATTATGGGACTTGTAAACAAATGTTTTGCCCTGTTTTCTAAACTCACAACCGCACACTTTGGTCTTTGTTCCATGCTGTTTTCACCCTAGGACTCAGGCTGAGAGAGAAGGCCAACATTACTGAACTCACAACAAAGGGAAAAGAGAAGTGAAAAAGGAAGAGCTGCTTCTGAGAGCTCCTGCTCAGAAGTAACGCATGAGACTGTGGCTCATATTTACTGGTTAAAACATAGTTGAATACAGTGGAGATTTTTAATCCCTCTGCAGGGAGGAGCACCCAAAGCCATATCACCAAGCCTGTCGATGGAAGTTGAAGGGAGTATCATTTTCCACTGGGTTGCAGGGGAGGGAAGGAGAGCAAATATTTCAAACAATAATAGAACCCACCATATACCCGTTCACTGTGCATCCTTGCTTTCTGCCTTGAGCTGCATCATCATCATCTTGCTGCTAGACTCCTGCAGCACTACTCTAGGGTATAAAATTCTTTTCTTCTTATTGAAATGCTGTCTGGAAGGGCTTGGGGAATAGCACACTATGATGATCTGAAGTCTAGAAAACAGAGCCAGCTGTTTCTTTGTAATTCCCAGCATCTCCCTACAAGATACTTAAGTGCCCTTCACCCTGACCTCTTTTCTTTTCTGCCTTCTTCCTGTTCCCAGGTCCTTGCCTCCCTTCTGCCAGGGCCTGCATAATAAAGGCTGGGAAATTTCCATCAGTTCTTTCTTCATCTTGTCAGAGGCACATAGTTCTTATAGATCCTCTTGAGAGAAGACTGGATGATCAAAGGAGCATCTGTCAGATCAGTTAATGTCTCTCTCAGAGACAATGATGATTTTTCAGAGAATAATGAACTGGATCCCCAATGATGGCTACATCACCTTCACCTCCTGATATGGTTTAGATCTGTGCCTCTTTCCAAATCTCATGTCAAATTATAATCCCCAATGCTGGAGGTGAAGCCTAGTGGGAGATGATTGGATCAGAGGGGTGTATTTCTCGTGTATGGCTTAGCACCATCCTCTTGGTGCTATTCTCATGATAGTGAGTTCTCATAAGACCTGGTCATTTAAAAGTGTGTAGCGCCTCCTCCTTCCATCTGTCTCTTGCTGTTCCAAGCATGTCACCTGCCTGCTCTGCCTTCATCATCCACCATGATTGTAAGTTTCCTGAGGCCTCCCCAGAAGCTGAGCAGATGCCAGCCTGCACAGCCTGCAGAACCATGAGCCAATTGAACCTCTTTTCTTTATAAATTACCCAATCTCAGGTGATTCTTTATAGCAATGCAAGAATGGACTAAGACACCTCCCTTCCTGCCAATCAGGGGAGTGTAAGAAGGAATAAAGCATAAAGAGGATAAAGGGGTCAGAGACCTCTGTCACCTGTTTCTCAGCTATTCTCTTCAGCCCTAACCCCAATTAGGAATTACCATATTTCTCCTCTTTGTTTCTCCTCTTTCCTTTACTATGGCTCTTCCCATTCCCTTTGATCCTATTTTAATGTCTTTATACTCACTTCTCATTTTCCCAGTTCCCCTTCCTCCCTTCCCCATATCTGCCCTTCAACCATCTCCATTTTTTCCTTTCTGGTCTCTCTCTTCCCTCTCTTTATAGAGGATGACTCTGGGAGGGAGAATGGCAGGGGAAGAGAGGGTCTCAGTTCTTGCCTCAGCTCAGCAACTAACTTTCAGTGTGATGCTGAAAAAGCTACTGGGGGAGATTTTAGAGTCTGTCTCACCCACTGCTATCTCCCAGCACCTGGCCTGGCATGTAGTAGGCACTCAATAATTGTTTCTTGAATAAACGAGTATCTGAATGAATGGATGGATGGAGTTGCCTCTAAAAAGCTCTCCAAGAAGGCTTGTAGCTCTGAGGTTTCATGATTCTATAAAATTTCTACTTCCAGACTGTCTTTTGGAACTGACAGGGCAGAGAAACGGACTCAAATAGCAGTAAATGTGCAAGAGATTTTATACCTAATTGACAAACTAAATGTAGATAAATCACTGGGACCAGATGGCACTTGCTGGAGAGTAGTGAAGGAACTCAAGGGTGAAATTGGGGAATTGTTGGCCAAATGTGTAAAGTGCTCATTATAAAGGGATGCAGTGCCAGAGAGCTAGAGAGAGCGGCTGTGCCTCCACAAAGGACCCTGGAAAGTGTTGAACAGTGAGACTGGCTGTGAAACCCAGCAAGTTAGCCAAATTTAGAATAAAGAGTAGCATCACTAGCAAAACCAGCATGCCAGGGAGGAAGGCTACTTGGTTCTATAAGAGGAAACCATTCCGGGCTAAATCTAGAATTGTATGTAGAGACACATATGGTTAGTGGCTGAAGAAGTGAAGGACATGCCATTTCAAAATATGCTGGATGGGCATATTGATTATTTCAAGTGGAAAACATTGGAGAAATTGTAGTTTCAGAAAGGACAAGCTAACTTGTCTCTTCCTGCATTTAGCAAACCGTAAAGATTTCTCTGGGAGGAGTACCCTCCCCATGCCAGGGTGAGAAAATGGCCCCCATGACCAGAGACTGAGAATTGGGGGCTGCAACAGACCTGAATAGAGACACTTAATGTCTCTTATCATCCCACTAGTTTTCCACCTTCCCCTATACTTCTTCCAGTGACTCCTCTGGAAATGTATTACTATTAGCCAGATCCCCTTTGTCCTGTTATTTTTTTTTCTCAAATTTATTGTTCCTTGTCTAAAAAGCATAAAAGCATCTTCCTTTGGTAACTCCTTGAACTTTACTATCTTGTGAAGATCCTCATGTACATGTAAAAGTAATGAAATTTAATTTGCTTGCTTTTCTTTCCTCAATCTGCCTGGTGTCAATTTGGTTTCTAGATCCAGCCAAAGAGCTCACATAAGACCTAAAGAGGTGTTAGAGGTGATCCCTGGCTCCCCTGCAAGGCAAAAGGGAGCCAGTGGAGGAAATACATTTAGGTTCTCAGAATTAATGTGCTAAAATCATTTTAAAATGTAAAACAGACCAAATCATCCAGGATTAAGATGATATCTTAGAATAAATTCTGATTTAAGATAGGGAACTATATGGGATTAATTTTATTTTATGTTTTTGAGACAGGGTCTTGCTCCATCACCAAGGCTGGAATACAGTGGCATGATCATAGCTCACTAACCTCAAATTCTCAGGTTTAAGCAATCCTCCTGCCTTAGAGCCTCCTAAGTAGCTAGGATTACAGGTATGCAACCACCACACTGGGGTAAATAAAAAAATTTTTTGTAGGAAACAGTCTCATTATGTCACCCAGGCTGGTCTCAAGGTCTTGGCCTCACACTATCTTCTCACCTTGGCCTCCCAAAGC
Organism: Theropithecus gelada; assembly: GCF_003255815.1. NCBI lineage: Eukaryota > Metazoa > Chordata > Mammalia > Primates > Cercopithecidae > Theropithecus > Theropithecus gelada. The sequence continues at coordinate 42,483,851 of NC_037671.1, read as the reverse complement.
ATTAGGATTCCAAGTATGAGACACTGCACTCAGCCCTAATAATTATTTATAATCATAAAGGTTGCTACAACTTCTCAAAGACACTCTTGAAAAGTTGATATTTTGAAAAATATCGTGAAATTGGCAGAAAAAGTTATTAATTGTAATTTGAAAATTAATAGAGAAAATAAATGACACCCAAGTCACACAACCAACAGGTAGGAAGTCTTAAAACTAGAATACTGCTTTCCTAACTCCCAATTATGTGTTATCTTTTAAATGAGACATTTAAGAGTTTGATACCCGCAGATCATTTTATTAAATGTTTGTTAATGAGAAAGTGGATGTATCAGTCATCCATTGCCACAACAGTGCTATGTAACAAACAATCAGAACAACTTAGTGGCATACAACAATAAGCATATATTGCTTATGTGATAAACGGGGTCAGTTGTGGGTGGGCTGCTTCATTCACGTGTCTTCTGCAGCTGAGTGGCAACTCATCTAGGCCAGGTTCAGCTGGTTCAGCACTATTGTTCCATGTGTCTCTCATTCTCCTCCTGCAGCCAACGGGCTAGCCTGGACACGTTCTCAAGGTGATTGCAAGGGCACAAGAACATATGTGAGAATACACAAAACTTAAGATCCAGGCTTGGAGCTGGCACACCATCATTTCTGCCTGATTCTCTTGGGTAAGGCATGCCACCAGGTCAATCCCAGGGTCAAGGGGGTGGGACTGTCTATTCTACCCAATGAGGGAAGCCACTGCAATGTTACATGGTAAAGAATAAAGACTTGGGGCCATTACTACAAGCAGTCATAGAGGGCAAGTGCAGCATCATCTCTGAGTCTGTTAATGACTCTAAGCTACCAGTGAGAGTTAAGTGCTAAGCAGAAAACTACATTAAGCAGGATGTGTGCACCTTCTGGACAGGGAGGAAAGGAACCAAAACTTTAGTGTGAGTATATTGGTTAAGATTAGGTTCAGCTGAAAGTAATAGAACAACCGTAAATAACTGGCTTAAACAAGATGGAATTTTAGTTCTCTCATGTAAGTATGGAGGTGAGTATCCTAAGCTGGTACGGGAGCTCTGCTTCAAGAAGCTTTTAAGTTCCTTTAGCTCTCTGCCCCACCATCCCTAGGATGTAGAATGCTCATACCAAAATACCCATATCTCCACAAACTTGCTTGCCATTTGAAATAGCCAAAGTAGCAAGAAAATGCATTTATTGCTACCTTCCAAATCTCACATGAGTGCATCTGGTAGGAGGCGCAGAGAACTAATATACATCCAGAAACTTAGTTGCAAGGGAGTCTGGGAAAAGTAGTTTTAAGCTTTCTAGGATTTGCAGTAAAAGGAAAATACTAGAAATTGAGAATGAACGGTGAGAGCCACTTAGCTGAATGCACCATACTTTGTAAAGAAGGAAGGGACATTCCAAGAGAAGGGAACAGTTTTTGAAAGCATGGATTACAAAAGAGTATCATAGGTTTGAAGAATCACATTCCCTTGGATGGCTGCAAAGTGCCAAAAGTTGGGCAATTGTTGCTTTCTCTGCCTTCTCTTCACCACCAAATGTTGACATTAAGATTGTTCCATTGAGAAGTGGGGGAGATGGAGGGTGGATTTCTTATCACCTATTATTCATGTCCTGGAGGGCTAGGGAGGTAAAGAACAAGGAGTTTCATTGAATCACTGTGATCTTCCCTAACCTGCCCATGTGGAGCTCTCTGTATCTCGAGAGGAACAAATAAATACAGAGGCACATATGTTATTAAGTGTAATTACATTGTTACTTATAGGTTCAATTAAATACTCTGGACATTTTTATAACATAATTTGAGGTGTGATGTGTGGAGTAACGGCATTAACCTTTAATCATAGTTCTTCCCCTTCAAAATTCAGTAATGACCCTATTAATTAGTAATGAAATGATCCAATAGGAATAGAAGGCACCAGCTGATGCTTCCTCTTACTTGGTCCTCTCCTTAGATTTAAATGTGGCCTTTTGACCTTCCTCTCTAAAGAAAACACATCTCGGGGTGTGGGTGTGGGTGTCGGGTAGGGGGATGGTGGTGAGGGGGAAATGTAGAATTTTCTCCAGCCTCCTTTCTCCTGGGGGAACAAGGCAGAGAAATGGATAGAGTGAGTATTGTGTAATCTGGTATATGCAGTGTTCAGTCCTGGGATGTTTATTTGTTCCTTTGGTTATTGATAATTTTCTCTTCTGGGGACCAGTATTTGGGGATGCAGGATGATATGAGTTATGCAGTTCTGAGCAGCACTAGGGCCTTACTGGAAGCAGCTCAGTCCTGACCATCCCTTCTACTCATTGCCTGCTCCCACCTCCCAATGCCCTCCCAGAATCTCATTGGTTTTCAGAGGCTGCATTCACCCTCATACCCTGTGATGTCTGAGGCTGATACACTGTGCTTCCACATGGTCACCCATCTGCTCTTCCCTATGGTTTGATCTAGGTTTACTGGGGTCCATCTGTGTCCAGAACCGTGAGAAGCACTAAGGCAATGAAGGCAAGTATCATTGTCTTCAGAGAACACGGTCAAATTCATCCATCAACTGTGATGCAATAATGGACTGACAATTACTATAACATAGAGAAGAATAGGTCTAGAAGAAGCTGAGAGGAGAGGCAGCTGCCTCAGCCTGGTGGGCAGTTTCATGGAGGGCTTCCTGGAGAAGGTGACACCCAAGCTGAGTCTTTCAGGTTAAGTGAACACCTGAAGAAATGGGCAGGGGCAGGTATTCCAAGCATACACAGTGAGAAGTGAAACCACCCCTCGATGCTCCTCTGTATCATTAATCCAGTGTAATGCCCCATACATTATACATTGCCATTCACCATAGGCTCACTGTATGCATGGAGATCACCCCAAAGTCTGCCTGCTTGCCACTCTCCACCCCAACCCAATTCCTGACTCTTGGATCTGGCTTGGATTCAACACCTCGCTCTGGCCCCTGTGGCCTGTGTGCCCATATCAGGGTTCTCTGGTCAGGAACCTGTGGTTACCATCAGTGACCCCCATCAGGGTTCTCCCCACCAGTTTGGTCTGCCCTGCTTCCTTGCATGGTTCACCTTCTCTAGTTCCTGCTCCCTTGAGCTCCATCTCTAGCTTGGGCTTACCCGTTAGCCCAATCAGCTCCCTCCAATTTGAAGAGACAGGACCACACCACATAGTATGTCAACTATATGGATTGTGCCTAGAGTTCATCTAGCCACCCAGCTGCCCCTCACCCCCACCTATACCTATTGTAACTCCTTGGCCTGATATCTCTGGCATATGATCTCCTTTCAATTCTTCAGGATGGATCAGACTTACAGAGTTGTCTTGGTATTAACTAAAATACATGTTTAGCTGCTTGAATGAAAAGACTGACTAATAATGGCTTAAACAACATAGTTGTTTATTTTTCTGTCATGTAGATGTCTCTATGACTGGTCTAGACATTTCTGTGACTCCTCTAGTGCTGGCAGGCAGCTCCACAGTCACTGGAACCAAGCACCTTTTATCAAGCTGCAGCTCCTGTCTGGTGGCTCCAGATGACTGCCCCCGCTATACCTTCTCAGGGAATGCAGGGCCACACCTTTTAAGGACAGAGACGGTAATCTGCTCACATCTCTTATGCCTGCACACCAAACATCAGCACTGAGTCATAAGGTGCACAGAGGCTGGGAAATATATTCTCGTGGCCGAGTGTGCCCAATTATACATTTTACGTAAAAAGAGAAAAATGAGCTTGCATGGACAAATGGTAGACTCTGCCATCATCTTTACAAATCTGCAACTCTGGGCCTCCCAGGACTGATCAGGATGCCAGGAGGCCTGATAATCTTTTGTCTCCAGCCTCTCAGTCTCTCTTCTCACCTTCAGTTGTTCATTCATTCAAAATAGATCCACAACTATTAATAGAAAGTGCTAGGCCCTGGGGTTTGGTCATTTCCCTGAAGTTACCCATTGTTGCAAGAAGAGACAAGTTATGGATATAATCGCAAAAGTTGTCTAAAAATGAGATCCCACTTCCTAAAAAGGGTACAGATGAAAGGCTGCAGGAATTCAGAGAATGGAGAGTTCTTTCTGGAAGTATCGGGGACCTTCATGGAGGAGGTGGTGGTTGAGCTGGGCATTAGAGGTCAAGTATAATTTGCAGGCTTATGCATTGCGTTGGGCGACACTTCACTTTCCTTGATAGAGCTTTTAGCAAGGATGCAAGGAACATATGTCTTCCCTGCAGTTGAGAAACCAGGCACGGCAGGGAGAAAGGTGGCCACCCCAACAGGCTCTGGTGCTTGCGACAAAGCCATCTGTTACTGAAGGAGTTCAAGGAATATCACAGAATTTGGGCTAAACCCTATGCTAGGCTCTCTGGGGACCTAGGCATAGGCCCTGGCTTCAAGATGTTTATAATCTTAGGGTTTACAGTGGCAGCTGGATAATTGTTAGCTGTTCTTATTCATTATTATCATTAAGGAGAAGAAAAGAAGAGAGAAATCTTGTTAAGTGCTTTAAAAAGCACTACTTGGCTACCCTGGAAGAGAAATGATTCTTGTGGATTGATGTGATCAGGGTGGTAGAATCTCAGATGATCCTTGAAGGATGAGGGTTTTGAAAAGTGAAAACAAGTCCATGAGGAACTCTGAGGCAAACAATGCTCAGCGGAAATGGATGCTGCAGCCCCAAGAGTCGCCAGTGTCTTAGTTTGGATTCCCTAAAAGCAGAGAATGAGAAAAGACTTGTGTGCAGAGAGTTTACATGGGAAGTGATCCCAGAGAGCAGGAGCAAAGGACAGGAGAAGTAAATCAGGGAAGGAGGGAAACGCATTAATGATGTGCTGCTCACTGGGCCCTGCTGCAAGTGCCCTTGTCACCGGGCCCTTATGCAGTGCACCTCAGCCCCACATAGTGGGTGACAGGAGGGGGAGGCCTGGATTCCTACCCCTACTGGCCAAGGGTGTTAACTCCCCAGGAGCTGTCAAGTTGTGCCCACCACGGTGCCCAGTGGGTCCCCACAGGCGTCCCATACCTCAGCACCAGAAAAGCTGGAGGGCAGGAATCCAGGGTGTGCAATGGAGACGAATGTGAGGCAGTGTCAGGGTGCACAGACACGAAGGTGCTCTAAGCCTGCATAGAACAGGTCACTATGGCTGGGGCTGGGGTGGGGGTGGCCAAAGGGATAAGAAGTGGTGCCCAAGAGGTGTTCAATTCCAGAAGCTGGAGAAATTTCCTGAAATGAGAGCATCTCAAGTGTCTATAGATTGGGGACAGTAATTCGGCTTGTACAGACAATGGGAGCAAGAAATAGGGGAAAGACTGGGGAGAAGAAATGGAAGAGGGGGTAATATATGTGATGTGCCATTACCCCTCTATGATTTACAGTAGACCACCTCTAATGAGAGGGCTAAAGTGTGTGACTACAGGGATGGTAAGGAAAAATGGTGGTAAGGAAGGGGGTGCTATACCCCTCCTAGGCACATGCCCAGAGATCAGGGAAGCCCTAAGGGGCAGGGAAGGCAACGCTGGCATTAAGAGCCAGAAATAAATACTGAACAGTGGGTGAACCTGTAGCATTTTCTGACATGAAAACAGGTAGGGTTCCCTTTCTGGGGCTCAGCTCCCTCACCTTAGAGGGGTTGGATCTATGTTCCATTCTCACTTCAGAATCACTGACATAAATTCTTCAAAGTTCTTGGGGCCAATACAATCAGGAGATGCAAGTTTTGAATAGTGTCCAGGGCCGTATGTCTTGAACTGATCTTTATATAAAATTACATTGATATGATTTGCAAGGTGGTGGGGGGAGGGTTCACTTGGCAGGAATGATATTTCATGCAAAAGTTTGGAAGTTTAAGGAGGAAGAGGATGGCACATTAATAAGAGCTAATAGTTATTGCACTTACTGTGATCCAGACACTATTGTGAGCCCTTTATATGACTTCATTTTCTTAAATCCTACAACAACCCCAGGAGGAAGATGCATCTGGGAGAAGGTGTGCCTGGAGAGAGGGAAGCATAGAAGAATAAAAGAATTGGATTGTATTCCTCATTGGGTGATCAGATAGCAACTTGTTTCTTACCTCTGGGTCTGTTTCCTAATGTGCAAAATATAGCTAGGTGCACCACTGGTGCAGATTAGTACTCCTCTTCAGAACAACATTTTCCAGAGCATCTGGCCCATAGTAGCTGCTCAATTAGTGGTACACAAGCAAGAGAGACACTTTGGCTACATAAATATTGAAAGTTCCAGGATTATTCAATGCTTGACCAAAAGTAAGAAGAAGAAATGTTTAAAATCAGAACCAGCCTCAACTCCAAAATATATAGCTTAGCTTGCCCATAGCATTTTATGTATTTATCAAACAAATATCTACAGGGTGCCACACTGTGCTAGCCTCAGGGAAGGCAACACTGAGACAGGCAAAGTCCCTGATGTCACAGAAATTAGTCTTTATGGGAGGTGTCATTAATCAAATAGCCCCGTATGTACATGAATAATTGAAAACTAATGTGTTATGAAGGCAAAATTCAAGAGTCATGGGAAAAGACTTAGAGGAAACTGGTGTAAAAGGGGCAGGAGACAGTGGATACTCAGAGGAGGTGGCATGGTGGCTGAGACCTGAAGAATGAGTTGGAGGTGCCAGGTAAAGAGCTGAGGGGAGAGGAAGGCATTCCAAGAAGGAGGGCAAGGTCAGGTTTTTACTTCCACCTAAGTCAGAGTTGTTACAAGAAGCGAGGATAGAGTGGAAGTCAGATCCTTAACCGTGAGTGTGTGGGGAAAGCCATTGAGCAAGTTAGGTAGCTAGGAGGGTTGGCACTATCTTTAAAATGTCACCCTGGTTTGAATGAGGAGAAAGATTAAAAGGGAAGCAGTGGGGACAGCAAGACTTTTGCAAATCTTTGGGCAAGGCACAACTGTGCCAAATGTCATCTTTTTGCCTTTCCAGATTCACTCTTGACCCTTCTGTGTCTTGAGAAGCTGACCTTGACTTCCATCAATGGGCTCCTGTTCCCTCTGGCTTCCACCTAGGTTTGGTCCAGAGGGAGCACCAAAAGGCAATGGGAGAGAGTAGACTAAGGTCGAGGTATTTATCCCTCATCTCAAGTTGATGCAAGCAGGCCATGTCCCTTGCTTCCTTAAGCTAAGATTGCAGTTTGGAATTACAGCTTTGTAAATTGTCCCTTTGTTAACTTCTCAACAAATTATCCAATTTGAGTGTGCCTTCTAGTGTCCTGCCAGGATCCTAACTTATAGTGACGGGGGATTGCACTAAGGTGGTGACTGTGGAGTTGGAGAGAAGTGAACGGCTCAAGAGGGAGTTAGGAAGAGTCTGAATTCTGTTAATCAATTGGCTTACATCATCATTTCTAAAATAAATAATGGATGATGGTTCTTTTGTCAGTTTAGATGCTCTGGGAAGCAGACATCAACATAGAAGTGAAAGATTTTTTGAGGGGAAACTCCTAGGAAAGATGAGAGAGGGAACAGGCACAGGCAGGGAGAGTTCAGACTGTGATGGATGTCTGACACCCAAGGAAGAAGAATGGAGAAGGAAGGAGAATCAAGATGAGACTCAGACTGCAGTGCAGCTCCCAGGTGATGGTGAGCCCTCAAGCCTCCCTATTAAGGAAGTCCCATGCTGGGCAGAAGTGGCCCAACTCCAGTATTCCTGCCATGTGCTGTGATGGACTTGGAGCAGCCTGGGGAAGACTGTGACCCTTGGCGTGAGCCCTCCCATGGATCCCAAAGGCAAACTCTTGCAGCAGGTTCTAGAACTTGAAAAGCAGCACACCACCATTGGAGACTGCCACAGTTCTCCAATGGGACTATATGATCCTTAGGGCACTGAAATAGTGCAAGGTATATCATGGGAACTCAGCCCTGGAATGAACTCAGCAAGGGATGCAACTTTACATACCTGTGGGGAGATACAAAGCAAGGGCATGCCCTGTGAAAACCAGTCTGTGGAAGTAACACCACAAAATCTAAATTTTGAAATCCTGCCATAGCTGACTGAAATTGGTTAAAGCTGATTTAGCTCTCCCCTCAGTGCCAGCACCACTTATAAGGACTGTGCTCATGGGCTGAGGGTCACCCTGTGGAGAACAGACCTTGTCTTCCCCCATAGAAGGTCAGTCATGTATGTACATTTTGCTTGGTGGCAGTGGAGATCAGACAAACTTGGGCTTACATTTCAATTCTGTTACTGACTAGTTATGAGCTCCTAGGCCAAGCTGACCTCTCATCCTCAGATTCCTCACTGTAACAATAATTTATTGAACATCTAATATATGCTAGACAATAATCCATTCTAGGAGTGTTATAAACATTATAGAGTTAACCTTCATATGACAGGTGAGGAAACAGTTTCAGAGAGGGTCAGTGACTTGCCAGTAGTCACAGAGCTCAAAAAGGACGGGATCAAGAATCAAACTAAGGTCAGTCTGATGACAAAGCCCATTCTCCCTATCTCTCTACTGTCTCCAGAGAGATTCAAAACAAACATCAGAATCCAAGACTGCGAACCTCTCCATGGATTTCCAGTAAAATTTTCTCAACTGTTTTTCTCATCATCTTTGAAAACGTGCCTGGCATATGGTAGGACACAGTGAATGCTACTCACTTCTCATTTCGTTGCTTCTCTCACTCTCCATTTCTCTCTCCCCTGTGGGTCCTTCTCTTTCATTCGCCTCCTCACAAAAAATCTTCATTCTTTTGCCCCCTCATCCTGCCAGTGTCCCTACCTTCCTCATCTCCACCACTCCACTCCCTCTACCCTCCCCCTTGCTTGGCCATACTCTTCAGACATCTCAAAGTAAGCGTTGACCTGAATTCCTATTCCAATGCATCTCTAATCATGCTCCACAGGAAACTCTAGGGGATTCAAAACACTCTTAATCTATTCCACATGGATCAAAAACAACTCCCAAGAAAGCAGTTTAATAGCCATGATTAACAGAATGCTGCTTGGCTGTCCATGGAGATGTTCCAGCCCAGCACTGCCCAACTCCCTGCCATCGGGGCTCAGAGATATCAAAGGTCCCCTCAAAGATGAATAAGGCTTTAGGGTTTAATTTAGTTTTCCCAGTTAATTAACTGGATCAGAAGACAGCTGGTGAATTTAGTGGAAAGGGTTCCTTTGTTTTTTCTCTTTCTCCTCTGGGCACGAGGACCCTACTCAGGCCTCACAACTTTGGTTTATCACTCACCCCAGTTCAGAGGTCAGTTTTGTCCACAAGCACGAATCGTCTGTTTGTGTATATTGCACCATGTTAGCGGTGCAAGACTGGAGAATTCCCTTTACATCCACTTTCTGTTAACCCCAAGAAATCCTTCCTTCCTCTCTCTTTTCCACAAAATGCCTACCCTGAGACTTCCCTTCATGAATGCCAGGGTCTGGTATTGCAGGAAAGCTCCATCAGCGTGGGTGATTTAGCTGCTCAGTCTATGGAGGGTTCTGACAAGGGTGTGGATGCCAGCACCTTCTGCCAGCCAGCCCCTGAACATAGGGTTTTTCCCACAGTGAACCTGGAGGAACACACCACGGTATTTAATCTTTGCTCTCTCGGAGCATTTCTGATACTAGGGTGGGAATAAATCAAGTTCTCTCGCCAAAGCCCATGGTGCACCAAAAGCCACCTTCTTCCCAAAAGCCTGTGTATTCCCATAGTCTTTCGGCTGCCCAGGCCTGCCCAGAGAGGCTCTGAAACTTTCTCATTCCACACCCCAGTTCCCTCCTTTAAAAGGCTTCTGCCTACACTATCATCCTACTCAGCCTGGAGATTCACTTTAGGGTCACAAACCGATCCAGCTGAACAGGCTGATAATGGACACCCCACACACATCTGTGGCTCACTGGTTGAGGAGGTGGTGGGGTGACGGTGTACTGTGAAAATCAAGACTAGCCAGCCCCCTCTTAAACTGTTACATTTCCCTTTCCAGGAAAAACTGCTTACTTGTGGGAGCTGCTGGAGAAATTCAACTCTAAAGGAGCAACTAACAGAGAATATTGGGATAAACGTAACATTGTAACAGAAGCAATTTCTTGGAAAGAAACTTTTGAATACCAACTCTTTAGCATTACGCCACCTTCCCCGAAGACACAAATCCTGGAGGTGCTTATTAAAACCCGCAGACTCCTAGGCCCTCCCCCAGAACCTTCTAAATCATCATTTCCAGGGCAGAGCCCTGAAACGCGAGGATTTTTAGGCGCTTCAGGTGATTCTTAACAGGGAAGTAGGGCGAACCCAACGGATAATAATATATTCTTTCAGTGAAGAAGCTCAGGCTCGTTTTCCAATCACCGCAGCTGCTGGGGGTGGGAAGCTAACTTTCTTTCTCGGGCTGTCTATAGCCAGACAATAAACCTCCACTTCTTGTTGCTGTTATTGGTTACGTGGACCAGGAAATGCTTGGAGGGGCTGGGAACTAGCTGTTGATTGAGAGTGAGAGAGCCAATGAGAAACCAGAGGAGTAGGGGCGCACCCAGAGTGCTTTGAGGCAGGGGGGTGGGACTTAGCCTTCACCGTCTAGAAAAGGGCGAAGGTTGGCCCATGCTGCCTGCAGTCGGGAGGGCCTGTGGCTGGTGGAAGCTGAGTGGGTGGTCCTGTGTGTTGGGTGCTTCCCTGGGTTGTAGTGAAGAAAGTAGGGAAAAGCTAGGAAGTGTTGTGTAAAGGCTTTTTCTTTCTCTCTTTCTTTCTGAAGAGGAATGTTGTGGGAAAGGGGGTGGGGGGCGGGGTGGAACGGTGGTTTCCTGAAAGCCGACCTCTCTGAAGTTTTCCTGGGTAGGAAAGGGAGTTGGGGACAGGGCAGGGCGGTGGTCTCCGAAAGCCAACCTCTGAATTTTCCTGGGTGGCTTTTTTCTTTGCTTGTATAGTTAAGCCACAGTACATGAAGCAGCCTGCCTCTGACGGCCTCGTTCATGTGACTTGCAGCTTCCTAACGTGCAAGCTGGCTGACTAAAGGCAGGAGCCCTTTTTGGGGTCTATTAGAATCCTGTCCTCAAATCCCCTGCTTTTCTGTCTCCTTACTAGGAGAAACTCATGGGGGACTATATAACTGGGGGAAAATGCTTAAAACTCTGGTAGCTAAAAACATACTAGAGAAAGCTTTCTCCCATGAGTGAACCTTCTTTAGGAGTGGGTTGCTTAGGATAAGTGGCCCTATGGAGTGAGGAGGCTGGCTCTGCTAGAGTCCTTATAGCTCTTAAGCTTTCCTAGGTAATAAGGGGTTGTACAGGTGGGCCTGAATTGCAGTATAGGAACTTGAGGGGTGACTTGCTGTCTCCGACTCACAAACAACTCAAAAACTTCTAGCAGGTAGTGACTTTTTGGCGTCTTGTAAGATGACAAATGAGACTTCCCTGCTGTCACCAATGTCCTTGTACCCTTGAGCAAACCCGTAGCCTGGCTTCTGTGACCGGGTCTTGGGGATGGTGGCCCCTTGCTTTTCTATCCCTTAAGTCTTCTGATATGCTCCTTCAGAAACGAGCAGCTACAGGGTTGCTCTGAAAAAAATCGTCCTGAAATCTCTTCCCACCACTGATAAAAACGAACAGGTGTGCTGTTGCAAAAGCCAGATAGAAACATGAATTTGAATCTGCCCAAAGCTCTTAAACCTTGAAGCCCTACGTCTCCTACAGCTGAAGAGAATACCAATGTAGATTGAACTGGAACACCAGATGGTAGTTACAGTATCAACCTTGAAAACTATGGTTTTCCCCTGTGGGTGTTGCTCATAATCCCTTCCTCAGGCACTGCCCTGGGATGGATCCTAAGTTAGGGACTGGACTGATGGGAATTTCTCTAATAGAAGCATAATTAAAAAGCTGGAAAAACTCCCTGATGGCTTTAGGTCCGAGATGCCATACTCGCCTACCTCACCTGAGGAGCTTGGAGCCCACACCACAGCTGACAGTAATGGCCTGGCATGCTATCATCTACCTGGATGAGTGTTCCTCCACAATCGAGAGCTACATGTGGGTGCTCTCCCTGGCAGTTCCCAGTACTAATGCAGTATGTTGGCAGAAACAAAACTCGGGTGCAGTAGGGGTCAGAGAATAATCTGGAGAGACCCATTATCAAACTCAGGCTGAAGGCTTTAGAGGCGCAAATAAAGCCTAAGTATGCACAGAAGGGGGAACCTCGGAGTTGATAGGCAACTGGCCACTTGATGTGGCTGGGCCTGGGAAGTGGGAGAAACAGGGTCCTGGAGGTGGCTCAGCCTGCTGAACTGGTAAGCTGCGTGGGAAGTGTTGGACTGCCTTGAAAACTGGGCAAGGGCAGGCAGTGTGGAGTCTGCCTAGCCGTGAGCTAGTTCTGGGCCAAAGTGCAAGAACTTAAAACTCCTAAAGTATCCCTTCTGGAGGCCATTTGAAGTGCTTCAGGAACAATTACTTCCAGATTGGAGGCGCAGGAGTGCCTGAGTCTGGATTCAGGATTAGATCTACTTCTATTATGGAACCACTGTTGACCAGGGCATCAATCTCTGGTCCTGTATTTGGAAATAATGTCACAGTGTAATGTGACGGTGGTTGGGGGATATGGGCTTAAGTTCACCTGGGATCTACTTAATGGCTCTGGACTCAGGTGAGTAACAACCTGGAAAAGTGGCTTAAGCTGAGGCTTGTGATTACATGACTGCAGATATAGTGCAGCGCACATCTTAGTATGTGCTCAGTAAATGGTAACTGGCAGAGTACCCCTGAGCTTGTCAAGGATGTCTTAGCACCTGCACTCTTCCTGCAGCGTGGTACTCCTGCTCATCTGTAACAGGTGTATCACTCGAACCTAAGTGTGCCTTATACCTCCTCGTAGCCTGGCAGGTTCTCTAAATCCAGCTGTGGTGCCTGATTGTCTGCTTAGCACTCACCTGCCCAGACCTTCCACCTAGAATTGTATGACCCTGTTCAAGTTTCTTCAAATATCAAATGTCCTCTCAAGGTGTACATGAAAAGTTGGCTTAGCTTCTCGGGGTTCTCAGTGTGGTTGGTGATAAACAATCTGGCAAGGTCAAACGTGGGTCAGTAATCCAGGAAGGTTCACATAATCTGCATTAGCTGCTTCAATGAAAGATTTATCTAGAGGAATAGAACCACTCAGGTTGAGGAAGGCTTGCTAACTAGTCTACAGGTGCTACTTGCTGCAACAATGAACTGTTGGTCTCACGGTTGAATAACCAAGGCTGTAACTTATGAGTAAGGGCTGGGGGGAGATGGCCAGGCGTTTAGATTTTCAGCTCTAACACTTAGTTTTAGCAGCAAGTTCCTGGGGACAGGCAAAAAGGCAAGGGTGGGCAAGTGACAGTGACTTAAACCCAGGTCCCTGTAGGTGCCTAAAATCTTACATGGCTGAGTTTACTTCTGAGCCTGGAAGCTATGTGGTATGGATATGGAACCAGTGTCAGTTGAGGGAATGTTGGGCTCTGCCAGGCTCAAATCTGAAGCTTACAAAATCGAGAGTTCTAGTCCTGAGAGGGTCCTGGCCTGCTCAGCTGATAAACTTAGAATGTGTTGAATGTGTTGATTGTAGAAGCAGACTTGTGATGCGGATGGACTCAAGGCTGTTATTGCTGATGAGCTAGTTAACCCAATTGTTCTAGGCTTTCTGTATCCTACTTATGCTAGATGTCAGATGGATGGCACCAGAACTAGGTAGAATACAATTTCTGGACTTTCTACAGGGAAAGCCACTCATGACAAAGCTTAGTTTCCAGGCTTTCCCTAATTAGACCCTCAGTGGCAGGGCAGTGTGATGGTCCATATGGCCAAAATGCTCAGGTCACAGGCTTCGGGGCCAGAAGTAGCTTTGGCCTGGATCCTGCCACATTTCTTGTCTTGGATGAGTTACTTAAGCTTCTCCAAAAGCTGAGAATCTGACCTGTTAAAATAAGTATCTCTGGGCCATGAGGCTTCAGTGGTGATTAGTAGGAAGCTAGCTGGGCATACTGCCAATTCTGTAGCTAACTATTGACTGACGGCCCTGTACTCCTCCCCTGCCTATATCGCGCTTAGCTTCAGTTCCAGGTGTGGTGGTTTGAGGAAGGCTCCCCTCTGCACAGCCCCATGCCTCGAGTGTAAGCTATCCTCAAGGCTTGGCACATCTCCCTCTTCCATGTTGGTTCCTAGTGTCCCATGCTTTGCCACTAAATTGTGTAGCCTTTGGTTGGGTAACTCATATTTGTCCTGGAATTGAGTGAGCAGCAGTGGGAAAAAGGGGGTTTAATATGGCTGGCTCGCCAAGTGGAGGCCTCTGGCAGGAATGATATTGGAAGGCCCTGGCTCTACAGGGACTCCCACTCAGCCTTCTTGTCAGAGCCCATGTGTTCCTTATAGAGATGGCCAAGTGCCTGAACACTTGGCTACTGCTCCTTTCCTTTCTGGTCCATCAGACTCCCTTGGGTGGACCCTGGGGGTAAGGTTTGGACTAGCTCATAGCCTATGTAGCTTGGCCTTTCCCGAGAACTGTAGCACCTTGATAACCCAAGCTCTTGGCAACTTGAAAGTCTCAATCTAAGAGGTAGCCCAGGGGAAGAAATGGTGCCTTCTGTGCCATACTTTGAGTTACTTCTGTGGGAAACCTTAGGTGAAAGCAAACCCTGTCCTGATTCACTGGACTGTTCAGAATCGCTTGTCAGTCCCTGATCTTGTCTACTGCTCTGGAATACCCGAGTCACTTTCCTTTGTGGAAGCTCTGCAGCAGAGCTTGATTGCTTTATCCTAACTGCTTTCCAAGAGATCAAGTATCTCCCAGTAGACAGGAACAGAGCTGGCCTTTTCCAGGTCCCCATATTCTCACATACACGTAAACTTGGCAATCATTTGTGTTCCTATTAAGAAACCATAATCGGCAAAGAAACCCCACAGACAGATCTTCAAGATGAAAACCCCGGAGTAAGTCTCAGATCCCTACAGACAATGCCTGTATTCATAACTTCAGAACAAACTAATTTTCCTACTTCAACTCCTAAACATTAAATTTTTCACAATCTTGTCTAGAAAGGAGCATATTAGCAATGTTGCAGGCGTACTAATTTTACCCTTATGATAACCTCAAACTAAAAGCTTGCTTCATATCCAGACTGCCAGTAACTTGCTTTATTAGTTGAATTTCACTCTAGGAAGGCCTCCTTTGGTTAATAGAATGAAACCTCTAGGACAAGTTTAAGCTTCCATCTTAAAGAAGGGAAGTTTAATCTCTAAGTTTCTAAGATAACTTGCTGAACCATCAACCTTACTGACTTGATGCTCTTACTCGAAATTAACCTAACTGGACTTCCATTTTTGTGACCTGACATGTAGAGAGCTTATATAAGTTCACTTCTGACATTCAAGAAAATCAAATCCGGATCTTCCTGGATCCATCAGAACTTGGGTTTATTATATAGGTTGGGTAGAGGTTATAAATCTCTCTCCTGAAAACTGGAGGGACAGGGCTTTACAGGGTTATAGCTTTTCAGAAACAAAAAGCCTGGCTGGGACCAGGGACCAGCAACCAACCAGTAGAAGGGTCCAGGGGCCCCCCAAGAGAAGCAGCCAGCCCAACAGGGACAAGAACATTTTTTGGGACATCTATCTCGCCTAGGTAGGAAGACAAAACCCAAGCCTTGCTTGCAGGGAAAAATAAGGAAGTGTCAGCTTGAGGACCCACGAACCTTATCTGGCCTGGTTCTGTCATCACTGCATATGGCTGGAGTGGGATGGGGGAACAGGATCAATGAGGAGGGGGCACTACAAGAATTTGTTCTGAAATATAGCACTTGGAGTGCACTTATGACTACTTTCTACTGTGCTTTTGGGGCAGTCAGTTCCTGGTTTCCAACCAGTTGTCTTCCATGTTCTCTTTTTACATAAGAAAAGTAGAGTTGAAGTTTCTAATCTTCAAGTGTAGTTGCCTTGTTGCTGGAGTAATCTTGGATTTCTGTTCACCAGTTGCTAGTGTTTGGATAGGTGAAAGCTGAGCACAAATCTTCAGCGTGATTAGAAGTTTGTCAAAGCTCTTCAGGACTAAAGTTCTCCCTTCTGGCTCACTGCTTTTAAAGTGCTTTGTCCACTGGAAGTCGTTGCATTACCTGACCTGGTCACTTAGACTTGAGTCCTCCAAGGAAGGAGACATGGCCTCTTCAAATTAGATGATCGATACCTTGCCATAGGGTAAACTTTCATTCCAGTTCCTATGTTTCAGAATGAAATTCGACTGACTCCTATCTTAAATGCTCAGCCTCAGCTTGCTGTTCAGATAGTTCACTATAAATGGTTTTCATTGGGAAGATTCCATTAAAGGGCAGGATTTCCCTAACCTGCCCAATTCACCTAAGTCAAACTTCTAGTGCCATTTGCTTAATGGATAGGTATGGTAGGAAGGGGAAGGACAACAAGGTCATATTCTGTAGTGATCCTGTTAACTTTGAACAGCCACCTCTTGTTCCTGAGCTGTTACCTAAGGCCCCTTTATACCTTTGACACATATGACCCCCTCTTCCTGGTCAAGAATGCTTATACCATTATCTAGGCAGGGCTTTGAAAATCAGACAGCTAACAGACTGAGGAGCCAATCCATCTTCTGTCTAGTGACTGTCCTAATGATAGGCCTGTCATAGTGCCATGTTCCTCATGACTTAAACTTCAGAATAAACCTAAAGACCCTAAAGGTGATATGACTGCTTCCCTTCCTAACAATGGGAAGACTCAATTATAGGGACACCTATGCGAAGACAGGCCAGATAGCAAACACCATCTCTGAACTTCCAATGGATAAGGGGATCTTGTAATCCTACAGTATAAGGAGTTACAGAAATTACCCTATCTAAGGTCCATATTTCTCAGCTAAGACTGGAAAAACCAGGATGATTCTAGCCTATCTTCACAAATTTCTTTCGAAGGCTCTGTGGCAGGTCATGTTTGGGGGTTAATTGGAGCAGGGAATGGAGAGCTTTGACTTATGCTTTTCAGAGTCTGACACATCTCCTGAAACTAAATTTTCTTCCTCCTACAGAATTCACTGACTTAATCCTTACCTTCACTAAAGAGGAATCTTCCTGACACTTGGGAGTTAAATGTAGCCCTTAGTTCAATGCACTTAATCCATGCAAGGCTTCAGTTTTTCTACTTCCATTTCCTCACCATAGGCAAATATTCTAGTTTGTATATTCTCATGTAAAATGTAATGTTGGCTGCATGTTTGACATAAGTGGACTTGGATCTTGTCCGGCTAGCTTTGCACATCTCCCTACTTATGTTCCTTGGGTTATGGACATCTAGGCTGATTCCTACTGCCACAGGTGGTAATACAATAATGAAGTAGAATGGAGAAACTCTTTCTCGGGCAACTATGTAGTATCCTTATGGAGGGGGGCCTAGCTTTTCTCACTTCTCTGGAGCTGCTCAGTTCGACCTAAGTCTCTTGAACTATCATTATTGCCTTAGGACGTCATGTGCACATACATACAAGGGGTAGGCTCTTTGCTTACCATCATTCACTACTAGTGCCCAGCATTAGGCACTAAAATAACTTTGACAACTATTGAACTACCTTGGGACAAATTGACTCCTGCCATGTGCTCACTACATATACTACACACACCCCCCAAGTAGAGGAATTCCTTTTCTCTATGCTTTGTTTTCATACTTGGCCAGAAAAATTAACTATTTCAGCTATCTCTTCCAGCTTAGCTACCCACATCTTTTACATAATCTAGAAGTGAAGATGCAGTTTTGTCTTCAAGAGGCAAACGTTTGCACTGACAAAAGTATGACAAACTCACCTGTTTAGGGTAATTGCCTAAATGGGCAAATTAAGTGGCCTTTGCACATGACGAGAGTCTTCTAAGCATGCTTGGAAGTAGAGCCAGTGCCCCTTCTTAAGGGACCATATGTGGGTGGAACCTGCCCTGATTTATTGGAGTGGGAGACACTGGTTGCTAGGACCTAGTTCTACATCTAAACTTCGACTCCTTAGATACAAGGTACATGTGCAGATTTGTACGTGGGACTCTTACGATAGGTCTACAGGACTATCATGCTGAGGTTTGAAGTATAAGTCCTGTCATCCAGGCAGTAAAGAATAGTACCCAGGTTTTTCAACTCATCCTTCTACCCTCTAGTCCAGCGTCTGTTCCCACACTTATGTCCATGTGTGCTCAAGTCTAGCTCTGGCTTATGAGCAAGAACATGCAGTATCTGATTCTGTTCCTCTGTTAACTGGCCTGGGATTATGGCCTCCAGCTCCATGTTGCTGCAGAGAACCACTTCATTCTGTCATGGCTGCATAATATTCAATGGTGTATATATACCGCATCTTTATCCGATCTACCATTGATGGGAACGTGGGTCAATTCCGTGTCTTTGCTACTGTGAAGGACACACTGATGAATAAGTGCATGTGTCTCTTCGGTAGAATTTCTTCTGGGTATATACCCAGTAATAGGAATGGGTCAAATTGATAGCTGCTCCTCAATCTCTGGACTGCTTTCTACAGTGGATGGACTAATTTATGTTCCCACCAAGTGTTAAGCATTCCCTTTCTCTGCAGCCTTTCCAGTGTCTGTTCTTCTGTGGGATTCATTAAAGATCCTCAGACTGAACAACTCTATGCACACAAATCGGAAAATCCAGAGTAAGTTCTTTGGAAGCACACAATCTCCCAATAAATCAGGAGACGTCAAACCCTGAATAGACCAATATCAACTTCTGAATTGAATCAGTAACAAAGAACCTACCAACCAAAAAATCCTGGACTAGCTGGACTCAAACAAATTCTACCAGAAATGCCCTCCCTTGCCTCCAAAAAATACTAATCATGAAACTTGTGAGAAATGAAGGTTTGGCTCCTCCAACTCATTCTACAAAGCTAGCATCAGACTGACACCAACATCTGGCAGACAGTAAAACTTCAGACCAGTATTCCTTAACACAGATGCAAAAATCCTCAAAATACTAAGCAAACTGAATCCAGCAGCACACTAAAACAGCTAATCTACCAAAGTTAATTCACCAAACAGTTAATTCACTGATCATGTAGGCTTGATTCGTGGGATGCAAGACTGGTTAAACATATGCAAATCAAATGTGATTCATCACAAACAGAATCAAAAGCAAAAGCCATGATCACTTCAATAGAAACAGAAAAAGCAATCAATATCCAACATCCTTCATAACCTTCAGAGTAGGCATCAAAGGACCATACCTCAAATCAAGTTGACAAACCCACAGCCAACATTGTACAAAATGGGCAAAAGCTTTGAATTATTTCCCTTGAACTAGAACAGACAAGGATGCTCACTCTCACCACTCTTAACATAGTACTGGAAGTTCTAGGCAGAGCAATGGGGCAAGAGAAATAGGAAAAGTCAAACTACCTCTTTGACATGATTTCATACCTAGAAAGTCGTAAAGACTCTTTAGAGCTTTTTAATTCTAGAAGCCCTTTGTTCTAAAGTTTCAGGATACAAGATGTGCAGAAATCATTTCTGTATGCCAAGTGTCCAGGCTGAGAGTGAAACCAAGAATACAATCCCACTTACAAGTCACAAAAATGAAATACTTAATGCTGCTAACCAGTGAGGTAAAAGACCTCCACAAGGAGGGAACTACAAAACACTGCTGAAAGAAATCAGATGACACAAGTGGGAAAAATATTTTTGTGCTCATGAATTTAGAAGAACCAGTATCATAAAAATGGCCATACTGTCCAAAGCAACTTGGATTCAGTGCCATTCCTATCAAACTACCAATGTCATTCTTTACAGATTTATAACTTGTCTAAAACTCATAGAATCAGTCCAAATTGCCAAGGCAATCCTAAAGAAAGCTTAGGGGGCATCACGATACCCAACTTCAAACTCGATACTTATAACTACAATAACAGAACAGTTTGATATTAGAACAAAATAGACACAAAGATAACTCAAAGCTGCACACCTACCATCTGATCTTCAAGGCTGAGAAGCAATGGGAAAAAGACTTCAATAAACGGTGCTGGGATAACTGACTAGCCATGTGCAAAATATTAAAGCTGGAAAACCCCCCTTTCACCATATACAAAAACTAAAAATGGATTAAAGGCCAGGCACGGTGGCTCACACCTGTAATCCCAGCACTTTGGGAGGCCAAGGCAGGCAGATTGCAGGAGGGATAGGAGTTTTTGAGACCAGCCTGGCCAACACTGTGTAACCCTGTCTCTACCAAAAATTCAAAAAATTGGCCGAGCCTGGTGGTGCACGCCTTATAGTTCTACTGAGGAGGCTGAGGCAGGAGAATTGCTTGAACCTGGGAGGCAGAGGTTGCAGTGAGCCAAGATCTTGCCACTGCACTCCAGCTTAGGTGACAGTGAGACTGCCTCCCCCAAAAAAAATGGGTCGAGGGTTTAAGTGTTAAGACCTCTAAACCATAATTCTTAGAAGACAACCTAGGAAATACTTTGACAAGAGGTGGTTATAATAAACTAAAAGCACAGTGGGGAGAAGTGCTAAAGGCTCTTCCATCTTGGTTGTGTAACCTTAGAATTTGGTTCTTAAATTCGGAATGAAGGTCAGGCTTGTTGGCATTGTCTTAGCTCCAACTGCTGTGCAAATAACTATACCACTTGTAAGGCTTGGGACAAGCAACAGGGAAGGTAGCCATATAGGTACATCTGAGATTAAAAGGATGATATGAACTTCCTGTTTGAAGGGAATGTTCTCCAAAGAAATGGCACCAGGCACCGGTAAGGCAGAGGCAAGACAAAGCTATAAGTGGAAGAGTGAATTGGATCAGAAACTAGGGGCCTAGGAAGGTTGGAATTGGTAGCTGAGGGAAAGATTGGGATAAATGCCTCAGTCGATATGTCATAACACAACAGTGCTCAGAGAGGGGCTCCCTACTGTGGTGTATTGGTTGGGCAATGATGCACTAGGTTAAAAGGATCTTACTGAATATGGAATGTAAGAGATGCACAAGTGAAACCTTTTTAGATCAACGAACTACTTTGATGTTTTGAATCAAAGCTCAGACCTGTGTCCTTCTCTGAGCAAACCTGGGGGCCCTCTCTACCTATTCTGTCAGCCCTGGGCTGCTAAGAAGTGGAGCCTGGGCAGGAATGGCCCAGGCTTAACCATAGACTTGTCTGTGTACTCAGCTCTTTCTTGGTCAGGCTCATTGCACCTGCTGATACGAGCCCCTACTTACATTCTAGCTTCTTCCCCCATCTATCTTCCTCTACTCGACTCTTTCTCTTCTGTTGACTAATGGATCTGAGCAAAGGGTACTTATTTCAAGCTTGAAAGACTAGAAAGGTGACTGTCAGGACTAGAAAGTAACATTAACACTTAAAGATTGCTTATGAGATTTCTGCGGGGAAATAGATTCCTTGAAACTGGCAGTGTCTGGATATACTTTCATAGGATGGTTCTTAGTTCCCTCAAATGAATATGCCTTGGACTTAACCTTTGGCACATGCTTCCTTTAAAGCTGCTCAAGCCTGAAGCTCAATCCTGTGAGAACACTTCTAGAAACTTCAATTTCACTTTCTGATGTCAGCGAGTGTGTGCTCAGTGCTCTACCAAAAGCACCATGCGCATGTCTAATGGGTATTCACCAGCAGCTCCATAAGTAACTTAGCACAGATACAGATTAAGATGCTCTATGAATAAAACTTGTGACTTAAGTTTTAACTCTTTGAGGGGGAAGGATTGAATATCGCCACAGTGCATTCAAGGGCTCGAATTGCATAGGAGTTGGGTAACTTTGAGTTACTAATTCCTACTCACGTAAACTAAGGCTCTGCACAGAATTCTATAAAGTGAAAACTTATGTAACTAAACAAAATATTCAGCTGCTTAGTCATGCGAGATTCCATAATGTTTGACTGTCAATGAAATTCTGAAGTGTAGGACAGTAATGATGGCAGTGTGTAAGCTGAAGAGTTCAGGATTGAAACATTTCATGTTGAAAATGGCCACCACACGCTGGCACTAAGGAAGTTAATGGGTAGTTAATGAAGATGGGAAAAACGTATTTCCTAGCCTCACAACTGAATACTTCTGACACTAGATATATGTAAGGTGTTCCTCAACACCAAGCAGCTCTCTATCGGACACCAGCTGAGTCTCAATTCCATTCTGATGTTATCTGGAGATAATATCTTACAGATCAAGCACTCGGCCCCACAAGACCCCCCCTGCTTTCAGATACCAGTTGCACATAAAGGCTGTCACGTATGCTTCTGACTAATCAGCTATAAACTGGGGTTCCTACTTACACCCTTGAGTTCAACTTGCTAGAAAGGTTCACAGAACCCAAATTTTACCCATGGCAATGGGTGTAGGGCAAGACCTGTGGGAAGGGGCTTCTATACCCTCTGGGTGTGCCACTTCTATACCCTCTGGGTGTGCCACTTCTATACCCTCTGGGTGTGCCACTTCTATACCCTCTGGGTGTGCCGTGCCACTTCCAGGCACCTCCATGTGTTCAGTAATTTGACAGCTCTGAGAACCCAGTTCTTGGTTTTGTAGAGCCTTCATATAGGCATAACCAACATCATTGCCCCACCCATGATCAATTAAGTCTTTAGCCTTATGCTTTGGTCTCTGACCAGCCCTCATCCTGAAGCTATCTAGTGATGCCAGCCACTAGTCATCTCATTAGCATACAAGACATGCCTATAACTCTGGAGATTCCAAGGGTTTTTAGAAGCTGCATGTCAGGAAATGAACAAGACCAAATGCATGTCATCACAGTTCCATCAGTATTCTAAGACTTCTTCCTTGTGTCTAATTAGATGGGCTTAGGCCGTCTTTCATATTTGCCCACCACCAATCCTATCTACTTAAAGACAAACCTGAAGTTTTGTGAGGCAGTTATGTCAGATGGCTGCCTCTCACAGGTTAGTCTTCCCTTTTTAACCATTCCATTTCTGCTCTTGAGCTCCAAAAAGGTTCCTAAATGGCTTTCAAAAAGGCTCAGGCCTATGAAGATCATGATATGGGAAAGCTAACCATATGGGTCAGTAACCAAGTAAGGAAGAAACTAAAGACTGGAGAGATCAATTCAGAATTGATCTCCCAATGTGAGAGTCCCCTTGAGTGGTGAAGTGCTGAAACTAAGGCTAACCTGTCTGTAGCTCCTCCAGTATTAGAATATGGGCAACTGAATTATGGTGATGTCCTCCTAGGACCTTCTTCCAAAGGACTTCCAAACTAGATGTGATTAGACATTTGACATGTGCCTGTGTAATGTTGGGAAACTATTAGTTCACTGAAAGTTTCTGGTGGATATTAAGTGACTTTTAATTTCATACTTGATTATAGGCATATCCCTCAGATTCGGGCTGAGATGAGGGGATTTGTAGCAAATCTGGCTGGGTATGAAAAGTTCCCTTAGAAGCAACCTGACAGGACTTTGGGTAGTTAATATGGATGTGATACTGAGAAAGCAGGGGGAGACAGATAAAGTGTTCAGTGTTTCTGCTGGGAGTGGATGGGGAGGGACACTTAATTCTGCTGAGACCCCCCCCACTCCATGTACTCAATTAAACCCAGGAATTAGCTGCTTGAGGAGCATCTATCAGTTTCAAGTTACTTTAAAGCCTAGTAAGCTCAAAGTTAAATACATTAAGGTTAACTTGTTAGATGGCTATAACTGAATTCTAGAAACAGTGGAATCCGATTATAAGGCAGCTTGATAACATCTGAGTACAAATATTGAAGAATGGAAGATACAGAAAATAGCATTGATGCATGCACAATATCAGTCTCATTCAAGACATATGTAATCAGGATCCCAGATACTAGAATAGTTGGGTAGGGGAGTGGTGGACAGAAGGACAAAAGATGCAGGGTGACAATGGCCAAGAAACTTATAAAACAGATTCAAGGAGCTCTGCAAACCCCACAAAACAAGAACTACATCTTAGGCACATCCTACCGAGACTGCTGTAGACCAAATATGAATTTAAAAGCAGCCAGAGGTGAAGAGAAAAGCATGTTACCTTGAATGACAACTATGGACAGAAGCCAATAGACAAGAATGGACATCTCCAGTGTGCTGAGAACAACTTCCAACCTAAAACATAACTAGCAAAAAACATCCTTCAAAAACAAAGATGGAAAGTTTCTAGAGGATTACATCCCCAACAAATACCAAAGGATCCTCTGGGTAGAAAAGTCTTGCAGGAAATCACAGAACTGAAAAAGCAAAACCAGCAAACATATCAACATAAATACACTCTGACGTTAATTGTGTAAAACAATCTTGTAGGGTTTAAACATATGTAGGAGGGTCAGTGGACTTTGTTTAAAATGTGGAACACTATCTCAAGTAGAAAACTTGGGCCACCAATATATCAAATATTCTCTAAAGTACTAAAAATAGTAAAAATACTGAAGTCTGACTTTTCTCAAGTCAGTGAGGCGCAAAACATTGAACCACGTGAGTAAACTAGAAAACACAAAATAGACAAAGGGTAACTACATCAAATGTAAATGGGTGAGTGTTCCAAGTATAGATTCTTAGACCAGATGTACACAAAACCTAACTACTTCCCCTGCTTAAGACTCTACTTTTTAAGCATAGGGACACAAGTGCTGAAAGTAAAACATACCATGTGCCAAACACCAATAAAACTAGCACACTACCAGAGTTCCACCAAAACACTGCAAAAGTGACACTTCATAACAAAAGCAATCTAAGGGTTCAATGCGCACAACCTACCCTCAAAGCACAAGTGAATATTAAGAGAACTAGGAACACAAAATAGACTAATGTTCTAAATGTAATATAACACTTGTAAACTTTACAATATCATACTTTGCATTCTTAATGTCACTGTACACACTTTTCAAAGCTTAGTAAGGTGCCTGCCTGCATCCATATTGGAGCCCTGGAGCAGAAAGCAAATGTAGGGAGGGGCTCACTCTAGGCAAAGTGCCGTCAGCCTGAAGTGAGTTCATGGGTAACGATCCAGAAGATGGCAGAAATTGGAAGTATGGTGGAGCATGAGAGTTGGGACACCACGTATGCTAGCTACAGACTCTAAGGTTTGTTTACATATGATGTGAGATGTCAAGTGGCCAGGGAATGTGGCCTTAGTGACCTAGTTACATTGGAAACAACTTCCAGGGGATTTGTCACTTAAGCAAAATGGCTTAATTGTATAGGGCTAGAGTTCTTACAACACATTCACACAATGTCCTCTTCAAGCCATATTCCTTTCCTTCCCTATTGCCAGATACCTTTCTGATGTTGACTAATATACTTGTGTGCCATTAACTGTTTTCAAACCGCAAACCAAGTTGAAGAAAGGAATTGTCTTGTAATCTTAATACACTCAAGTATAAGTCACTAGAGTGACTTTCTTTTCTCAAATAATCTCCAGCAGTTTTCCTAAGCCAAGACATCAGCACCTCCTAACAGGATAATGCCTTCTTAATCAGGATTGATTTATTATCTCATCTAACATCAGAAAACAGAAGTCGCTAACCACCCTGGTAACAGGACTAAGAAAACAATGTTGATCTCATTTGGGGAGCAAGGATGTGTGGGAGCTGTACCAAGCCTGGAGGCAGCATGCATAGGACATCTAGGCAAACGCTGACAATGGTGAATCCCACAGCTGGAGAGGTCTCTACTTCTAGCTCCATGTGACTGGGATTTCAATCCATATTTTTGGATGAATGTTAGAATTCTATTTCCAAACCAGTAATTCTGCTATGAATCCCCACTTATTGAGAAACTCAACTTGTTCTTTTTGTCCTCTGCTCCAGTCCAGGCTTGTTCCAGCCTGTGTGGGACTTAAGATTGGGTACAGACCCCTTATACCTTGTCCTCCAGGAGTATTGTACAGCTTATCCCCTTCAGATTCTCACTTTCCCCATTTGTCCCCAAGTGAGCTGGTTATTCTGACCCTCAACATCTGTTCTCCAGTTTGTTCTGTGCCCCAATAGGGTAACTCTTGTGGAATACATCACCCAGTCTCCCTTGGAAACTGATATCCAGGTGGCTTTGGCCACTGGGAGACACTGACTAGGAGAGAAGATTGGTGGGAAGAGGTTTGGGTTCTAATTCCTGACACCCTCTTGGCTTCAAAGCTGTGTCTTAGATAGTAACTGTGTCTGCAGATCCATTGCTACCAGATGGGACCCTCCTCCATAGTTCCAGCCCTTACTGGGTGTTGGGTATCCTTTACCTTCCTTTGGTCCATGGTTGTCAGTAGCTTCTTGTTGCTGGACCTGATACCTCATCCTTTGTTCTCTTGATCCTTGATATTCCAAGGAGGTTTCCCTTCACCAAATTCTTCACCGTTTGAGTTTAGGACTGATACATGGAAAAGACTAAGCTTGGAAGCCAGCAAAGTTGTATGTAATAAGGGAAGAACCCCACTTCTCACCTCATCTGGTAGATACTATGTCTTGGCATCTTGGGAGATGTACTTGACAGTCTGAAAGAATAGGGGTGTTTCCATGAAAGAAATCAGTAGAAGACCCTTGATCCATGTCATAAGTAGAGAAAGGGGATGGACTCTAGGGGTCATCCTAAATCATAGCTGATACAGGATCTGAATGTCATACATAAAAACGCATGTCCTTAGCTCTGAGGAATCGCTATACTGCTTTCCACAATAGTGAATTTACACTCCCACCAACAGTGTATGTGTTACCTCTTTGCAACTTCACCAGCATGTTTTTTGACCTTGATAGCCACTCTGGCATGAGATGGTATCTCTTTGTGGTTTTGGCTTGCATTTGCCTAATAACTGACACTGGGCTTTTTATGTTTGACCACATGTATGTCTTTAGAAAAGTGGGTTCATGTCCTTTGATTTTTTTTCTTGTAGGTTTCTTATAGATGTCCAATATTATACCTTTGTCAGATAGCTTGGCAAATATTTTCTCCTGTTACGTAGCATAGGTTGTCTGATGTGAAATCCATACTGATAGTTTTTGACTATGCAGAAGTTAAGTTTAATTAGATCCCACTTGTCAATTTTTGCTTTTGTTGCAAATGTCTTTGGTCTTTGTCATAAAATCTTTACCTGTTCCTATGTCCAGGATGGTATTGCCTGGGTTGTCTTCCAAGGTTTTTAGTCTTGGGTTTGTACACAAGTCCCTAATCCATCTTGAGCTTATTTTCGTATAATATATGGTATAAGGAAAGGGGTCAAGGAATAGAAATCATTCTACCATAGACATAGGCACACAAATGTTCATTATAGCCCTAGTCTCAAAAGACATGGAATCAACCTAAGTTCACCAGTTGACAAATCGAATAAAGTGTGGAATATATATATACACCATGGAATACGCAGCCATAAAGAATGGTCGTGTCTTTTTTAGGAACATGGATGGTGCTGGAGGTCATTATCCATAGCAAACTAATACAGGAACAGAAAACCAAACACTGCATGCTCTCACTTATTAAATGGAGAGCGAACTAACTCATGAACACAAAGAAGGGAATAACAGACATTGGGACCTCCTTGAGAGTAGTAGAGGGTTGGGAGAATGGAGGAAAAAAAAACCTAGGTACTGAAGCCTGGTACCTGAGTGAAAAATCCATACAACAAACCCCTGTGATATACCTATATAACCTGCATTATGTACCTCGAATCTAAAAGAAAATGTATGTCTATACTTAAAACTATGAATCTGCAATCCAAATCACAACTACTTGTAGAAAGCATACCATAAGTTTGCTCCTAATAAACACTTGTGGTCAAGCTTCAGCTCCCCAGTTGTCTAACCTGGATATCTGGTTCAGAATCAAGTATCTGTTCACTGCTTTCAGAGGGGATTACAGGGGCCAAGCACAAGGTTAATATTCAATAAGATTGAGCTTCAAAAGCATGAAGGAACAAGATCTGTATACTGCAAACTCCCGTAGGTTTATCCACTTTCTCCCAGATATTCTTCTCTGGTTTTTACAATCATATTCCTTCTATAAGCCTGCTAGTCACTGTCCAGTATCTATGTTCTTGTCTACTTCTTCACCAAGCAGGTGACCAAGTATAATGCTTGAATCCCTACCACTGTGAGGACACCTTTTCACCACTTTCACCACCACTTTCACCACCACTTTCACGGTCATGAATGAGGCTGCACTGTAGCAGCAGTCCATCTCTGGCTCACTTGTCAATATCTAGCCAACTATCTTGAACTAGACAGCCTGTCATTCCAGCTGACACTAAGGAAACACAAGGCCTAGGTGTGTGAAAGTTATTGTAAGTGATGTGGGGCTCTGGGTCTGTTGAACTCTATCACTTCCATGGTGGAATGAAATTCCTGAGGGTTCCCAGCCTTGGGTCTGAAATACCATGCACAAAACAGTAGCTCTAGTTACATGATCATATAATAGCTGACATCTTGCCTCATTAGGGTCTGGGAACGAGGTGTAGGAGCTGCTTAACAGCTAATAGTTCTGTTCTGTAGAATCTGTTTCAGAGCCCTGTAGGATGTCTACCTGCCACAAAATACCTCCAGCACCACTGGGATGTGGAGTCATAGTGCCCAAACTACAGAGAGGCTTAGATGGAATCCTGGACTTGCTGCTAAAGGGCATCAGTCATTTCTTGCTCATCAGGTTAAACATTTTGCCATAGATATAGGCTAGTGTGGTGATCTTCACAATCTCCAGACTATATAAAAGTCACTTTAGACAAGTTTGCAGAGCAGGAAAAACTTCCAGAACCTGTGTGTATGATGTATTGCTGCTTTATTTGTGGCGAATGTGAATGGCTTTCAGCCTGCTTGATAATGGTGGTAAAGAATCAGTTTGCCAGGCCAACAGCTTCAAAGGGCCCAAGGCAGCTGCTGCTCAGTAGTAGACACCACCTCTGGCACAGCAGGTATGACTAAGCTACCACTTCAGGCTTATGGTAGTTCAACATATGCCAAGACTTGCCTCATTCTTTTAGGAGCCATCCTAGTGAATAAAGCAGGTGATAGGAATCCCCCCATCCCTGGCACTCCCACTCTGAAGATGTGGTTGTAGCTTCTGACTTAATTCTTGGCTATGTGGGGGTGGGAGGGGCAGTTTTAGAGGACTCTACTTGGCCTTTCCTGCCATGATAGTTTTTTTTTCCCATGGGTCAGGAAACATGTAAGGGCTAGATCAGCTGCTGTATTTCTATCCTAATTAGGCACTTACTCAAATCAGGAAAACATCCACAGAGGTGGTCCACAGATCTATTGGAGCAATTAGAAGATGGCATTGGTTTAATTTTGTCACCTAGACTGTGAACACACCCCTCCCCATTCTATGAGGACTGATCTGGCTGTGGAGGTCCCTATCACAGGTCTGAATCTGGGCATAGGTTTCCATTGGAGGGGTGGGAATACTGTGTATCGGCTGTGACACCAGTAGGGAACTGTGCATGTAGCCCCTTCAATGGACTGAGTCTAATAACTTACAATCCCTCACCCAGTTTGTGTTTATCAGGCAGGGTTCAGCTAGAGAATTGGGAGCTGCAGGGGGTGTGTGTGTGTACACACATATGTATATATAGGCCAGTTCCTTTTAGTATCATTCATTCTATGTGATTGTGGAGGCTGATGCAAGTCCAAAATTCATAAATCTACCAGTCAAGGAAAGATCACAGGTAATCTGGAACTCAGATATGGGCCCAGGCTGTCTATCCTCAGGGAAAAGGAGGGTCATGAGCAGAATTGAACTTCCAACTGATCAAATAAGACTATTGTATATAATCAGCAGGGGACCAAGTCAAAGTTATGACTAAGTTTTAATTCCATCTTTGTTATACCTTCACACACCTCGATTATATTTGGAAGTACTGGACCAGAACACAAGCCTAGCCACACTGACATCAAAAGCTGTCATAAGGATCATGACTGACTAATGCAGTAGCTGATCACTTTCTCACCTCTTCTTGATCTGATTATACTGAGTAAACAGTATCTCTGCCTGCCCATCTCACCCCTGGGCATACCATGGTTGATTAGCTATTGCTGGATTCCTCTGGGTCAAGGCCATTCTGTCTTGCTACCTGCTATGGTTGCCATGCTTCAGTTAAGTGCAGCCCCTGCGCCCCTGCGCCCCTGCGCCAGACTCCCATCATCCCCATTGATACCAGGGAGTGCCGTTCTATGGCAGCATGCCCTGTCAACTCTGACCCACGTAGGACAGCCATCACTAGGCTTCTTGGAGAAGCTAGTGACCCTCACTCATGCTTTTTGCTGTCTCTTTAGTTAAAGGAGGGATGTTCCAGAGAATATGGTCAGGTGATATGTTCTTTGATCTCATTGTCCATGCTACCGTATGAGTCTATATTCCTTTTGCAATACTGAGAATCCTCCTCACTTACCACAGGCCACTATTGTGTGCAGGCATTGGGGAGGCATCTCAGCAGTGTTGGTAGTTTTAGGAACACTTGCTGAGCCACACAAAGGTACTCATAATCAACCTTTCTTTGTATAGACTCACTCTGTCCTTCTAGAAGTGTTCTAGTTCCTGCTTATGTTCTACAGTTCTGGGGAAATCTGTCTCTTGCGGAGACATTTATTATGCGTTCTATGCTGTGACCTGACCCTGTTAACTTAAAACTTCTGCCTGACTTTTTAATCCTGGGTGTTAAGGTAGTACAAAACAACACATCTTGTCTAGCTTCCTGGACTGGCCACTAGCTGTCTCCTGGACATGAAATTGAAGGCCTGGATTTAAGACTACCCCTCTTAACTAGAATCAAGCCTGCAGGGACATACATTTCTTGCATCACCGTATGAGCTTTCACAGAACACCTTCAACATGGTCCATGAAAGGTCTCTGGAGCTTTCTACCAGCATCTATCTCAGCAGTTTAGTTGCTATTCATGATAGTGAGCTTGGTTTAGAATCTTGTCCTCTATGAAGATCAAATAATTTGATACAAGAACTGTTCAAAGCAAGAATGTACAAAGTAGCTGACTTTCATACTGTTCATCTGTTGGTGTAAACCATTGAAGGTCAATTCTTGTTAGGCCTTAAAAGTAAAGGCATGGGTAGGGAGAATACTATGGTGAACTTTCTCTACTGGAGCAGACAACCATCCAAACTCTTAACTGGAGTAGCCATAGTTCAACTGGAATAGGGGCAAGAACTCTTCAAAACAAGGTACAATACCAACATTAGCAGGGGCAAATACAGGAGTGTTCTCACAATGGGATGTCTTGGAACAACGTACTGAACAGGGGGACCATCAGAACACAAACATGACCTATTGTGATTCAGCTTGATGGATAACGTGAGTTAAGTCATCTATCAAGTAATTTCCAAATGCTTGCTGTGCTGAGCACTACGGATAAGTTCTAGTGTGGCCCCTCTCAAGTGAGATGCTCACATGCTGGAATATTTGCTGGGGATAGAACTTTGACCTAACCCAATGGCCCAGGTGGATTTAAGTGTGGCTTTTGCATCTAACTTAATCTGCTTGACTAACTTGTGGATCATGTTCTCTAATTTCTTTCAGGTAGAAAGTCCTGGAACAGGATCTTAGACTAGAGAGATCTGACCTAAGGAACTAATTTCTCACTGAAGCCTGTCTTGAGATCCTTATGCTGGATTCAAAATAGTAAATCCTAGCAGGTTTTAGGCTGTCCATGGCTATATGAGCCAAGTTATTCTAGGTGAATTTGGATGGTTTATTTTCTGATAGCCTTGTTCAGCAAACTGTTCCAGGACATCCTCTTGAATGTTCTTTATTTGCCCTAGTGAATGCTATGTGTATTCAGTCTGTTTTCAGGTAGAATACCCAGTCCATAGCTTTCTGCTTTCTTTCATATATGCCAAGCCATAACAAGTCAAGGGGACCCCTTGATTGCCCTGGCCTACTAACCAGGTTCACTGAATCTGCAACCCTACTCATTATGAAAAAGCATTTTCAACTCGATTCTGATCTCCAGGGAAGGTGTAGGACATGGTGACTCGGACCCCAGTCCTCTTGATGAACATAGTGCATGATATACTGATGTGGCTTACTCCTAGGACTTCCCAAATAAAGCTGGTCACTGAATAACTTCCTTAATCCGTAAGTGGCCCATTGTAGGATCACTCTGCCTACTTGAATAATGCTCAGCAAGTGGGTACTAAGTCCCCTGGATTTGTGAAATTCCTTGGGGTCTCCTTGAATATGTAAGCCTTAGGTGCTCCTGAGTATTAAGGAATAGGGATGGCTGAAGCCAAGAAGTGGTCTTAACTATGGAGTAGCTCTTCGAATAACTTAAGGGAAAGAGGTTTCCCTGTGGAACAGAAGTTGCCTCATCCTTAGCTTTTCCAAAGGTGATTCTAGTCAGCTGGAATACCACTGTATACTGACTATCCAAGAAGCAAAGTGGAGCACCAATTTTAGAATTCAAACATCTTAGATTCATGATAGAACTGTCTTGTTTTTTGACTCAGTTCATAGCCCTGTTGGAATACTTGCTGGGAGTCAAAATCAAGTTTTATGAATTAAAGATGAATTAATGGATGTCAGAACAGAAGGAAAACAACGTTAAGTGACACAGAACAAACTCGGACAAATCTAACTTCGAGTCCCTGCTGGCTCTGAAGCCTTGAGAGCCAGCTGACTCACTTAGCTTGAGGGACAGAACTTCAAAAGATATCCTTGGCCCATTGACACTTGTGAACATGCCCTATTCCTACCAGAAAAGTAAGCAAGATGACAGACCACCTGTACTCTTGTGTGGATAGTCTACTTTGTATAGTTTCACTTATCAACTTGTAATCTGTTCTATTGATCTACCCTTGTCTTAAAACATGAAGCCAGAGACTATCCCTCTATGTAATGTGTATTGTGAAGGGAAGTATTGCTACCAGATGGATAAAGGATTAAGTAGTGGCATGAAAGATTGGTTGACAACCACGGAAGTTTTATTATCTGCCTCTTGTTATACTTTCTGATAGTTTAAAGAAGGAATTCTTAATGTCGGACCAGAATAGCTTCCAAGATCTGACACATTTTTTACTTCCCTGTCTTTGCTTGAGAAGCAAAATCGCAATCTTAACTCTTGTGCCCTAAAATAGTAGTGCTAAAAACTCCTCAGGATTGATCCTAAGATCCTATATAGGATAGGCATAAACCCAGTGGACATGTGGCCAAAGATAATGACAGACTCACCTATACAGCTTGGAAAGGCTACAAAAGAGTATTCAAACTCGTAAGATAGTTCAAGCAAGTAGAGGGGTACCACCTATGCTCAATGAAAGGTGTACAAAGGTCAACTCTACTTGGAATTCAATTGGTCCTCTTCAACTTCGGTGGCATAAATTTATCAAAATGCTTTTGGTAGAGGTTATGGTACTTACAAATAGTCCTTTGACCCACCTTAATCTCTCCTAAATGGAGGTGATGGGGTTGGGAAAAAATAGGCAAAACTCTAATGAAGCATGCACTGTGATAACAAGGTGGCCCTACCAAACAACCAATGGTGACATCTATTAGACTTACCTAAAATAAAACTCACAATAGAGATGTGCGTACACTTGACTAGGAACAAAAACATGTGGAAAAATACTGGTGTCAATTACACGAGAATTATTGAACTCCTTTGAAAATTTTTGTAACCTAATCTAGGCTGGCTGACAGTGCTATCTAAACTGAACGGCGCCACTAATGGTTCTGATAATGTGGGGCATGAATTATTAGGTCTAAGACTTAGGAAAACCTTGGCTTGCTGTTGGATATTCAGATGGATTCTGTTGCCAAGATACCAAGTAGTTGCCCATCCACCACTGGGGATCCTTGTCAGTTCTAGCATCTGCTCCCTTTGGGTTTTAACCACACTTTCACTCTACTGTCTTTTTCGTGTAACCCTCACTTATGGCACACCTACATGTTGGTATGCAGTCTGTTTCTAAGTTGTGGCTACTATTCTAAGGCCTTGAATCCCTGGACCAGAGTCCTGAGCAAATTCTTACCTTGGGCTTCTCAAAACAATGCTCTGATCGGTTTGTGTGTCTAGGTTTATACTTGGCTCTTGAGGGTTATTTTGTGTGCAGTAGGCCCTGAGGGAATTAATACAATTGCATTGCAACAGTCAAGCCCAGAAACCCCATAGATAAGGGTGCATGGGGAAAGATTTGGGTGTTGCCTATCTACCTGGCAAATTCTCACTTAAGTGGTTTTATGTGTATTTAAAAACCTATGCTTTAATCTGTTTCTAGAATATACTTTGGTTTCTAGTCTTGGATCTTTAAGCCTGAATTTTGAAGGGTGAGGGGTAAAGGAAGTGACTTCATGAGCTTGCCATAAAAATAGGTGACCAAGTGTCCCCATCCTGGGAACAGGGTACTTTCACTAAGTCTCAAACTGGGACAACTTTAGTCACCCTACATAAACAGCAGCTACAGATAAGGCATTTCTTGCAAAAGCAGAATATCACTTGCTTGACTATCTTGACGGTAGCTGTACAGATGTGTAATTGGCTTTCAAACTCATGGTACAAATGAACAAATGTTGGCACTGCCAGCTAAGATTCTCCCTTGGCATCCATCGCTAAACAGTAGATGCTTTGGACTGACTCCTGATATCGGGGTCTTGAGCTTCTCCAGATACTCATACCTGGGCTGGTATTTGGTTTCCAGTGGACTGGGGGGGGTTTCATAAGTTGCTCACATGTTGGTGGGTGGGATAGTGTAGAGGCACCTGGACAAGTAGCCATGATCTTGGCTGAGCTTCATAGACCTAAGGCAAGACAAGGAGTTGCTTAGTAAGTGGAGCTGAAAAGGAAAAAGTCAACAGAACAAAATAAAAGCCCATAAGCTTTAGGGAAAATCTCTGGAAAGGCCAGAAATCACTTGGTGACAGACATAAGGGTTTAAAAAAGGCAAAAAGCATAAAGGAGTAACTGTCTAATTGAACTATTGCAACAGGTCTAAAGTTCCGTGGGTAAGCAGGCTTATAGTGGGCTTGTCTTAGCCAGATTTAAGGATGGGAAATTGAAGTGACATGAATGGGAATCTCAGTATACCATTCAGTGGGAATGTCACAGGGAATTGTAAGTTTCCCAGGCATTTTGGGCTCAAGCTCTGCATATAAGCATCTCTCCTGACAAAGACATCAAAATGGCGATGGGATATGACAGGATATGGGCTGGCACTGACAGCTTTTGCTACAGCCTTCAAGGTAGGTAATAGTCACAAACCTTTCCTTTTCTGAATACTTCAGGCCACTCCTATCACTGAGAACCCTATGTACAACATGCAGTAAGTTTGAGCCTGTGTAGGCATGTGAGATATAAGGTAAATCAAGAGGTTTGTGCTTAGAGCTGAGGGGCAGTCATCAGTCTTAAGAATGGGAAATGATAAGGTATGTCATCTAGCTTTCAGGGATGGGTGTTAGACCCTAGTTGCAAACATACAAGCCATCTCACTGTTTCTGCCCACATGAGCAATTCAAAAGGTCATAGTTACTGTCAAACTACATTCTAAGTAGAACTACAATTTTGGGAGCTACGGTAATCAAGGCTGCTTTGTATTGGTCAAACACCTGAAAGTACTACACTCAAGGGATGGTCTACTCTGGCAGAATTATGCTTGGCATTATATGGGATTGAAGGAGTAATGGATTTCATACTCATGTCACTTTCATCTTAGGTGAGTGGTAATGGGCTCTTATCACTTTAAACAGACCAAAAAGCATTAGTCTTATCTATCACCTGAGTGTTTTCTTACACCTTTTTGCCCAAAAGAATATGTTCAATTCATACATCCTGAACTAGTTTTATGGTTTCCGTCTTAAATTCCAGCTACTATGGAAATAGGCCTCATTCGGAGGGTGGGGACCATGGGAAGATGACCCTAAAGCAGAAGTCATCTTCTAATCTTCCAGAAAATTATTTGGAGTTGATCTTAGAAGTATTCTAAGGTTCTCTCCCTGAATTCTGCGCTTTATTGTCTGCATAGCCTAATGTAATCCCCATCGTGCAGGGAGAACTGGCCTCTAGAGCCTGTATACCCTATGGAGAGTTCTTGCTTCTAGGATTACTGTTCATTCCCCTGCTCCAGTAGCAGGACGAGTCAGTAGCAGGACGAGTTGCAGACAAGACCCCTCAGACACCGGGTTAAAGAAGGTAGAGGTTTTGTTCAGCTGGGAGCGTCAGTGGACTTGTGTCTCAAGAACTGAGCTCCCCAAAGAAAGTTCCTGGCCCTACTAAGAGCTTACAACTCTAAGGGGGTCCACGTGACAGGGTCGTGATAGATTGAGCAAGCATGGGGTTATGTGACTAGGGTGGGGGTGGAGAGCAAGGCAAGTATTTGTCCATACCATTGTCTGATCTATAGATAGCACAAGCGGTTAGGGTGGGGGTTAATCTTTAACCTACAGGCCTGGCCAGTGGTGCCGATCAGTCTTATTTTTCAGTTTTTACTTCCTCCTTTTTGGAGACGGGACAAGTAGGAGAAATGGGGTCTCTCCTCACTCCTAGGGGGAGTTGTCAAATTTCCTGTAAGACCACTCAAATGGGGAATCAAACAATAACTATTGTGTGAATGTTTTCTTAGTCCAGTGTTTGGAAGCCCCTATTACTTCCAAAGCTGACCATTCTGTTACTAAAAAGTCAGGCGATGTCAACATGACTTTGAAACCCAAAAGAATATCCATGATCTATCAATTCTGGCAGAGCTATGCTGTGAGCACGGATAGGCTCACCAAAGCTCGTCAGATGCTGGTGGGGCCGAGGGTGTTCTAGATGAAGAAACTTCAGTCCTAAGCAAGGCTGATATCTAAGGGCAAAACCAGCGTTGTCTATGAGATTCATGAATGAAATGATTTTAGGTCTTGTGCTGGCAGAAGCAAAGATCAAAAACCTGAAAAAAGAATCCCATCCAACTTAATTTCAATGGCCACACTGGCAAAAAGATGGACAAAGGCTCATAATCAAAAGCCATATCAATAGTGTGGAGACAAGAATGCATCTTTGTAAGGTGTGAATTTGTGTATCCACATTAAGCCTAGTGAATCCTTCTCTTCAAGCCTCTTATAGCTTATATTTCTGAGTCTCTTAAGGAAGTTTCTAGGAATTTCTCACTTTATACCCTAAGCAGTCTATAATCCACTAAGATACACTTCTAAAAATGATACCATTCTCTGCCACAGCTTAATGCTTTTGGTCTTATTTCACTGTGATCAATTTTTTTAACCCCTCTTAATACTTACCAGGTATGTTTGGGCTAATCCTGTTATTTCCAGCCTTTCTGTCACTATTTAGGCATGTTTCTTTAAAAAAAAAAAAAATCAGATTAAGTAAAATCCAGCTGAAACCTGTGAATAGAAAATGTCTTTATTCTGGTAGCTGGGTGATTTGACTTGCATGTCTTACATTATTACATTCCTTTCTCATGCTGTCTGGTATGCTTGTACCTCTTATGTGCCATTTCAAATCTCTTCCTCACTGCCCCTTCCCGTTTGCAGCTGCTGGTGTAACCCAACAGCACTTCAACTCAGTTTCATACCAGCTACCTCCCAGTTCCTGTCCCAGGATTTTCCTCCAATTTGGAGACATGGGATGTTCTTGGGAATCCACTGGGCTTTCACTTCCCCCTGGAAGTATGAGGGGAGTTAGCACCTGGGGACAAACCTTGATGGATGGGAGCTGGGAACTAATGGATAACGTATCCCTCTATCCTCCCAATCTGAGATGTTTCCTAAGGCTGTAACTTCTTGGGTGACTCTGGCATTGCTAGTAGTGGTGGCCAACTCCATAATGCAGACTTACACTGGCCTTCCCTCTGTCCTAATTCATTTTCCTTAGGATTATGTCCTCAGACTGTAACACTAAGCTTTTGCTGGTTTCTCTGAAAGAGTGAGATAGTGACTAGATCAGCTTTCTATCCAGTCTCCTCCCTGTTACTTTGAAGCTTTCATTTTCTCCCTTCCTTTGGTTAGGGTTACCTTCCCACTTCTCACGGTTGTATCCAATCTTGTACCTACTTTAGCCACCAGCTATATCTTCAGGTATGAGTATCAACTCCAAAACATGGTGTGAAGTGGAAACTGAAGAGAAAGCATTCTTATAGGACAGTCCTGGGATGGGATAGGAGGTGGATGTTTCAATCACAGGACCTGGTGCTATTAGCAGGCTCAAGTACCTTAATGGAGCCGGCATTAAGGCCACAGTGAACTTCCTAGTGAGGTCAAAATTTTCAGTTTAATCCTAGCTACTCAGGAGACTGAGGCAGGAGAATCGCTTGCACTCAGGAGGTGGAGGTTGCAGTAAGCAAAGATCACACCACTGCACTCTAGCCTGGGCGATAGAACAAGACTGTCTCAAAAAAATAAAAATTAAAAATTCTTAGCTGACTTGTGAACCATTGGCTGGATGATCTGGGGAAGCCAAACTTGAGCTTGCTCTGATTGTTACCGTGTTCTCTAGAAAGTGAGACACTCTTATGTTGGACCCCTACTAACTTCAGTAGGGATGATACAAGGTTTAGTATTAGTCTGTTTTCATGCTAAGACATACCTAACACTGGGTAATTTATAAAGAAAAGCTTAATGGACTCAGTTCCATGTGACTGGAGAGGACTCAAAATCATGGCAGAAGGCAAGGGAAGAACAAAGGCATGTCTTATGTGGTGGCAGGCAAAGATGAGAGCCAAACAAGGGGAAACCCCTTAAAACCATCAGATCTCATACTACCACGAGAACAGTATGGAGGAAACCCCACCCCCCATGATTCAACTATCTCCCACCAGGGCCCTCCCACAACACGGGAATCACGGGAGCTACAATTAAAGATGACACTTGGGTGGCACAGTCAAACCAAGGTTCAAGAGACCAAAGAGAGACCCAAGAGTCAGCCAAACATAGGGTTTGAGGGAACTTACAGGGCAGTCCAGTGGCAGTTGACTAGAAGGAAAACTTCAACCACATGCAAGGCAGTTTATAGCATTTAGCACACTCCCTTCAGCTTCCACGTGGCACCCCTCATTGCTGTCAGTTGTGTCTGCAATAAGAATCAGTCTCAGGGGTGGGTAGGCTGGTTGCTGTCAGGTGTCTACCATGCACCTCCACCCCCGGCATACCCTTGAATGGCCCTCATGACATTCTTCCGTGACTTTCCTGGGGCCAGGTATGTGAAAGAGCACTGTGGCCAGATGCTTCAGCAATACAATGAATGTAATCAGACTATACAGAAAGTCTTTCCAGGTGTTTGGGAGTTGACTAAACCATGCAGTTCTATGGTTACTCACATCTGTAATCCCAGCACTTTGGGAGACCGAGGCGGGTGAATCACGAGGTCAGGAGTATGAGACCAGCCTGACCAACACAGTGAAACCCTGTCTCTACTAAAAATACAAAAAAAAAAATTAGCTGGGTTTGGTGGCAGGCACCTGTAATCCCAGCTACCTGGGAGGCTGAGGTAAGAGAATGGCTTGAACCACAGAGGCAGAGGTTGCAGTGAGTCAAATGGTGCCACTCCACTCCAGCCCGGGTAGTGATGCAAGACTCCGTCTCAACAAAAAAAACCATGCAGTTCTAGGGCTGTAAGATTCTAAGGCCCACATGGCCCAGGTTATATTGTGAGCAATCAGGGATTATATATATATATATATATATATATATATATATATATACACACACACACACACACACACACACACACACACACACACACACACAACAATCAACTTCAGTGCATACATAGCCCCCATCCAGGGCAGGTTGAAGTCCAGGGCTATGTGACTTTACAAAGGGTACGTGACCCACTATCCATATCTTGCAATATCATCCACCCTAACCCACCATATGTAGTATACCCACAGTGGGGCTAACACTAACTTCCATACTAGGTGGAAAATGCCATCCCATCTTGATGGTAGACTATTTTGTTTTGGAGACTACCTGTGTGCCCAAAGGTTGGCTGCTGCATACCATTTATGGGTGGAAGGCAAGATCTTTAGTCAAAGGGCAAGTCATAACCATCTAGCAAAACACAAGTTGTGCTGAGAGCACCTCCTGGCAGCAGCCTGGTGCCCAGTCTACAACACCAGATGCATTGGCCCACCTCTGACATGTTGGGGGAGGCCAGAGGAAGACAATGGGGATATGCCGTAATGAGGATCTTCCTCTTACACAAGACAGGACAAAGAATCACTTTTAAAGTATGGGGTGGGGGGGGGTACGGTATAAAATAGGCGTGACCTCTGTATATCTTGTTCTGGGCCCTTCCCTGCCATCTGAGTGAAACAAACCAGGAGGGGGCTGGCTTACCATTTCCTAGAGCCATGTAATGTGCTCACTATTACATGGGGGGCTGGTTTACTGTTTCCAGGGCTATGTAATGACGTGCTCCCTTGGGTGGGTCCTGTGGCAAGGGCAATAACAGCATACGTTGAGTCCCAGCTTGGGGCTAAAGGCATGCTGTCCCTTATGCTGTCCCTTATGCTGTCCCTTATGCTGTCCCTTATGCTGTCCATCTGGATCCNTTATGCTGTCCCTTATGCTGTCCCTTATGCTGTCCCTTATGCTGTCCATCTGGATCCTGATAGTGGTATCAGGTCCTTGCATCAGTCTACGTGCCCCAGAGATGAGAATGCACATATGTAGGGCGCAGATGGCCACTGGTAAGCAGTGTCCAGAGCCAGTATCTCCTGGAGTTGCTTCCACAGTTCATTCAGTTGGTTCTACAGTTGTAGCGTTGTACAGCTGGTGGAAATGCTAGTTGTATATCCAGGGACTCCTCTTGCTTCTGCACTTTGTCGATCAAAGTGCATGCCCTGGTTACTATTGGGACATTGTAGGCTGTACATAGCTGCTCATCCTTTTATAGTGGTTCTTTCTGGCATACTTGCTGGAACATGCCTGCAGTGGCCCCATGGAGATGTCTGCAAAAGTCAAGGCATGATGGCAGCCTCAAGAGGCAAAGATTCCATGTAGCCTACCTCCCACCATTACAATGGGATCTGGCCCTAGGAGGCCTGTATAGTATCATGTAGCAAGAGCTCAGTGTTCGTGTGCTAGGGTAAGAGACACTAAGGCATATGTCTTCACATCATAGTGGCAGACCTCAACTCTATGGCCCAGAGGATATGTTGTCCCAAATGTCCTGTCCTACACAGCCAGAGGGTTACATCTTCTGTGACTTCCTCAGTTAATGATGGCAAACTCTGCTGGTTTTCCAAGTGGTATAGATGTGATGTAGGCATCCACATGATAGATCATTGTGTCCCCCAGATGCGATGGAAACATCCTTCTATGTGTCAGCACTCCAAAGGGGATGATCCACTACCATCCAGTCCTGCACTTCACATTATAATAGCTACATGCTGAGGCCCTGGAAGATGATCCAGCTATGAGTGCACAAGACCACTAGGTCTGCCTCAGGACCAATCCAGGTAGCTTGCAGCTCAGCCCTTTGGCTACTATGTCCTTTACCAGTATTGAAGCCAGATACTATCAGTGGACGGCTGGGTGGCCATGGCTGTCCAAGTGTAAGGATTACCTTGTGATGAGCCATCTATGTACCAGGCCCGGCCAGGCATTGGGCCCTGTCCCTTTTGTACAAAAGAGGGCATCTTGGAGGGTCGGTAGGCCTCCGTCACCAATCTTCAGTTGTCACATAAGTGACAGGGCCAAGCCCCAAATGGAGCTCAGCACTCAAGGGACTATTAGCCAATGTGCTCCTGCTGCAGGTATGCATGCCACTTGGCCAGTCTGGGCATTCCCAGGCTTTGGTTTCTGGAAGGTCCTTTAAGCCAACTTACTACAGGGTACTTGGGTGTATACTAGCACTGGGCGCCCTTTGTAACATCCTCCCCTTATTGTAAGGCATGACATAGTGCAGAATTTTTACTGACACTATGTATAACTTCAGCCCACTTCTGTAGTTGGGACCAGAATCCTAAAGGCACACATTTTTGTCCTTGCATTTGCCATAGTCTATACCCAAACCCCTCAGGGTATCTGGCTACATCCAATTCATAAGGCTGTCCCCGCACTAGAACTCCCAAAGGTTGTATTTACTTCAGAGACTTATTCAAAGACTTCATTCTCCCTTGTGGACCAGTAGGCCCTCTTCTTGATTAAGCTGTATTAGGGGCCTAAGGAATTAGACCAAATGGGGGAATAAAAGGACTCCAATACCCTAGGAGGCCTGAGGTTTGTAACTGCTTCATTGATAGGACATGGGTAGGCCGGCACCCTATCCGTAATGGCAGACAGAATGACTTGAGTCTTACCTGACAAAATGACAGCCAAGTATTTGACCCATAAGCATCGAACCTGGACTTTGTGTTGACTCTCCATCCTGTTTGCCAAGTAAGAGCCAGGTGAGGGCTGCTGTTTGTAAGCTCAAAAAAGACTTGGAAGTTAGCACGATGTTTTCCATGTAATAGAGAACATGTTACTCCCTCCAGAGTGGTCCAGTCACCGAGGTCTGTGGCCACTAGACTGACAGTGAGGCTATGGTAACCATCCTTGGGGAAAGACGGCAAAGGTCCATTTATTTCCTTCCCAAGTGAATGCAGTGGGGCATTGGGGATGCTGAAGGAAGGCATTGGCTAAATAAAATGGTATGAGCCAAGCACCTCTCCTAGCCCCTTCAGAAGGGTGGTAAT
Source organism: Theropithecus gelada (assembly GCF_003255815.1). Classification (NCBI taxonomy): domain Eukaryota; kingdom Metazoa; phylum Chordata; class Mammalia; order Primates; family Cercopithecidae; genus Theropithecus; species Theropithecus gelada. The sequence continues at coordinate 42,441,343 of NC_037671.1, read as the reverse complement.
ATTGGGAATAGCTGCATGTATGGGGTGTGTGTGTGTGGGGGGGTGAGTGGCTTATTTAATCCCTAGTAATCTATCATTCTGTGTCTCATCAGGCTTCTACATTGCCCATACAGGGCTGTTGTGTGGGCTGTGTACTGGCCTTATGCCTATCCGGGCTAACTCCTTAAGTCTCTGGGATTTCATCATGCCTCCCCAGCAGGTGGTATTGCTACAGCACTACTCACTGTAGGGCTGGCAACTGTACCATTTAAGCCTATTTCATGTTTACCCTGATCATATGCTTTTACCACCCTAACTCCTGGTCAGAATTTCCCAGCTGCCATTTAGAGGGTCAAGCCTAATAAGAGATCCATTAGCAAGACGTATTCTCAGATGGAATCAGTGTATGCTAAACAGGATTTTGGTGGCAATCTCCCAACTTGTAATATTTAATTCAGCCTGTCTTTCACAGCCCCTGTATAACCATCCATTTCTATTAGACTCTTGAAACCAATGAATGTTATGAGTGCATTCAGTTCCAGTAGCCAATAGGGCAAGCACAGCCTGAGTGAGCAATATGTACTTCTACATGTGGCCACCGGCCCCCAGACACCCTTAGCCACCTTTGCTGTTATTGGGATTCTGGGGCCTTGGCCTATATCCTTACCTAAAAGGGTTGGTGCTGGCCATAACCTCTGCAGGAAGGGCAGTGGGCTGAACTTTGAGGCTCCTTTTAGTGAGGTGCTGTTCTCGTGGGACTGTGGCAGCAGCTCAAGCCAGAACAGCATTAAGCTATTTTTGCGGTAGGTGTCCCTGCCAATATCAAGTCATATGACATTTGTTGGTGGGTCACCCTGATGGGCCCCTTGGCTGTTCCCTTTCCTTTGGCTCCCTTCTTTTACACCAGTAGCACACACCCCTCAGTTTCTCCATTTCCCCAGAGTTGGCAGCTGCTTGGGCTGCCTGAAACATTGGCGATCCTAAGAAGCCCAGGATAGACACCAGCATGCCATACCATTGGGTGGGGTGCTGGACTTACAAGGTGGTATCTTTTGTTCTGGCAGTGAAAAGCTCATTGTTGGGGCCTCTAATGCTCAGCAGAGAGCGTGCTCCATCTTCTAATTCTGAGGATGTTCTGCAGTTTCTCCAGCCTGTCATCACAAAGGAGACATGAGGGCATGTCTCCCTTATTTGGCCAGGCCACCTTGCAGCCCACAGTCACCTGTTGGGATGGCCAGATCCTCATTATTGGTACCATAGAGGTGCCTGCCTCAGGGCCATGTAGTTTGTGATGGATGCCATAGTACGAGTCCAGAGTGTAATACCCTCTGCCCCCATGTTTATAGATGGATACCACCCCGTGACTAATTCTCTCCTTCTGCCTGAACATTTCCCAGCTCTGATTCCACAGTAGTGCAGCTCCACACTGGTGTGCTGCCACCTTTCAGGTGCAGGCTAGTCTTGCAGTGCTACCTTATATGGGTACAGATGGCCCACTTTTATTTTGGTGAAAACCAGATGCACAGATAAGATCTAGGGCTTCATCCCAGTCCTCACTCTTCTCACTAGAGCTCTCCATGGGGTCTGAGGGCTTAGGATCTTAGGACAACTTAATTATGGTAGTCCTGACCCATCAATATGGCAGTCAGTGGCCCTTCGCATGGTTACATGGTCTACCCACCAAACTAGGATCTCCATTCTGTTATCCTGTTCCTGCCTGTGGGAAGAGTAGTCTCCAGTTCAGCTTGAGCTAAACTTGGCATCTTGCTAGTTGCAGTTCACTTTGTAACTGATGCATCCTTGCCTGTACTAGAATCTCCACCTCAGTGGCTACTTAAATTGCAGTCAAGAATATCCAGCCAACCATAACTTGCCACAGTTAAGGCATCTTTCACTTAGACCCACCCCCTACAACAGCTTTCAGACCCTTCAGCATTTTGTGGGGTCATCCCCATACTCACATTGGGCCCGATTAAGGATAGTGGCTCTCAGGCCCCACATAGATGTGGATGGCCAGCCCAGGACTTCCCCTAGATTTCCCCTTCCCTGATCCCATTGTCTTCGTACTCACAGGATTTTCTTACCTCCTGCGAACAATACGTGGGGCACATTTGGAGGACCTTACTAGGAGGTCTAGTGGCAGCAGGCTGGACAAAACTGCCACTGCTTGTTTAAAAACAGCATGCAATTTGTACAGCACTTTCACTTAGCACCCTTTCCCTGGCAACATCCACATGGCAACCCTTAAGTTGTTGTCAGGTGCATTGCCATAAGTCATTTTTTGGTTGTGCCAAAGTTATTACTGTCAGGTGTCTACTGTAAGACCCCAAGGTTCATTGATGTGGTGGCTAAATAAAATAAGATGGCTTATCCTGTGTGGAGACATCTTATTCAGATTCCAGTAGGGGAGGCGAGCATCCAGTTGTAGAGGGGTGAAGTATAGTGGTCTACTTGGGACTTTGATGTGCTGGTTCTAACAGGCGGTGGTATCTCAGTACTGGTTGGATTTCTTGGCACTCCTCATAGTGAGCTTTGGATGGTTCTTAGGAATCTTGAGTCTCAAAAGGTGTCCACCCAGCTAGTTTTATTACAAATCACTGAATCACCCAAACTCGAGCAGCCCATTAGTACCAGCTCTTGGGAGCCTGTCTGTTCAGAGTTTTGCCACTGGAGGGGGAGGGAGAGAGGGTTCCACATTTTCCTCAATTCCTGGAAGACAGACTTGCTATAGCAGCCAAGATGGTATACTAATAGGCAAACCTATAGCAGCTTAGAAAGATAACTTTCTTTTCTCTGACAGTCCAAACATGAGCAATGCAGTCTGATACAGAGGATCTGAGGTATTGATGATCCAGAAATTTTCTACCCTGATGGTCCAAGATAACTTTTCTTGCTTTTATGTTACAAGTTTACCAAACCAGGAGGGAAGAAAGGAAAAACACATTCAGGGAATGACTCAACTTGTGATTAGAGATACATTAACCAGTGCCTAGTCATATGGCTATGGCTAGCTGCATGCAGCTAGAAAAAGGGTAGTCTTTGGCCAACCCCCTTTGGATTGGTAATAGCTAGAGTTCCATTGCTTGAGGCACAGAGCACCAGTGAGTATTGCCGAGACAAGTATTGTCAGGGAAGAAAGGCTTCATTGTGGGTGACATCACCTGGGAGATGGCAGAATAAGTCTCAAATAGGCCCCTCTAACTAGAGTTGGCTCTCATGGAGGGATGAGGAATGTAGCTATATGTGGAGACTTGGATTACATGTGAGCTGTGTTAGGGGTGAGGGTCAGGGGACCAGCAGGTAGATTAATATGGATGTCAAGCCTTCTTGACACAGGATCTTGGTGTCATAGTCTGGTCAGTAGTCAGTTTCAGTCCCTTGATATCTTGAAAGCTAGTGGCCATTTTCTGGGAAAGGAGCCAAAAAGCTAGTTAGCAAAAGTTAGATTACTTATCTCTGGTTTCAGGAATGTCCTGAAGCATATCTTTACATAATGAAAGCATAAGGTCCCTTTCATGATCTCAACTCATAATTTTTGGAATAGGCCATCTAGGGGCTAGGCAATGATTGAGGAGGGGACATGCAGAATACAAAACGCAAGGGAGTTTCATGGGATCCATATCATCTCTGTGCCCAGAATAAATGTTACTACAGAAGGGAAGAATAAACATTGAGGCAACCACTAGCAGTTTCTGGCACACAGTTTGACCCTGACTTCATGAGTGCCTTGCCCCTTCAGAGAAGGTGAAAATATTGACTCATTTAATAGATGTGTCAGTCAGGCTGAGATGCAAAGGTTCAAGATCAGGATTTGTGCAGTTGGCCAGTAACCAGTCACTGACCTGGGTTTAAATCTAAGAGCAAGGACTGACTTCTAACAAGTTACTTGACCTGAGTTCATTAAGATAATTTTCGTGTTGACAAGGATGCAAAGATATAGGAGTATCTTGTTCTGCTTAGTTCCATCATTGGCCCATTTATCTACTAGGTTCTACCAAGATTTATAGATCTTATAGACAAGGGTTTGACTTTAAGTGTGGAAGGGAAGTCAAGTCTTGCTAGTGACTCTCTCCACTAGTTAATTGGAGATGTGCTGATGGCCTAGTTAGAACTTCATAATCAAAGGCATGAAAGGGACAAATGTCTAGATGACTTGCTGTGACAACTGAATCTCTACATCCTTTGAACCAGCAATTGTACTTCTAGAAACTCAAACGAATCTTACATAAAGAATGGCTTTAATAGCACCCCCACCCAAGTGAGCAAAACCTGATCCTGTTGCTAAACCGTCGTGGTAGCTTTTCTAGAGAATGTCATTACTCAACATGAATTTGAACCATGTCACAAACTACTTCGCATTTTTTTCCTTTTCATATATAGTATTAAAGTATACATATTTTAAATAGTATTGAATAAAAACATAGTATTAAATAGCTTCATACTAGTACTTTCCTAGTTCTTGCCATTAAAAATAATGGTAAAAACTGCAATTACTCTTGCACCAACCTAAGCTGTAACCAAGGATACTTAGGAAGGAGATTCTGACTTGACTTTAAAGGTGTCCATGAAAATAAGTCTGTGGACCTGAAATCTGTTTGACATTGACACCCTAGTCTTGAGACTTGACAGGCTGCCCCTGTCACTTACATCTTTAAAACTGGTAAACTACTGAGAAGCGTAGATGCTTAACAAAATTACAACAGGATCAATGCGATGAGCTGTAGTCCGTTTTTCCAAGTTCTGAGGTCATGACTAATACTAATCTCTCTCCGTTACCCTCACCCACTTCACATTCCATTTACTTCCTGTCTGTCCTTTTGCTGGTCTGTGTTGCTTGCCTGTTGGGATAATCCAAAGACTACTGTTCAAAGGAACTGGGCCCTGACACGTCTTCCTTATAGTTGCTGCAAATACTTATTGAGTTATCCAAAATAGGTGCACCAAGAAGCATCCTGCGTTTTCCGGACACTTATCTCCAGTATGCAGCAGCAACCTTATATGTCAGCTATTTCTCCCAACATGCTAAGTCCTTCTTTGCCCCCTGGTTTACCATCAGTTCAGATTTAGTAGACACCTCACTGTGCCTCCTGTAGAGACATTCCTTTCACTTCCCTTCCAGGGAACCAGAAGTTTAAGTCCAACAGAACTTAAAGGTGTATATATGGTAAAGAAATACAAATACTTCAGATTAGTCTAGTGTTGGTAGAAAGGGGATATTTCTTCTACACCTTGCCTCCCAGCCCCACAAACTGTAGTTATTGGGGACAGGCCTTCATAATAGCCATCGGTTTAAAGTATATACTTCATTTGTACTTCAGTCTTGCAGAATTGTGTCCAAGTTGGCTCTTTGGTGTCTTACCTGTTTGAGACCATTCTAATATCCCGTTGGGCTTTCAGATCTTTAGTTTGATAGGACCAGTAACTACCTTCATCATGTGCCTGTTCTAGAACTGATTCCTTAGACAATGCTACATAAGTGATATTTCATGTAACTTTAGTAAATCTGAGTCCTCACAGTGCTGCTGGCCAAAACACCGGGAAGAAGTGAGCCCATACTCCAAATATTTCCAACAAAGATGAATCACTGCTGCTCCTAGGGTAGAAGGAATCCAGTATTCAACTTCAAGAGGCTGATCAATCTTACTGAGTAATGGTGCTTGTAGGGTTCCCTATAAAGATGTCAACTTTTCTGCTTATAGGTTATTCAGCAGTGGTAGTAGCTGAAAGTGTCTTGGTTAAAGTTCATGCTGTCAGGTCCATGCATAGCTTCCATTCCTGCCACCATTAATATTTCATTTATGGGTCAGTTGAAGCACTAGGGTAGTCAAGGGCAGAGGCTGACTGCCTTCAAAAGGACAGGTGTCAACCTGTTCGTATCTTTGGATGACTTCCGAGTGACATGAGACAGATGATTGTCGCCCTTATAGTTCCAACTACTTTGTTCCTTCCCAGACCTTGGTATCCATTCATCCCATCTCATTCCTTCCAGGCACCTGAAGCAAAGCCCTCTGCCTGGAAGCCTCTACATATCCTCACCTCAGGTCACCTGTCTACAAAACTAGATACTGTTTGAAGCTCTGTCCAATAAAACCTTCCCCTTATCACTGTTCTTTTCAGGGATTGTTTCCCTCGCGGAGCTGTAATGTGGCAACAGCACCTTCAATGGGCTGAGACATCTGAAATTAGAGTTGGATTTTTCCCTCCTATTTTGACTGTAGGAAACTTTCCCCTGAGACAATAGGTATGAACTGAGTAGGGTGGGTAAAAAGACAGGTGACATGAGGTCTGGATGCCTGCTTGTATAATGTGTGCCCTCAAGACGTCATAATCCACTCAATGTAATGCATCCATCTGAGTGACTTCTGTTGTGCCCACCCAACCTTGATTTGAGTCTGTCCAAATCTAGCTCAAAATTGGACAGCTCTAGTCACTTGACCCAAAGCCAGTTTTCTCTCTGCTAGGACCGTGGAGTGTATTAGGAAGTGTCTTATGACTACATCTGCTTACAGGTGTTATGACTTTCTTCCAGAAACTTGAGGGGTTTATACTGTGGCTCACTAATCTCTATATGCCACTATGAGCAACGAAGATCTCTGCAACATCGAACTGGTTGTTGTTATATGGACAAAGTGAAAGAACAGATGGCACGATCTGAATTTCTTACAAAGCTTGCTTGCTTTGGGCCCCATTTGAAACCAAAAGCCTTCACCGTAACCTGATAACTGAATCCTGTACTTTCTTCAACGGCGGCGGAGGGTACAAGATGCAGTAATCAGTTGCTAACCTTTAGGGATGTTATGAAATGTATCATGTGACTAGAATCAGTCTCAAATGTGAGAACATCCTGAATTTTTGTAGGGTTCCTCTCCCTTGGCATGTATCTTAGGCAGGCAGAGAACTTTGCCACTCTTTATCAGATCGAATTAGTATGACATTTTCAACATGGAGGATCAGTATAGTGTCTTGTACTAATGTGGTCAAGATTCCCATAGTTGACTGGCATGGTGGCTCACACCTATAATCCCAACACTTTAGGAGGCCAAGGCAGGTGGATCACCTGAAGTCAGGAGTTTGAGACCAGCCTGGCCAACATGGTAAAACCCTGTATCTACTAAAAACATAAAAATCAGCCTGGCATAGTGGTAGGCATCTGTAACCCCAGCTACTCGGGAGGCTGAGGCAAGAGAATAATTTTTGAACCCAGGAGACAGGTTGCGGGGAGCCAAGGATAGTGCCACTGTACTCCAGCCTGGGCAACAAGAGTGAAACTCCATCTCATAAACAAAAAAAAAAAATGTAAAAATTCCCATAGTCTACATACTGAAAGCAGAATTAAGACTCGCAAGGCTATGAAGTTTGTGCTATTGTTATTCCCATGTAAGTATAAACTACCTTTAATCAAAGACTGGAAAGAACATCTTTGCCAGACTTCATTGTACTTTAAGCTCTATGAAGTGAACATCAAATTGGTATTTGAAGATGCTGCATCTAGCAAAGCAGATGCAGTTGGGGATATCAGATCTACATTATCTGTCAATATTTGCCATGATGCATATTCATACAGAGGTGGTAAATGATAAAGGATTCAGCGCTAGAAGTTCCTATCCTAAGTGGTACAAGAATTTAATATTTGGAACCAGTTATTATAGGAAACGCTAAGTCCAAACCCCTAAAATTGCTCCTCATGCCCTAAACTCAGGCCAAGAAACCAAGTCCTTCCAGATTCAGTATCCTAAGTGGAACTGAGGAACCTGAAGCAACACTTCATGGGGGCAGGGAGCAGGTCTGTCTTTGGACCCATTGGACTCGGACTGCCTTAAGCTATGTAACACTTATCTGGCCCCTGTTCTTGGAGAATCAAGATCACATTGAGTCTCTCCAGGCTTCAGCTTGGACCTAAATCTGTAGCCTCCTCTTATAGCTCCCCAGTATACATTTCTAGTAAATGAACACAGAATTCCTTGGGTGAAGAATTGGTGGAATACTTGTACGTTTGTGGTGGCGTTCCAGAGCCAACTTTCAATGGAATCCAGTTTCTTCAAGCAATGGGCTCTGGATCTGAGAACTGATTTTTAGATCTAGAAACTGGTGTGAAGAATTTGATTTCACATAGGGCTGGCCGACACTAGCCTTCTTACTGGCTCTTTTGTTTACAAGTCAAGTGCTTGAGTCAGCTGCCCATCTTCCTCACCCCCTATGAATATGGTGTTATTAGCCATGGTCAAAGGATCCCGGTAGCTCAAGATAAACTTGACTACACCAGACTTGGTGCCTATTACAATTATAATCACCTAACCCCTAAATAAATGACAATTCTTGTCTCATCTCCATCTAGGAGCCCTGTCTTGTGGCAGCATCTCCTATTGTCACTCTTGGTCTGCAGAAGACAGCTGATGCTGAGCTTAAATGATTCTCATTCTCAAATGCATTTCTTACTGCCTTAGTGAAGGATGTATCCTCTAAGCTCCTCCACCCAAAAGGAACACAGCTGGTGAGTTCTCTGTAAGAATGTGCCTATTTAAGATCACTCTCACCCTATTGAGCATCTGAACTCCACAGTTATGCTCTGCTGATAGAGCGCTAAAATTTTATACCTTGCTTGTAAAAGCTATTATAACATCCAAGCTTTGTAGTGGTGTTGGTGGAGGGGGTAGAAATCCCAGCAGTGTAAAACCAGTCATCACTTCTGGGATGTTATAATCCTTAACCACAGGAGAGTGCCATTCCATTAAACTTCCCCTATTCAGACTTACATTTAGGCTACCCCCAATCCAACACCGTCAAGAGCTACCTCCCAGTTCCTGCTGGTATATATTAGGTCATACAAGTCTTTTCAGCAATAAGTTGTACCTGAAGCAGATATATTTTCCTCCTCAGGCTTTGCTGAGCTGGCCCTAGTTATTTGCCTTGATGCAGTGAAAGATTTTGTGACAAGCATCTTGCGTCTACCTCAGGGTTTAGTGTGATCCTCAATGGGCGGTGGCTTTCCACTTGCAGGAGGTAGAGGCCTGCTGCTTCCATCCTGAATGCCTCAAAGGAATCCGCATCAACATTCTTGGGCTCATCCACTTAGGACTCTGAGACCTGGGGTCTGGGTTATCCTATTTTGTTGGGTACTTGGCTTTAGTATAGAAGATATGTTAATTCTATGCCTTGTCTTATCTACTCTTGCAGCTCTGCTACTCTTCAGGCTCAGTCTAATTAAACCCTTTAGCTTTAGGACATGTCTCCAAGGTTGTCATGGAGGCCTAGCTATCATGGCATATGCCTTGTTTTGGTTGATAGTTGGCTGCTCTAAGTCTGTCATCCTCTTCCAGACTTCAAAAGCAGTTAGCAAGTATCAGCCAACTCCACAAAACCATAATTACCATTGAACCCAGGGGCAGAACTATCGCATAGCCCATGGCCAAAATGTTTTCCCTTCAGCCTGTGCTGTATCCAAATACATCAAAGGTGAGTCTTAGTAACTGACAGTGCAGCAAGCTGGGGCTTACCCCACCAGTCTATTTCCCACCAGCACTGGGATATCTGTTCTCAAACTGGTTTAGGTTCTAGGTTACCATCTTGAGAATGTGTTCTAAGGCCTCGTCTACTAACCATTATAGCTTAGCCTCTTTGAAAGCATATTACAAAGTGGCTTCATTGAGAAACCCAAAAATGCAGAGACCAGGAAGCTGGAAAAATGACAAAGCATTATGGAAACTTCCATGGGCTAGGGGAGCTTGATTCCAGTGAAACTTCCTGAGGCATACAGGACTCCTTGCAGGATTGTCAGTGGTAAGCTTGGCAAGCTGGGGCATCTATGTAATGGACTTTTGTATTCAGTTGGTAGATTAAGTATCAGCCTGACAGCTACTAGGCTGCTCTTACCGGAACTAAATCTAGAACAAACATGGAAAACTACCCCAATCATGTTCCCCTGCGTATCTCAGCTTCTATGGAACTACAGCTGAAACTGAACAGAAGATATATACAGACACTAGAAGCATCTTTTTTTTACAGCAAAGCATTTAAAAACTTTAAAGACTACCTCTAAGTATAACCTTGTTACTTTCTCATGATCTTTATTAGGCTAACATTGAATAAGAATGTTCTCAACCATTAACAATATGTAAGCCATTCACAGAAGAAATTGGTTATTAGGATGCTGTAAACATTACAATGGGAAGTATTTAAAGCCAAGGACTTCAGTTTTAGCAAAGTAGAGGCATGAGGGACTCTACCAAAACTGATTCGAGACAGGGCAGCCTTATTAAAAATTGAAGCAGCCCCATTTGCATGTTCCCAACCTCTACATGAACATGTCAATTCAAATGTAGAAACTAGACAATTCACTGTTTTGCACCAGGAGTAGAAGGAACTCCCTAGACAACTTAGGGAATTGGAAGTACACTGAGGGGCCAGTGTGTAAGGGGGAGGATTTAACGGATCAAGGAGGGATGCTTGGCTCCTGGTAGGCTTATTAGAGGATGGGAGAAGCTATGAGCCTTTGGGTTTCCCTAGCTTCTGCTCTTATGGCCACATATAAATGATTCATCTGGTTTAAGACTACAGTTAGAGGGCTTACAAATTAAGTTGGGGGAGAAACAGTCAAGAGATCCTTAGTGATCCCAGTGTGGCCCTTTCCAGAGCCTTTGCTCACTTCCCTGGGGGATTGAGGGCAGTGGCGGTGGTGGGGGAGGCAAAAGATGTGAAAAGGACCTTGGTGCCAGCAACCAGGACAGAGGTCCCTTGCTCTGCTTCCCAAGCTGTATATGAGGTACAGGTGGGCTCATTAGGGGGTGTGGAGAGGCCAGAGGGCTAGAGTTGAGAAGATCCTCCTGACTCTCACCTGTTCAGTTTCAGCTCCAAGCTCTGTTCGTTCATTCTGAGCCTTGCTGAGCTACCACAGACTAGTTAGGATATCAGTGGGAAGGGCTGTCCTTGAATATAATATCCCTATCTGGCCAATGCCCCTGCTTATCTGGGACCATATTTCTTCCTTGGCATTTGTGGCTTGCTCTGTCAGGGTCTTGAGGGTCTTCCCAGAAGCTTATGGAGAGGCTATGATTGAAGCCCTCACCCAGTCCCTAGGCTCTGAAGTGTGATAGAAGCACAGTAAAGTGGTTTGGGGACCTCCAACTGCATTTCTTGCCCTCAGTCCACTAGGGCAGAGGCTGTGGGTAGAACTCAAGTCAGCCCTGCCTGCCTGCTCACCTCCGTAGAGGAGAACACTTGTACATTAGCTATGACCTCTAATATGGTCTTAGGAAGAATGCAACAATCTTATTTCTACCTATCTAGAAGTAATATTTCATAATCAAGGGCAATAAATGATAGTTATAACTTCAGGTCATTTTCTTCTATTCCCAGTTTGAGTTATATAAACAGGTATTAAACTTTGCCATGCTGCTTCTTTATCTTGATGACTTTCCATTTTGCTAATGTAACAACTTACTGATTTAATATTTAACCTGGAATTCCTGGAATAAATTCCACGTGGTCATAGTATTGCTTTCACATTTCCTGAGTGACTTTTTTCTGAAAGTGTAAAGACTTATGATATCCAGGTTTGAGACAGATGCACCTATAGTCTTCCGCAGCTAATAACAGGGTTATTCCAGCCTCAAAACAACCTGGAAAATGTTCTCTTCTGAAATCTTTTATGTAAGATCACTTAAGTGTCGGATAATAGTGAATTCTATAAGTTCAGGAAGTATGGCAGACCAGGTCCTGCAAGAAAGATGGCAAAACTGTATTAAACATGCAACACACTGAGATACACCTGCAAAAATGGTGAGGGCCCAAAGAGGTTGAGGGGAGCTGTCAGATTACAATGTAGCTCTAAAACGGGAGGAACGAAAGTTGGGTGGAAGTATCTTGGCTTACAATGCAGCTGTAAGGAGAATCTTCTAGCCAAAAATACATATTGGCAGTCTCACACCTCCCAAAGAACAGAACTGCATTAGTCTGTCTTATAGCCAATGACTGATCATGGCACGAAGTAGCTGTGAGACATGGTCTTGGTACGATATAACAATTTTAAAGCATAACAATGGGACAATGCTTGATCATACTCCCTGCAGTCACATCTGTTCCCGTGGTTCCCACAGAAGACTATACTACCTATGTCATACCTGTCTGTCATGGCCTAGGAGTTGAGCAAATCAGAATAGTGCACTAATTCTCTAGACCACCTCTCCCTGCCCTCCACTACTGAACTGGAACAGATGCTTGGGCAGTGAGACAGAATTGAATGAGTACAGCAGGCTGACTAGCACCAACTTGCAAAAGGATGCCACAGCCCTGAAACACCAGATATCTCCAGGGTTTCTAGGTAGTTCCACGATCAGGCCTGGGTGATTGTACTGATCTGACAGCAAGAAAAGGGAAGTGGAAAGGTGGTGGTGGTGACTTAGGACACTGCTGGGGTCTTGGCACTGAGTGGCAAGACCACTCTGGGTTTCCCTATACCTGAAACGGATCATCTGCTGTAGTTTATCTGGCAGATAGGTATGGGATTTTTGGACCTTGAAGCCAGTTCATTGTTTCTGGTCCTGAGGAATGTGAACTAGACAGCAGCTGTCTACAGCTCAGATGGTAGGTCTGGTTCATGTGGCTCCAGGTGCCCAAAAGACCCTTCATGATAAATAGAAAGGCAGCAGCCAGACTCTACATGCAACCCCTACTCTCCTGACTGGCTGCTGGTTCTTGTTTCATCTGTCATGGATGCAGTTTATTACGAAAGCTCTTCTTTCATTGGTCTGACTTCCTCTGGTGTTATCCTATGGATCTTCCGGCATAGACCACCCAAGGCCTCTTGCCAGCTCTACTTGCAGACATTAAACTTGAACCTAGTGAAGTACTTGCCACAATTCTCAGCTAGGAGTTGGCTTGGCTTGTGGACTCCTACCTTGAAAGATAAGTAGAATCCTTCATAATAGTTGGAAGTCAATTTCAAAGATAAGACATGTTCATCCTCCTTTGGACACTGGTTCATACTGACTTATAGATGACATGTCGATGTGAAGGGTACCTGATGTTGAAACACATACTGGGTATATCCTTGTGTATCTAGTCCATCTTCCTGCCGTGTGCCAGGATTATCATACTAAGTGCCCTGATTTATCCTTCTTGGTCAGATGGTGGAAGGTGACAGAAGCACTTAAATGTGTCTTGTCTATGCACTGCTAGGTGCTGCTGTGTTTCCAAAGAAGCTATTCTCCATGGCCATGTAGTTGCATTTTGACTCTTATAGCTAAAATCAGTGGACAGCAGGCTGTACTTCGTCTTGGAAGAAGGCTGTCACTGCCAGGATATATTTGGGATAAGTTTTTTTTTTTTTGTTCTGGTCTTTGCCTGGTATAAATAGACGTAGTCCCTGTTCCAGGAGCTATTTCTTAGTTACATTGGTTCAGATCACAGGACTTACGCCATATTGGTTTAGGGCCCCCTAAACTCTCGAAGCACTTAGCAATTTGTGCCAGCCACTTTAGAAACTGGAGAACTGTACTCATGGCTGAAACCTGGTCCTATTGGCTTACCCAGCCAAAGTGAGTAGCTTGGAAGCATCCCAAGGCAGATCAAGCTTGGAGGTTGACTGAACTCTGGGGATTGTAGGATGATGACCACGAGTTGCTTCCTGCTTGTGCACTGCCTTTTGTTTTCAAGTTGTGATGGCAAAGCCCTGCTTGGGCATAGAACGGTACCTTTCGTCCTGGTTATTTGTGGTGGGGAGTGATGGGGGAGAGACTGTCAGCCTGACCTAGAACTACATGGGACCTCAAGAACTCCAGTTACTGAATAGAGTGGCACTGGAGCTGAGATGCTAAGTCTGAAGCTTTAGCCACTAATTTGGTCCTCTAGACCATATCTTTGTCAAAAGGCATAAAACCTTCATATGTCATTCTACATCAGGGGCTGCAAAAGCCATGTTTTCTTTGTCCCACATATTCTGCCTTTCTAAAACTAAGACAAAATCCCAAATAAACCCCAGTACAGTAGCAATGGAAGTTAATTCAGTCTGAGGATGACTAGGCTGACATAATTGAATCTCAAGTTTGAAGGATGCCTCCTTCCAGCTCCCAAGTATTAGGAAAAACATCTTGGCTAACAGGACTAAGCGAGTGTCCATGTTTGAGGACTCCATCAAATAAAAGTGAGTCACTGTCTAACCTGAATTTATGCAGCCGTGTTTCTGTATCTTAAGTGATACACCAACAACTCTTGTAATTCTAGAAGGCCAATGAGAAGCAGTAGGTATCAATTACCTTTTCTTAAGGGACCAGAATCAACTTTAACAGGTACTAGTCTATATGACAATGACTTGGTTCTAGGGAGTCAAGGGCAGGGAGAAGTCAGTCAAAAACAACTGGAAACCATAGGGGAAAATGCTGTGAGATGACAACCTTATCTAGAGGGGTTAGAAGTGAAACTTCAGAGGTACTATTAAGTCAATTTTGGCCTTTCCAGCTCATCTATGGACTGTAAGTTATCTAAGAGGCCAGTAATATGTTAGATATCTTGCTCTTATGGTTGGGATTTCCCTGGATTCAGATTATGACAAACTCTGCATCCTTAAGAGGCAGATTCATAGAATTGTTCTGACCAGTGCTCTAAGATTCTAGGGGTGGAAAATGGTTTAGGACCTATCTTTCTGTATTTCTTCACCCTTCTAGAATCTTACCAGGGCAGAATACCATTGTTTCCAATACCCACAAGTCAACTCATCTTCCAGTCCCCTGCAACATCTAACACGTACCCTGCACTCCCAACATTTGTATCTAGCCTTAATAGCCTGAGTAGCTTTCTACCTACCCTTGCCAAAACATACAAAATGAGAGCTGCTGAAGTAGTCCGTCTTAGCACTAAGAGTCGTTTGTTCAAGTACTTATATACCCAGTGCAAGTTTAGTATTTGCCAACTAAGTTGCTGAAATCCTGTGGACTTGATGAAAGTACGAGAGACTTATTTGGGTTATGGGGTTATGGTTTTGAAAGCCCAGGCAGGAAAGGGAGCTAGAAATAGGCAGGAAATGCCTTCAAACTAAATGCAGTCCTGATGCCTATCAAAGGAGAAGATTGAGTGGGAATCGGCTCAGACCACAGGGGAGCATCACCTCAAGTGAGTTCTCCCACACTGAGCAGAGGTAGCTTGGCTCTAAGGCCCCTGCTGTTCTTCTGGGGAATTAATGGGGAGATGATCTTAGCTCAAATGCTGCAGTGGCTCCCAAAGGTGGTATAGCTAGAAGCTGTCAGATGACTGCACTCCCCACAGGTATTGGACCCTTCCTGGGAGGGAGACCTAGATGGCATGCTGCTATGACTGTCACAGACCACTCCTTGAACCACGTGGATCTGGCTCTCCAGCATGCTCAGAGGGTCGGTCCTCCAGGGTTGCAGTAGGCTTCTGGTACTAACAGCTTGGAGAAAACTTAGTGAAATGAACTAGATCCCTTATAACCATAGTCCTAAGGGCCACAACTAATGCTCTTCTCCTCATTACTCGATATTCTCATTGCCCTCAGATACTACCTCTGGTATCCACGCTTTGCCTAGTAATATGACTGAAACTCACTTCTGATAAGTCTGAGCCTATAGTAGCCATACTTTTCAAACTTGGGTGGCTGTATTTTATTGTTTCAATTTGTCAGTGGCACCAAGAAGTGCCTGAATGGGTCACGTAAGTTCCAATACTTTTCTTCCTGCCCCCACTGTACAACCAGGGCCCCACCATCTCCTGATAGCCTAGGTGTCTTTTTTCACCTGCTAGTCCCTAGGCAGAGTCCAGAGTGTCCTGGAAACACCAGTAGCTTCACTGAGACTCTTGCTGCCTCCCCTGTAAAAGGTACCCCATATGGGGCCCAGGGCCCATAACATTAGAGTTCAGACTCTTAAAGATATAAAGTCCCCCAGTTCATCACCAGGAATAAAGGTAAGTGGGGCCGTTTCTTATACCTCTTGTTCCCAGGTCCAAGATCTTCCTTATTGTAGCAAGGTCTGACTTAGGAATACAATGCATGCTTATAGATGGTTTCCTGTTCTTAGAGTAATGCTTCTGACCTAATGCATCAGATGTGTGCCATTCCTACTCTGTCAGGCAGGCAGCCCTTGGATGGTGTGGTACATGATACGAGTGGGTCAGTCATGAACTGTCTTCCATACCTTCAATACATAGTAGGTCCTCTAGTCAGATGCCATATTGCATGGGATTCTATGGCTGTAGATAAAGCAGTCTCTAAGTCCCCAGAGACAAAAGACCTGGCTGAGGCTCTGAGCAGGGCAGTCAAACCCATACCTGAAATATGTATCTATGCCATTAGAATCTATTCCTGACCCTTCCAAGATGGAAGGGGGGGCCTAACAGAGTTAACTTTCTACCAAGTAACTGGCCTTGAGTTATGCCATAGCAGAGGCTCACTTAGTCTCTATTGCTGGCAGATTAAACATAAGTGGTATCTAGATCGGCCTTGGTATGTGGGAACCCATGCTTTTAGGCCCTTGTGTAGCCAGCATTTTTGCTATTCTGCCCAGTCCATGTATTTGACCACAGCAGTTCTTAGATGGTAACATCAACTGGTCAAATTGTTTTGCCTACTTACTTACATGCCTATTCCATGTGAAGCACTCTGGTAAGCATAAACATGTGATATGTTAACACTTCATTACTACCCCCAAACGTTTTTCCACAAGGATCTACCCCAGACTTATGTTCCAGTTCATTTCCTTCCACGTTCCTGATATGCTGGCCAGGGCACTTACTGCTCTACACTTCTTGGCACGGATTCTGACTTTGGGTTACTTTTCTCATGATGTACTTTCATTTTCTCACTGGGAAAACTTTGCCTTGCCAGTGCATTTCAAAGCCATCCTGAACGCATCTATTAAAGAGTTGCCATTTACCTTAGCTTTCACACACTGGACCAACACATCTATAAGTCAAACTGCCTTCTATTCTTTCAGTTGGTCGTAATGGGCTTCTATATCCATAGATGTAAGCCTAAAAAGGAGGTTCTGAGGTAAACCAATATGGGGTGTCCGGAAGGCTTGGGTCATCTACATACCCACCTTGCTTGTGCCCTCTGGTATTTCTTGGGCTCAATCCTGGGCTGAACCATTTTAATCTCGATGAATTGACGCTGATGTGGCTAAACTTGATCTCATGGGTCTTAACTGACCCCCCCAGCATGTAATGGGCAGTTCCAGGTATACGGTCACATGGTAGCTCGTGGTTAAGGTTTCCTTCTCTACCAGAGCCTGGTAGCACATGAACCATTTGTAAAATGACATAACTGTCTGCTATAGATAATATGGCCTTGCTCTTGAACTGTAGGGGACTGCATTGTTTCTCCCACTGGCGCTTAACATAGATTCTAATACTACTTCCCACTAATCGTTCTTTTAGTTCATGATCTGTTTTAACAGCTTTAAGATGTTAAATAGCTTCATATAATACAAGTCAAATTAAACATGCAATCAAGGTGTAATAAGACATATGTCACCTTGCTGGATTGTGGCCCAAGGGGCAGGGCTGATTGTATCACAGCCTAGATCTATGGAGCCCTTTCTTACTCTGGGTTCCTCTTAGGACTGATAGCCTTTTGTTCTGTGGGCTAAAGCAGTACTCCCAGGGTTTGAAGGTGTTTCTGGATCACAATGCCTACCGGGCATTGTGCTTTCCCCTTTCCTGCATCTTACATCCCCTACCACAATTTGTCATGGTCTGAAAGGGTTTGTCACATTCTCCTTAACCCTAGACTGCTAAGATCTTTCTGGAAGTAACAGATCTGACTCTTTGGCTACAACTTCCATCCTCTAAAAGTGCCCAGTGCTCTGAAAAGAGTGCTCCTAAGTTTTGTAGTCTGGCTTTTGAGAGCACCCTCAAATTCAAAGCCTGGAGGTACTCTCTGGGCTCCTGGTGCCACTTGCTGCCTAGTTCTTTCAGCTGCTCAGGATGTTATCACTTTTTTCCTATTCAGGGCTAGCACTGGCATGGAATCTTAGTTATCAGCCTGACATCCAGGAAAGGATGTCTCCTTATAGGACAGCTGGTTTCATGGTAGGGTAGAAGCCTTGGCAGCGTCTTCCTGCATGGGGGAAGTCTAGCTTCTAATAGAGGTGGATCACCTCTATAGGCTGATGGTTCAGGGCTGACAAGCTACAGTTCTTGGCTGTGTTCACTTAGATGTCCCAGGTTTTTGCAAGTGGGGCTTAAACACAGTAAGCAGATCTGCCTTGACTGGAGCATTTCACTGTCTTTTGAGCTTGGCAAGTCTACCAATCCTAAATTTGCTTCTCGGCTGTATCCACTGTCCTACTGCAGGAGATAAGAACCTCTCTTAAGCTGGCTGCCAGAGACCCTTCAGCACTCTAACATAGTTAAAACTTGTTTATCTTCCTTCAGTAAGGCATTACAGCAGTGTAACTAATTCCACTTCCGCTATACTTAAAGGTCCAAATCATGGCATTGGCCAGGGAATTTTCCCTCAATAGAACATTCAAGTCACTATTAAAACTTTAGCAATTATGTTGCCACCTTGTATCAAACTATTTATGCTACATAACAATTGAAGTTGAGATTGGATCTGCTCTGGACACTTGGAGTAAGGGGATTCAGTCCCCAAATCCTATTGTATCATTTTATCTCAAGCTACTACTGTGATCTCGTGTTGTAGCCCTCTGGAAAATTGCTTCCAAGCACATTTGGAAGCTTGATGCATTGGGTAATACCTATGAAAAAGGGAAGGAGCAGAAATAGGCAAGGTAAGTCTTTACATCATGAGGCTTATCTGACACCCATGAAAGGAGAAGGGAAAGAAATTGGATAGGAACCTCAGACTGCTGTGTGCCTGAGAAATCCTTGGCAATTCTAAAACTCTGGTGCAGTTAATGCCTGCAGAGGAGTCACTCAGAAGCTTCCCGGTACCCGCCTGCCATGCCATATTAAAGTGCTTCACATTCCAGGAAGAATATGACCTTAGCTCAAGTGCTGTGGTGGATCCCAAAGGTTCTGCAGATAGAGGCTATCAGCTGATATACTCCCTGATGCCTGTTTTTCTTGGAGAAATCAGCCAGCATTCTTGTGTGCTGGAACATGAGTCCAGTCAGATGAAGTATACAGAGACTCTTGTGCCTGCCCTATAGGAGAGATAAGAGTCCAAGGTACTTTTGATAACAGGTATTCTACAAAGGAAATGGATTGAAGGATGATTTGGCAGGAATGGTGGAGACAATGATAACCTGGTCAAGAGTTCTGAGATGACACTTACATTGACCCTATTTTCTCTAGCTTTAAACAGTTTAGGGTCTTTCTAAACATTTTAAGAGAAAAAGCGTATAGAAATAAAATCCCTGAGGCAGGAAGCACTGTGGCATATGTGAAGGACTGAAATGAAGCAATGTGGCTATAGTACTCACTGAAGGGGGAAAGTCCCATCAGAGGCAGGAACAAATATGCAGAACTTGGGTAAGGAAGGGTGGGTTTTTACACTCTAGCTAATGGAAAGCCACTAGGAAACCTTGAAGCAGTGGAGTAACATAAGTGACTTCTCTAATCGCTATCCTCGACGATCTGCTCACAAAGGAGACAATGTATATAGCTAGGCCTGTGACAGGGCAGTAGAAATGGAAGAGTGAATAGATTCAGAATGTCTTAAATAGAATGAATGGGTGGTTCTGACAAATTGGTATAGGGAATGAAGGGCAAGAAGAAACCAGAATGATCCATGACTTTTCTAGCCAGATTGGTAGTTTTTTGGTGCTTCAGAATGGGGAAGTCTAAAGCCTTAAGCAAATAAGTTGTCTTGTGCCATGCTGAACTTGATATCTAAGACATCCACATAGAAATGCTGTATAGACACTTGGATATGAGCCAGGTGCCCAGGTAAGTATTCAAAGCAAGTGAAGTTCTTAAGTTATATGCTTGAGTCACATTTAATGTTCTCCATGTAGATCTGTCCTGGAGCTGCAGACTGATCTCAAATCTCTAGATGTTGAGTAGCAGCTGACTCCAATAGCAGGGCTTGAAAATAACAGGTGGCAATTATCATTAAAAATTGATTTTGATAGCAAAAACTCACTGCCAGTTACCGTCCCAAGATATATTTTCAGTGTGAGGCAAGGGAGAATGCTCAGAGCTTGAAGCATACAAAACCCCTAGACAACATGTGAATTATGTAAAACAAAACTCAAATGTTCTCATCCAAATAGCTAAATATGTACCCATGGACATAGTAGGGTATACACACTGGAGACTAGGAGGGGTAGGGAGTAAAGAATGAGAAACTACCTAACGGGTAGAATGTACATTATTCGGTGAGTACACCAAAAGCCCAGACCTGACAACTACACAATATATCCATGTAACAACTTGTATTCCTTTAAGTTTATACAAAAAAGTGTATACCAAGGTGAGCACCCTTGTTCTCACTGAACCCTCTAGACTTGTGGCTTGACTTAGGGGTGACCAATGATCTGATATAAGCAAAAACAAGCTGGGCTGACAACTATTCTTTAAGATAGTTTCATAGATAGGCTTTGTCTCTTAGACAACTCCACTGTGAAGTCTCTTACAAAAAACCAGAGCACAGATGCCCAAACATTGGATAGCCTAGGACGTCCTCAAGGAAGAACTATCCTGAGAATGACTGGTAGGAAAGCAGGTCTTGGGTCAGGAAATTGTACACAGGGCCAGACTGGAAGAAGGTGCTATGACTTGAGAAGTCGTGTTTTTGTCTGGTGGCTTCTTCCCTATGGGAACGGTGGGACATGTTTGACCCAATTCCCCCTGAGGATGCTCTATCTACTTGTAGGTAGTATGACTATGTGTGACTCGCAGTTTGTAGAAAAAGGGAGAGGCTATATCCTTTAAGCATCAGTATCTCAATTCCTGGCCTCAAGCAAAGACTACCTTGGAGCATCTTGGAAACTCCCATAACCAGAATTCTGGACTTCCCCATTTACTATTGTGTACCTAGGGTTATAGGGTAGCATTGAGTTATGCAGCGAGTAGTGAAGTCAGTGCAATGGGTAAAACTAGGGGACTTAAGGATTAGAGTTCATAATATTATGACAGCATATGTCATCTGGTTTCCTAGAGGGACAATCAGAAATATTGGTTACAGTTATGCCTTAGCCTTCTGGACCATGGCTTCCATGGAGACCTGCTGGCAGCTTATACTAGAGCCTGGAGTTCTACAGGGAGGTTTGAGAATTAATCTAGTATATTCAGAGCTTAACTAAATGTGTCCCTCAAACTGAAAATTAACTGTTCAGCATTTTTGAAAGTCTGCTGGAGAAAGCTACTGACTTCTAAAAGTATCTTGTGCCTTCTTATATGCTGATTTTTGACTCCTTCATTGCCTTTGTGCCAAGTGGTCCTTTGTCAAGGGATACTCCTGTTGTATGATACAACTGATAGTGACAGATCAACTTGCTTAGTTTGCTTCTAGATACACTACTTGCTGCTTGATTAATGGGTCATGTATTAATATGCTTCTAAATATTTCATTCCCTAAACATTAACCTATGCCAACCGAGAGAGCAATTTAATGGCTTATTCTTGAAAGAAATCAAGTGTAACACTCCAGGTCCACTAAGAGAATCAGAGTGCAAGCTAGATAGTTCAATGGAAAGAATTTAATGTGGGCGACAAGCTATAAAAATATCCTGAGTTGAAAGCAAAACAGGGACTGCTGAAGAAATCCAGACTAACAGAAGCCACTTCTCCCTTTAGACCTGAAAGTACAGTGGAAAGTGTTACTGTAGCCTTGTAGAGAATGCCCAGAGGGGGCTACAGCCGCAGTAAGGAATGCTTAGAGAAAGCTGGGAAGTGGGAGGGGCTGCTGACTCGAAAGACTAGAAATGAAATAGCCACTCCCACAGATTCTACTGAAGAGTGGAGGGGAGAGGGTGTAAAATACCCTGGCTGCTTTTACATTCTTTCAATCTCATCGGGGCTTTTCATTGGCCAAGCCCAGCTGGAAGCCAAGTGGCCAAAACCTAGTTTGCACAATCATCAATTGAATGGACACTGGGGCTGGGACTGTCCTGACTGTTCTGACTCCTTCCTCAACCATCAACCCTGAAGAAAAGCAAACATGGAATCCCAGGAATAAGAGGCTTTGGACATGCTTAAGAAGGGCTTGATCTGTTGTATGGAACAGATATAGATCCAGATGACGGTCAGTCGAAGCCTTATCAGGAAGACACCCAAACTGCGGTGCAGCTCTAGAGAGTCTCAGCTCCCTTAACAAGGATCCTTAGCATAAAGAATGCTTGGTCCTCCATTGGGCAGGACTGGCCAGGGCCTAGTGTGCCCTGCCCTGCCCAGCCCAGTTGTTGGCAGGGATCTACCTGGGTAAAATGCATCCTTAGTTCTAACACTGGCAGATCCCAGGGATACTGCAGCTGGAAGCTAACTGCACTCCAAGGCATATTCTTCAGAGGCAGATTGGAATAGTATATCTCCATGGCTGCCACAAAGACTACATGACTGTCCAAACTAGGACACTT
Source organism: Theropithecus gelada (assembly GCF_003255815.1). Taxonomy (NCBI): domain Eukaryota; kingdom Metazoa; phylum Chordata; class Mammalia; order Primates; family Cercopithecidae; genus Theropithecus; species Theropithecus gelada. The sequence continues at coordinate 42,418,874 of NC_037671.1, read as the reverse complement.
AAGAGTAAAGAGCCTTGTTAATCACACTAGGGCAACAGGCAAAAACTCCAACTGGCTGGACAAGTTGGTGTATGTGGTCCCTGAGTGTAATGGCTGTGATCTGGAACAAAGGGCAACTGACAGTGCTGTGAGGGTAATTAAGGTGAGTTTATTTCTGCTTTTTGTCTCTTCAGCATAATTGCTTATTGAGATAGGCATTGTCTGACTGAAACTGGTAACCCTGCATGTTAATGCACTGGACAAAATCAGGTTAGCATGAAAACCCTGTGAGGTAAGGAGTTGATGAAGGCAAGTAGAGGTTGAACTTTGGGCATTTATACCTCCATCCTGCCCCATGTGGGGCTGGTGGATTCCAGTCTGGGGAGCCTGCCTCCTACCAATGCTGCTCCTCTCAAGAAGGAAGACCCTGGCCTAATAGGATTCTTTTTGGAAACTGTAGTAACTTAGGGTTTTTCTTTCTGTAAACGTACTAGGGTTTGAAACAAGCTAAAACTGCCTTTGCTCTTGAACCAACAATGCATTACTAGATAAATCATATTCCTCTGGTACTAGATATTCTCAGACTAAAATAAGACACAGGAAGAATAGACCTATTGCAAAATGGAAACACTGAAAGCCTTAAATATTAGGACACTGAGACTATCAAGTACAATAGACACCTAAGATTAAGACACATTAAAAAATGAGGAAAATGAAGTATAAGAAAGCTGATACAACACAAGTGGATATAGCTGAAGAACAAATTGGTGAATTGGAAGATCAGATTGAATCATCACAGAAAATAGAAAATGAGATGGAAGGTGTTAATTGTAAACATGTAGATAATACTCAGTCTATCTACAATAATAAAGATAAGTCCTGAAATGACCATATTTTGAAAGGCTTCAGGAAGTGTATGGAGAAACTTTACAACTAGATTCAATATGATAAACTGTAAAATTCAGCTATGAAAACTTCCAAAGGATCATCTACAAAACAATCAGAATTATTATACTCAAAATGGTGGATGAAATAATTCTAAAGAGTTAAACTTGTCCTTGTAGAAGTCCTCAAGTATACTTAAGTAGATCATAATCGTGTACCTGTTACTCAGATTAAACTCAGTACTTCCATCTTCATTTATCCCACTAGGTGTATCTGCCTTATTCTGCTTTGCTGGAATTCTTTAAACACTAGGCATCCTATCCTTCTAGTCACAATACTGATTGACAAAGTCCCTCTTTAAAATCACTGTCACACACAGCACAATCAACACTCAATGTCCAATAGTGCCATCAAATTTCACAGCTTGCTTTAAATGTCCTATATCTGGCTTATTCGAATCAAGGTCCAAACAAGCTTACTATTGCATTATTTGGCTTAACCTAGGGTCACTAGAAGACAGAATTGAAGCAAGACTTCATTGCTAATGCTTACTTGAGGCATACAATCCTGGAGCAACAACAAAAGGAATTTAAGATGGAAGACTGGGAAATATACACAAGCTTATTAGTACCAAGTCAGCCATTGATTCACAAAGATCACAGATGATTGAGGCCTGGAGAGTGACCAGTAAAGATGATAGAAGTCATCTGTTGGCTCCCATCTTCTAGTATTTGCTGGTCAGTTTCTTGGAGTAAACTTCTGGGTGTGTCTAGTTAGCCTGTCTGGCAGCTGGAGGGAAATACAAATCCAAGCAATGTGGCACTTCATCTGAGCCCGGAAGCCCCAGAAGGAGCTGGAAGCTGTGACATGCAGCTAAGCAGCATGACGTATAGGTCAGCATGTTGTTGGCCAGTGTCCACCGCATCTGAAAAACAAGTGACACTGAGAATCTGAAAGGACTTCTAAAATGTCTGCTAGTACTTAAGCTTAAGTCTTCCCATAACGGTCCCCTCCCCACCTAGTATCATTGAAACACTGGAGGAATTTTGTCATGTCTCACAGAATGTCTTGTATTTAGGTATGACTAAGTGCTTTTATGTCTAACTTGTTCCTTTCCCCTGTATTACTAAAAATTGATAGGTCCTACAGGTTGACTAGATTACTGACAGTCTTGCCAACAAAGGCTATAATTTCTATTGCATCACATTCAAGGGCACTACACTTGGCTGTTCCTTTTACAGTGGTGCTAAGTTTAGTGAATGGCTCAGCCTGATGCCATCTGAAACCATGATTTCTCATCCTTTCACTGAAGGATTTTAGTTCATATTGATTACAAAAAAAAAATTCTGTACTTCTCCCCCTGTTGATACCCTTTACAATGTGACTTCACCATTCTTCTAATCAAGAAATGGACCATTTGCCCACCCCCTTGAATCTGAGCTGGCCTTGTGGCTTGCTTGGAAAATAGCAGGTGGTAGAAATGGAACTGCCATTTCAAGCCTGTGCCTTAAGGACCCTTGTGTTTTCCTCTTTATTACCACTGTAATGAAAATGAGCCTAGGCTAGGATGAGTCTGATCAGACTGAGGGTGAAAGTCCTATTGTCCCAACTGAGGTCATCCTAGACCAGTCTGAGCTCACCTCTAAATGTGAGCATAGCCTCCTACCCACAGTTTGCTACATACTTTGACTTACTGTAAAGGGTACTTGTAACTGGAAGGTAGTTCAGGGGGCCAGAAGGTGCCCCTTTAAGGTACTGTTATAACTTGACAAACTGTCCCCATATACCTGACAACTTCCTATTCCTGCTTATCCTCAAATAGGATAATATAGGGGAAAGGATATATGGAGAAGGGGTGGCTGCCTTTATAAAATGAGGCCAGAACTGTTACAAACATCAAGGAGTAGTGGGGTCTCAGGGCTATTGGAATCTTTCCCAATGTTCAAAATACTCTCCCTAGCCATGTTTTCTAGGCCTTTCTACTAGACAAGGGTGCTAACCCTAAGATTCCATGCAGAATAAGGTTAGAATCTATGCTCAGATGCTGTAGAAGTGTGCCAGTGATTGCTACAGGACATACGTCCTCAGCCTCTAAGTTTTTGCAAATGTTATCAAAAGTTCCAATAGAAATCTGGTTTTTGAGGTACATGCATATAATACTTGAAGGGAACGTGGTATAGCAACTTGCCACTTTACCATCCTTGTCCCAACAATCACAACGTTGTAGAGAACACTATTGAGAGAATCTAATTTTAAACCACAATATTCCATGATACCTCACCAAAATTTTCAGAGCATGAATAGGTGCTGCAACTGGTCTTCTGCTAGCCCTGTCAATTCCATGATGTCTGACATGGGTGTTGTACAAGAATTGGGACAGGGTTTAGAGGTCCCAAAGCATAATGGGTTTAGTTAACATGTACACATCCTGATCCATGTTTGCACATACCGGCCTTGGTAAAGCCAGTCTCACTTCAGGTACTGTCACTTGGTGGACAGGGCCCCTAATAACCAGCCAGACTTCCTCCAAGGCAGCTTCCTTTTGGTGTTAAGGATAGTATTTCAGAAATCAATACCCTTAAATTGGCTCAGTGGGTTTATAATATCCCATTCCCACCCAAATGCTGGGTCAAGTCCCCCTGATGACAAATTGGCAAGAATTCCAAGAGAAATAGAATCACCTGTTTCTGTCTGACTTCTTGGAAGCTACTGAGGGTAGTAAGTGGAGTTAGGCCTGAGATAAGTGATAGCTCAAACACAAGCTGAGGTTCCTGGAACTCTATTCTGTAGTTAAAAGGAAGCGTGTTATCTCTGAAGGAAGGCAAGGGGAGTTCTTTGTTACACTTCCAAGGGATGAGCATAGCAATCTGGAATCCTATTGTGTATGGATGCATAAGCCTGTGAGGGTCAGGGAAAGAAGTTCATTGGGTTGGTTCAGCAAAAGTCCTCTCCTAAATGTCTCCTTTCTTTTAAAGGAAGTGTTTAGATTGGCAAGAAACATGCATTGTTGGAAGAAGTGAAGGTTCTGAAATCAGGCCCAGGTTTTAACACCCATCTCAGCTTCCTCACTGTATGACCTTTAACTTAATCTCTGAGCCTCTCCAACACATTCTGTAGATGCTTTCATCCTGAATTGAACCTTACTTTATCTTCAAATGGTATTAAGATAACATACAAAATCCCAAGAAGACTAATTGTAAATATAAACCATACTGGAATTGTGTGGATTCACTTATAAAGGTAATTATGCTGAAAATTAGTTGTAAAGGACAAACCCTACCCTGGGACCATTCTAAAGGTTTCAACCTCACAAAGATCAATAAAACAGTAGGCCAGAACCTACTTTTGCCATCTAAATTGTGATGTGAGAGGTACCACAGATCAATGGGCAATACAAGAATGATAGGTACAACTGGTGAACAATTTAGAAAATGTTTTAGCAGATCGTTTCATCTCAAAACTACAGAATTGGAGTGATGTATAAAAATCAGACTAGAGACACTAAAACTGAATAGTAATGCTTATCACACTCTTGGAGGTAGTTTTTGTTCTGTCTTAACTTTAAGAAAGATGATAGAAGATATTGACATTCATGTGTATACACTAAAGACATCAAGAAATACAGCAAATATACTGTGGACAGGCCATGACCTGTCTACAGTACTAACATTTCTCCAGGAATGGGGCCTTGAAGCAGCTCTAATCCCATTCTGCCCACTCTGATTGCCAGAGTAGTTACAAATATTCCCCAAATCTCAGTAACTTAGCACAAGTGTGTTTTGCTCATGCTGGAGTGTTAGGTGGCTCACCTATAAGCAATGGCTTATAGAGCTGAGATGAAAGGAGCATGAACTCCTATATATGTCTCTTCAAAGTCTTCATAGCCGTGGAAAAATGAATGACCTTCATGGGGTTGGTGACCAAACCTGGAAAATTGTCTAGCACCTTTAACAGTATGTACAAATGTTCACTTGCCACTGAAATAGAAATCAACCACATTACTAGGCACTATTCAGTTGGGATTATATCCTTAAGACTTCTCCATGGAAGACAACATAGATTTATCATCTAGTACAAGGTTATTTAATCATTATGTACTGACAGTAGTTCAGATTGGTACCAGTGTGGCCCAGACTCCGTAGCTCTGATATACGGTCTTTCCACAGTATGAACAGAATCCAGTCTCACTCCAACTTCAAGAGAACCTAGAAAACAGAATTGTCAGACAATGCTATGTGCTCCCAAATTTGTTTTCCCCTTTGTGGACACAAGGAAAGCTATGCTGGGTCAATGTTAAGTTGACTGGTTATCCAAAAGTCACTAGGTAACTGGGGGTGACATCAGTGAAAGTGGCAGAATAAGGACCTCTGAAAACACTATCTTCATAAAAGCAATGAGAACACTAGGCAAAATCAAGTTGAACACTTCTAGAATTTAACTGATCCTATAGCAATCCAGGGAAAACAACCAAATCCAGGTAATAGCAAGCTTTTGTGGTATTTTAAAATTCCCTGTTCCCTCCATCACCACCCCAGCTCTGTGGCAGCCTTAAAAATCAACACCTTGCAAACAGTGAAAAACAGCAGCCTGGCAGAGAGGGCAGAATGGGAGTAGAGCTGATTCAAAGCTGCATTCCTGGAGAAATGTTAACACTTTAACCTGTCTGGCCTCATTGGAAGACTCCATTCACAAGGTTGTTCGCGTGACTAAGAGATCACCTAATGCGAAAAGCCTCTTCCATAGGGGCATTTATCAAGAACGATTAAAAGCAACTGTTTAACACTACAGCTGCCTAAGGGCATAGTGGGTAATACTTGGAGCAAACAATAAGCTAAATGAAAAGCTGGAAAATTGTCTACAGGGACTCTGAAAAGCTCCAATATATTCCTATGAATCTGGATGGCCAAGTGCATATGTAGGACTGTATGTGGTGGGAAAGGACCCTAGAAGGCGCTATGTGCTCACCTCTGGCTGACCTTGAGGCTCTGCATAAAGGGGAAATAAAGGCCAAGGTAGAGTTTCAACTGCCTGGCTGAGTGTTGAAGGCATGTCCTAATACATACAGGAAAGCCCTCAGTAAGGACTGGGAAACTTGGTAGTTTCAGGCATTTAAGGAAATCTAAGCAGTAGTAGCTGATCACTTAACCAAATAAACTCCAGTAGTCCCACATAAGACTATAGACCTTGCAGAACTGTTACTAAATAAGCAAAGAACAATCAGCAAGAAGCCCTGGGAGAACTTGATAATCCAGAGTTGCCATAGTAAGATTTCCAGTTTCCAACAAAGATAAATTATAGCTGATATACAAAAAAGCAATTAGTCTCTGAGAAAGTCCAGATTTTAGACTTATTAGATGAAGACTTTAAATCCACCATTTAAAATATTCAAATAAAGACTGTCTAAAGTATGAGAAACATCTAGTCAGGCTACCAATAGAGAAACTTTTAAGGAGCCAAATAGAAATTCTCAAGTTGAAGCATAACTGGAATTAAAAACTGTACTAGGAGAATGACACAATGGACTTTGGGGACTCAGGGAAAGGGTAGGAAGAGGGGGTGAATGAAGGATAAGACTACATATTGGGTGCACTGTATACAGCTCACGTGATAGGTGCGTCAAATCCTCACAAATCACCACTAAAGAACTTATGTAACCAAACATCACCTGTTCCCCAATAACCTATGGAAATAAACTCCACTAGAGATGTTTGAGACTTGATACAGAAGAATCGGTGAACTTGAAGATAAGTCAATCAACTTTTGAAGATAGATCAAAATGTCCTAAAGTTAGACAGGGGGTGTGGTCATACAACCTTGTGAATATACTAAAAAGTACCAAATTAGTTTCAAAAAGTGAACTTGATTGTATGTAGATTAAACTCGGTAAGAAGAGAACCATGGGCCTGGAACCACTACCTCAAACTACAACAAATCCTCAGCTGCATGAGAACAGAGGTGAAAACTGAAGTGTGGTTATCCTACTAGAGTGCTTGTATTTCATGTTAGGGTATACTGTAATTGTGATCACCCAACAGGTTCTTGCTGCCCACTGCACAAGCCATTGACTCACCAGGAAAATGGCATTGCAATAAAGAACTTAACACGAGGCCAGCTGCTCTGAGAGACAGTCACTACTCAATCACGCCAAAAATTTTGGGATTAGGGTTTTTAAGAATAACTTGGGTGTGTAGGGGCTTGGGAAATAGGGAGTGCTGATAGGTTGGGTTGGAGATGAAATCAGTCGAAGTTGTCCTCTTGCCACTGAATCAGTTCCTGGGTGGGATGAGGGGCACAAGACCAGATGAGCAAGTTTATCCATTTGGGTGGTGCCAGCTGATCCATCGAGTGCAGGGTCTGCAGAATATCTCAAGCACTGATCTTAGGTTTTATTACGATAGTGATGTTATCCCTGGGAGCAATTTGAGGAGATTCAGAATCTTGCAGCCTCTAGCTGTATAACTCCTAAACCACAATTTCTAATTTTGTGGCTAATTCGTTAGTCCTGCAAGAGCAGTCAAGTGCCAGACAGGAAGGGTTTGTTTTTGGGCAAGTGCTGTTAGCATCTTTATTTCAACTATAAATTCCTCCCAAAATTCAGCCTATACCCAGCAATGAACAAGGACAGCTTAGGTTAGCAGGATGGAGTCAGGTCAGATATTTCATCGTCATAATTTTCTGTTATAACTTTTGCAAAGGTAGTTTCATAATTGGTCTCACCACATGCAATGGGTGTTAACTGTGTGGATAGGATGTTTGAGAGGCAGTATCAACCACTAGCAGGCTTGTTCTCAGTTAATTCAGTAACTTGACCTCTTTTGTTTAAAAAGACCAAATATAAGCTATTAAGTTGTACATATAGCCTTAGAAAAATGATACCAAATATTCTTCTATTGAATAAATCACAGTACAGCCTGTAAGTAGAACGTTAACCATAAAAAAACTTGGTTGAAAAACAATGTGAAAAGGTATATACCAATTATAATTTACACAATTAGAATAGAACACAAATGCTGATTTATAAAATGTGGATAGTATATAACATTCCATATCTTTCATGCAAGTACTTGGACTTTAAAATGATGAAAATAAAAACGATGTTTAAGCATAATCTAGTCATGCCACATTACTAAATCACAACTTTCACTGTCAGGCTGGCTGTCCTGTTACCTAAACATAAAATACTTACATATTAAAAGTTCCTGGATGAACCTGACATACATGTTCTTACGCTGCTATGAAACTCTCTGGAAAGCCATGCTTGTTCTGAAACAGGATGAACTTAAGATGTGATGCCTTGAATTGCCTTCCTCATGAAAGGGCCTTACAAAAGGTTTCACACATGGCAAATTGGTTCTCCACATGGTAGATATAGCACCACCAAAACCCAAGACAAAGGGACTAATGGTTGAGGCATTTGGAGTCTAGAATATTCTGCTTGGCCCTACAGGTAAAGAAAAGCCTAACATGGAAGCTGCATCAAAATGAGCTTGCATTTCAGCTTTCACTAAGATGGCCAAGGTCTTGCAAGAAGTTAACATGCTTGGACTTCCGGAGTAAATGCATTTGTTCAACTGAGTCCCAGGTGGAAGTCCAAGTTGGTAAATACAGCCTGTCACACTTGCCTGTCATCAGGCTGTCCTGTGTTTGAAGGTCCAGATTTTTTATACTGTGGGGAATTTAGGGTCTGGTGTTACCATCTTTAAAGATGGCTATAAATACCACTAACTTTTCATTATACTTGAAGTTCTGGGATACATGTGCAGAATGTGCAGGTTTGTTACATAGGTATACATGTGCCATGGTGGTTTGCTGCACCCATCAACCCATCTACATTAGGTATTTCTCCTAATGCTATCCCTCCCCTTGCCCCCGACCCCCTGACAGGCCCTGGTGTGTGATGTTCCCTTCCCTGTGCCCATGTTCTCATTGTTCAACTGCCACTTATGAGTGAGAACATAGTGGTTTTCTGTTCCTGTGTTAGAGAATGGTTTCTAGCTTTATCCATGTCCCTGCAAAGGACGTGAACTCTTTTATGGCTGTACAACATTCCATGGTGTGTATGTGCCACATTTTCTTAATCCAGTCTATCATTGATGGACATTTGTGTTGGTTCCAAGTCTTTGCTATGGTGAATAGTGCCACAGTAAACATACATGTGCATGTGCCTTTATAGTAGAATGAAGTAAAATCCTTTGGGTATATACCCAGTAATGGGATTGCTGGGTCAAATGGAAATACCACTAACTTTCTTGACTGCCTTCAGTGACTAGAAGAGCCATTTAGGGATAGGACTACTTGAATTGGCTTCTTGCCATAAATAGGCACTTATACTTTTCTTCCAACCCCTTTTTTAGGACCCCTTTCTAGCCTGTTAATGCTCTGCATAGAATGGAATCTAGTGAGAGGTTGATGTCTTTAAGTATTGCATTGATATCCTTGATATGTGCTGATTTACAGGAGAAAACTGCAGCTCAAGCTACCAAACTCCAAATTCCCTTCTAGAGTTGGAATGTTGGCAATGTATCCTGCCTCTAAGGAGTTTGAAGCTTTCAGAACAGGAAGGTTGGTTATAGGAGGGACTTGCCATTGGAGGAATAGGCTTGACTTCTCAAGGGTAAGACCTCTTAGGTCTGCTATAGGAAGATAACAATGCCCTAGAAACTTGGTCTTTAGTGACAAGTAGACCCAGAGATAAACAACTCGAAGTCCCAGATAGCTATTAAATCTAGTTGAGCTCCACAATGTGGGGAGAACAGACTTAAACTACTCTCCCCCCACCTCTCCCCGCCTTGGAGATTAAAAGGAATAACATGCCCTCCAGATTTGCTTGGGTGCTCTCAAGTGGTCCGTTCCCAGTATAAGATAGAATGCTGCTACAGTCACCCAGCTTCATGGCTCCATGGATGTGACCAAGCCCTTGCCTGGTAGCTCCAATCTTTTAATACCCTATCATCAGTACTCAGATTCTGTAAGGGACCCAGTAGCACCCCAGGGACTGCTTTTCTGTTGCAGATGGTATAATCTTGCTCAGAACCTTGGAGATCTGTGCTGCAAGTCTATTATTGGGGCTTACCAAAGACCAAAAAAAAGTATGCTTATCTGCCCTTGATACTTCTGACTTGTTAATATGGCCTGAGTTTGTAATACAGCATGGACCTTACTAGAGTACTCTATTTCTTTGGGCCTCACTTGAAACTGATTTTCAAGGACCCAAGAAATCCATTAAAGCAACATTCCTGCCAGGTATGGTGGCTCACGCCTGTAATCCCAGCACTTTGGGAGCCCAAGACGGGTGGATCACTTGGTCAGGAGTTCTAGACCAGCCTGGTCAACATGGCAAAACCCTGTCTCTACTGAAAATACAAAAATTAGCCAGGCATGGTGGCAGGCGCCTGTAATCCCAGTTACTCAGGAGGGTGAGTCACAAGAACTGCTTGAACCCAGGATAGGGTGGTGGGGGGAGGTTGCAGTGAGCTGAAATCATGCCACTGCACTCTAGCCTGGGCAACAGAGTGAAACTCAGTCTGGAAAAAAATTTCCTGAGGCTGGTACATGCAATCTTACACTCACAAAAAAGTGGAAGAAAAAAAGCCAAGAATAGTGTATGCTTGTCTCCCAAGTCAACATGCTCTTTCAGTGGTAGTCAATTGTGCCTTAGAAGGGGATGTTTTCATATGCCCCAGACCAGACCTCCCATTTGGGAGACTACCGCAATGAAGGTAAATTATGACAAAGAAGGTAATTCATGCATGCATAGATTTTAACTTAGACTTTCAGAAAACTAGCCACTCTTACTCAGTGGGTCCAATTAGCATGATGCCACTGAGACCACAGTGGTGTTCAGAACGTCAAGATGATTTGTCCTCCCAGACTATAACAGCAAAAAGAAAGATACTGCCTTGTGGCAAAATGAAAGTTTCGGTAGTCCTTACTGATAGTTCTCAAACGTTTTCCTTATAGCTACATAGTAGTCTCAGAGCAATGTCAATACGTTCCAATAAAAAAGCGTCTGGCACAGCAGCTGTAATTAGGGCTACTGAGTGGAGTTGGAGATGGTCCATCGTCAGTCCCATCTAAGGGATTAGACCAGTGAAGTGTCAGCTACAACCACCACCACCCACCCTGGATCTTTTAAGTGTTTGGTACTAATTTCTGCCATCCCTCCAAGGCAACTGTATTGCCTTTGATATACAGTTGGAGATTGGAGTAAACAACATTAGAGAGGGCCAAGTTAGAATCACCTGAAACTGCATCATCCTATTCTACCCAAGCCAATGAGCCAATGTGACCTAACAAATTGCTAAGTATATCAAACTTACTCCCAGAACTAGAGGGAAACCACAGATGGATTCACTGAACCACTGGATTCACTGTGGCATGAACTTCAACTAGGACTCCACTTATCACCTGGTCTCAGGAACCTGATTCTAGCATTACACTCACAATAGCATGGTGGGTTTTCTGATAGATGTTGCTTTAGGATCCATATATCCAGCAGACCTCAAATCTGAGTTCCTAACCTAGTATAATTACTCTAAAATGATTTTCTGCCAAAGGATGAGGGAAATACTCCTGGTATTACAGGCTCTTAAGGAAATCCATTCCCCTTCAATAAGACAATTGGCTCAGATCTGGAAACTTCAGATATTGTGTTCATTGCAATTATATCAGGCTTTTCAGTCAGTCCTTGTATCTCTTCTAGTTGTACAAGTTAAGAAATCCTAACTTAGCTGCCCATCTATCTCAACCCTAGAACAGGATGATATGTTAGCCAATGCCACAGGTCTCTGAAGGTCAAGTTACCCTGGTGGCCATACAGACCCTTGATACCTCTTATAGTAACTAGTAAGATATAAGATGAAGGGCTACCAGTTGACCCTGCATATACATTCCTTCCTGATCGGCTATGGGAACCTAATCTCATGAGTATCTCCTAGTGTCAAATCTGGCCTGTAAAGGACAGTTCCTCAATGTTGCTACCCTCATGAATGCATTATTCATTACTTTTGTCCCCTAGAAGAGCCCAGAAGATAATTTCCTTATGTGTCACATTCTCTGGTATTAGGGAAAAATCTACTGTAACATCCTCCCTGCACCTTCTGACCTCTTCAATACTCTATTGGATCAGCTCAAGCATCTCTCCCTTATTAAGGGTCATTATGACTTCCAAGCTTCAAAGCTTTTCCAGCAGTGTCTGGCTAAGCTCATCTCCAGGTGTCCTAGCCAGGAAATTAGATCCTGGGTCCCTGGGGAGGTGCCAAATGCTTAACCTCATGATCAAACACCTTCAAGATACACGGCCGTGCATGTTCTCACAGGTGACGCAGTATGTGTTTACCAAGCATTGCAACTCTTTCAGTGTGGAAGATTTTTCCCAGGAAAGATAATTTCTGGCTTGGGGTATCTGAGGTCAGTTATATTATGGAGATAAGTGGAAACGCAGGGTTTTTTTTTTTTTTTGAGGAAGGAATATAACATCTTTTGACACACCTGCCTGAGATATAATCTTGTCATGGTCTTCAGGCAATAGGAAGCTCTCTTGTTTGGTTTTTTCTTTTTAAACATAGGGAAGAGGGACCACTTCTCCAAACCCAGAAGGTTTAGGGGGAATCTGAGAATTCAAGGCACTCAAATGTTTACCCAACTGTACCTATCCTGAGTCTGAGTCTCACTTTCTCACTATCGAGATGATAGTATCTCCTAATGTCAAATATGCAGTCTGAATATGCAGCCTTGACAAGTCTCTCATGCTAGATACGACATCTTTTGTATTTCTGCCATCTTTACAGTCGTCTTTAGCCTGATATTTCAGTCTGATCTGTCACTTAGCCATGGGCAATGTAAGTCTCCTTAAAGTGGCTGAGAATTTCTGGCTTTCATTGCAGGTCCTAAGTTGGTAGTTGGCTAACCTGAGCTTGCTGTTCTTTCAAGGTTTCTAAGTCAGTTTAAGAAGTCAAGCTCTTCTATGCTTTTCATTGCTCCATAGCATTCAGATGCTAGAGCCACTGTGTTATCCAGTGCTTCCCTTTATACCTATACCTCAATCCAGAAAGAGTGAGAGTCTGGGAAGTAGTAATACAAGGTCTTGCTTCTGGGATCTTTGAGAAATGGAAGGAGATGTCTCAATATTTCATGTGAAGAATGAACATCTGTGTATCTATCAACTCCCACTCCTCACTGGTAGAGATGCCCTGAGGGTATTAACACTCCTAACTTCCAGGCTGTGAGTGTGTATGCGCTGATCTGATCTCTGGCTTCAGAGGACCCTGAACTAGAAAGCACAGACATACATAGCTTACTTGAGGCCAGACACTGTCAGCATGAGTCTTCACCTGTATACACCTGTCCAAAGCATCTGCTGCTGGAACTGGCAGTAAGGGGGATGGGACTTGGTCAGACTTGAAACGTGCCTATAACAGTCAGGGGAAAGAAGTAACAATGCAACTGGCTCAATATTGCCAAGTCCTTCCCTGAAACTCTCTAATCCGTGCCTCTGACACTTGATTCCAGAAGAAGGAAGAAATGATCTGCCAGTTCCCCTCTCCCATAAATCACACTAACTCCATGAAAAATTGCCTTTCCTATATATCCCACTTAGACATGGGCACTGAGCCAGGGATCTGGAGAATCCTATGCCCTAGTCTGAATTAGGGAAACCCAGGTCAGGAGTTGAGACACCAGCATAAGTACAATGCAACCTGCTACTCAGAATGGGATCTGAAATGTCACAGGTGTCGGATACATGCTGTGTGTATGTGTGTACATTAAGGGGCAAACATAGATAAGAATATTGAAGACTTGAACAAAAACAGGCATGATCTAAGAGATGCACATGGATCACTGAGCCCAATAACTTAGCCTATCTAGCTTCAAGTATACATAGAACACAAAATGACCAGAAACTAGTCTCGAAGCCTGAAGCTTTATGACCATTGCCATCATCCTCTCTGGGTCTGGTTTTCCCAGAAGTCAGCCTGAGGAAAAATAAGAATGCAGGAGCCTTATTTGGGAGGTGATCCCTGGGTGTAGCTGTGAGTGGAGTGAGACAAGAGCCAGTAAAGGGAACATGATTTAGCCAGTTATTGCAGGGGCTATCTGGGTCTGAGATTTGCTCCCACTGCGGACCTCTGAGGAGCACTGGAGAATGTCCTTCAGGTGTGCATCTGCAGGATGGGAGACTACACCAGGTATCTTCCATCCCCTATTGATTGAGGGTTATCCCTAGGAGTTGGAATTCCCCCACTCTGAACTACCTTGCACACAGGTTGAATGAGTCCTTGGGTTCCAGAAGAAGCCCTTGCAGAATAAAACAAGTAGTGGACCCTTGTGGGTATGATGCTGTGAGCATGCAGACTGTCAACAGCCATACTGAAACCAGAGGCATGCTGGGGGGGATGGAGGTGAGACACCAAACCAGTGACTTACACTTATCTCCTTTGACCAAGATATAACTTATTGATATCTAACCTCAACCCACGTGTTTAGAATTTAGAAAACACTGATTAAATTCTAAGATCAAATCATGCAAATGAGAAGATACTAAACTAATGCCATCAGTCAAAACTCAAGACACATTTAGTGCTATAAATTTCCCTCTACACATTGCTTTAAATGTGTCCCAGAGATTCTGGTATGTTGTATCTTTGTTCTCATTGGTTTCAAAGAACATCTTTATTTCTGCCTTCATTTTGTTATGTACCCAGTAGTCATTCAGGAGCAGGTTATTCAGTTTCCATGTAGTTGAGTGGTTTTGATTGAGTTTCTTAGTCCTGAGTTCTAGTTTGATTGCACTGTGGTCTGAGAGACAGTTTGTTATAATTTCTGTTCTTGTACATTTGCTGAGGAGTGCTTTACTTTCAATTATGTGGTCAATTTTGGAATAAGTCTGATGTGGTGCTGAGTAGAATGTATATTCTGTTGATTTGGGGTGGAGAGTTCTATAGATGTCTATTAGGTCTGCTTGCTGCAGAGATGAGTTCAATTCCTGGATACCCTTGTTAACTTTCTGTCTTGTTGATCTGTCTAATGTTGACAGTGGGGTGTTGAAGTCTCCCATTATTATTGTATGGGAGTCTAAGTCTCGTTGTAAGTCTTTAAGGACTTGCTTTATGAATCTGGGTGCTCCTGTATTGGGTGCATATATATTTAGGATAGTTATCTCTTCCTGTTGAATTGATCCCTTTACCATTATGTAATGGCCTTCTTTGTCTCTTTTGATCTTTTGATGGTTTAAAGTCTGTTTTATCAGAGACTAGTATTGCAATCCCTGCTTTTTTTTTGTTTTCCATTTGCTTGGTAGACCTTCCTCCATCCCTTTATTTTGAGTCTATGTATGTCTCTGCATGTGAGATGGGTCTCCTGAATACAGCAAACTGATGGGTCTTGACTCTCTATCCAGTTTGCCAGTCTGTGTCTTTTAATTGGAGCATTTAGTCCATTTACATTTAAGGTTAATATTGTTATGTGTGAACTTGATCCTGCCATTATGATACTAACTGGTTATTTTGCTCGTTAGTTGATGCAGTTTCCACTGGCCATCAGAGAAATGCAAATCAAAACCACAATGAAATACCATCTCACACCAGTTAGAATGGCAATCATTAAAAAGTCAGGAAACAACAGGTGCTGGAGAGGATGTGGAGAAATAGGAACACTTTTACACTGTTGGTGGGATTGTAAACTAGTTCAACCATTATGGAAAACAGTATGGCGATTCCTCAAGGATCTAGAACTAGAAGTACCATATGATCCAGCCATCCCATTACTGGGTATATACCCAAAGGATTATAAATCATGCTGCTATAAAGACACATGCACACATATGTTTATTGCGGCACTATTCACAATAGCAAAGACTTGGAATCAACCCAAATGTCCATCAGTGACAGACTGGATTAAGAAAATGTGGCACATATACACCATGGAATACTATGCAGCCATAAAGGATGAGTTTGTGTTCTTTGTAGGGACATGGATACTGCTGGAAACCATCATTCTCAGCAAACTATTGCAAGAACAGAAAACCAAACACACCGCATGTTCTCACTCATAGGTGGGAACTGAACAATGAGATCACTTGGACTCGGGAAGGGGAACATCACACACTGGGGCCTATCACGGGGAGGGGGGAGGGGGGAGGGGAGGGGAGAGGGATTGCATTGGGAGTTATACCTGATGTAAATGACAAGTTGATGGGTGCTGACGAGTTTGGGTGCAGCATGCCAACATGGCACAGGTATACATATGTAACAAACCTGCACATTATCTACAGGTACCCTAGAACTTAAAGTATTAAAAAAAAAAAAAAAACTCAAGACACAGAAAATAAAACTTAAGATGCTAATAGTTGGTCTAGATTTCCTCTTATGTGAGTGAGCAAATCTTCTACCTTTTTGGATTCTATGTGATACAAAAGATAGAACCCGGTGAAATCGATGAGTTGACAAAACATTTTCTGGAAAGTCCAAGAAGATACACCTAGTAAGATTAGTGTGGCAGGCTCTGGTACCCACCCCTTTTCCTTGTACCATACCCCGTCTGTAAGTACAGGCTGACCTCCAGCTGCCAGTGTCGTACCTCTATCTGAGGACTCTTCCCCAAAGCCATAGAAAATAGTTTCACCTTCAGATAGGGCAGGCTGACTTACTGGAATGAACACATCTCTGGAGCAGACTTTAACCAGAATCTGTCTAGAATTAGTAGGTAAATACCCCAGCACCTTCACCCCTTAGATGGACTAAATCCAGAATTTCCCCATGAGATCAAGCTTCAGCCACTGCCAGTGGTGACTGGCTTACAGTATCCTGTTAGTGGCTGCTGCCTCCTCTTCCTGTCTTGCCTCATCACATTGACTCCTGGTGTTTCCCAAATCCACTTGCATTCAGGTTAGGATCTGCTTTTATGGAAACTCAAGCCAAAATAAAAAAGATGCCCCAAGGAAACAATACTCATACTTAGGAAATATAACTAAAGGTATAGAATGAGAATGTCATAAGTTGCTTTATGCCAATAACTTTGAAAACATAGATGAAATGAATATACCTCTAGAAAAACAATTTACCAAAAGGAAATCAAGAAATGACTCATCTGAGATCTATAACTAGAAGAGAAACTAAAGCAAGCCCAGATCATTGCATAATTAAGATTTTTCAATTAACCCCAAAGTCTTCCAAAGAAAAAAATATCATCTCAACTTAGTTTCATAAACAAGATCATCTGTGCTTCAAAAGGACAGCACAGGAGAATTTTTGGCCTGGTATTTATAAACATAGGATGCAAAAAAACCTAAAATACTAAAGGCACTCTGATCTTTTATATAAAAAGACATAAATGGAAAACCAAACGTTGTATGTTCTCATAGTAGGAGCCAAATTGAGAAATTGAGGCTGCAAAGGCACAAAAATGATATACGGACTTTGGAGACTCAGAAGGATGAGAGAAGGATTGAGGGATGAGACTACACTGAGTACAGTGTACACTGCACAGGTGACAGGTGCACCAAAATCTCAAATTACCACTACTTATCCATGTAACCAAAAACCTCTTATCCAAAAACTATTGAAATAAATGTGGTATATAGAACATAAGGAAATTCTGACACATGATACAACATACATGAAACTTGAAGATGTGCTAAGCGAAACAAGACAGTTACAAAAGGACAAATAACATATATGGTTCCAATTATAGGAGGCATCTAGAATAGTCAAATTTATAAAGATAAAAAATAGAATGGTGATTGCCGGGGGTGGGCATAGGAAAAACAGCATTATTTAATAGGTGTGACATTTCAGTCTGAGTAGACAAAGCTCTGGCTGCACAACTATGTAAATGTACTCGGCGCCACTGAACTATACACTTACAGATGGTTAGAATGTTAAACTTTATATAGTTTACCACTCTATAACGTATTGGATTAAAAAATAAATACTGGCTGGGCACGGTGGCTCACACCTGTTAATCCCAGCACTTTAGGAGGCCGAGGCGGGAGGATCACCTGAGATCAGGAGTTCAAGACTAGCCTGACCAACGTGACAAAACGCTGTCTCTGCTAAAAATACAAAAAATTAGCTGGGCCTGGTGGTGCACACCTGTAATCCCAGTTACTTGGGCGGCTGAGGCAGGAGAATTGCTTGAACCCAGGAGGCAGAGTTTGTAGTAAGCCGAGATCATACCATTGCAGTCCAGCTTAGGCAATAGACTGTTTCAATAAAAAAATTATGAAACCAGCTTTTTTCCAGACATTTAAATTTGAAGTTTATATCAGAGTCTAATTGGGAAACTTTCACCCAAAATATCCAGAATGGTTCCTAATAAAGAAAACTGAGGGTTTATGGGGCTGGTGGAAGACCGAAGAGCCTAGACAGGATAGTTAAGCAACCTAGAGGTTAAAGAGGTACATGTGATTCTGTTTTATGATCCCATCTAGACAGGCAGCTAAAACAGCCAAAACTAATCTAACAAGAGAAAATAGATCATTGTTTCCAGTGGTGGGAAACTTCCTCAGGTGATAAAGGTTCTATATCTTTCCTGGGGATGTGGTTATGTAGGTATAAACACAAACTTACTGAATTGTATATTCAAAGCATTTCCCAGTGAAGACAATTCTTAAAAGTAACATTTTAGTTGAATAAAGAAAAGGCAGCAGCACTGTGGCTGCCAATCCCTTTCATCGAAGCCCAACAACTTACTCCTGCTTACCTCATGAATTTCAATTGTTTTCTTTGAACATGTTACAGATCTATGTATTTGTGGGGTTTTTCTGCATGCCTAATTTTACATTGAGCTATAATTCTGTGACTTGTTCCAGGCACTCGTGAGATTTATCCGTGCATGTTGCCATAGTCTACTTTTCATTACTAAATCTAATGAATGGATAAGTTCATATGCTTTCCTATTGGTGAATATTTGTTTAGCTTCAGATTTTTTGAGCAGTATTGCCTTGAACACTCTTGAACATTTCCTGTACAGGTATACAATATTCCTCTAGGATATATAATGGGGAGTGATGAGTTTCAGAGTAAGGCACATCTTTAACATCATCATTACCATGATGGTAAATATTCTTGATTTACAGCACCAACCTATATTCTCAGTTTGAATATATTTTCCTTGGTTCCCCATCCTTGTCAACTCTTGGTACTGGTAACTTATAAATCAGACAAAAGTATAATGGCATAACTTTGTTTCTTCCCTTGATTTCATACATATAGACAAATGTGTTTCACCTCACTAGAATTTTCTGGTTCTATTCATGGTATCTCTAACCATTTTGTTTACTTACAGCTTATATTCTGGGTACTAATCCAGAATATATTGTCATAGACCCTTATCCAATTGTGCTTCCTCATTTCATGTCCTTTATGTCCTTTGAGCAGTTAAAATTTTTCTTTCATGAATAATTAAGAACTTTCATATTGAAGTCATAAGGATAGTCTACATTTTCTTCAAATAAAGTTCTGCCTTTTAGTTAAGGATTTCTCACCACTCACCAATTACAGATGAATTAAATATCCACTTCTATTGTCCTTATGGATAAATAACCTATTGAATAATCCATCTCTTCCCTGGTAGCCAGTAATATAGCTGTCAATACTAAGTTTTTTGTATGCATGGGTTTGTGTCTAAACCCTATTGGTCTATTTGCCCATCTCTGCCCAATGCCGCACTTCTGTACCTTTACAGAATTACTAGATTGTATAATCAGACGGATCTGCTAGTTGGTAAACTTTCAACATTGAGCCCTTGACCCTCCCTGATTATAACAACTCTTACCCAACAGGCAAATGAAAAGCCTCTAAAACTGCTCCCTCCAGCCAAAGTAGTCAAAAACAATATCACATCCTAGGAGAGTGGCAAAGATTAATGTAACTTATAAGGGACTGGTAGCGACATCTATCATATCTCCATTTAATTCACCAGTCTGGCTGTAAAAACCCAGATGAGCCCACAGGGAGTTTGCTAGTTCTACTAGGGAGTTCACTAGGTCTACTGAGGGGTTGCCCCAACCGTGGCTGCTGTGATAGTTATCTTTGCTAAAATAGACTAACTTAGCCCCAGATACATGGTATGTAGTCATACCGTGGTAAACGTCTTTATCAGAAAAGAGAATCAGAAGTGAGTTGCATTCACATGGAATAGACAATACTATATGCTTATGATTTTGCCCCAGAGCTGTCTGTATATACAGAAGGACATATTGATCTACTCGACCGATGATATAATTGGACTGGATGAGCAGGAAGGGGGCTAACACAATGGAGGTCTTGGTAAGGTGCTGTGCCTCATATGAGAAACAGTTCAAATATCTAGAAGCCTGCCACACTAGTAAAAGTTCTTACAAGTCCAACAGTCAAGGATATGCTGGGATATTCCATACAAAGTTAGATGAATTATTGCATCTTACATCTCCCGCCATGAAGAAGGAAGCACAACAGCTAGTGGGGCTCTTCAGGTTTGGAGATGGCACATTCCACCCCTAAGACCACTGCTTTGACCCATTTACTGATTGACAAGGCTGAAAGCTCCAGGACCCAAAGCAAAACCAGGCCCTTCAGCAAGTCCAGTCTATGCTGCTTGAGCCATACAACCTAGAGCAGACCCTATAGCATGGCTGAGCAAACTCCTGTCTGAAAGCAATAAATTTCATGGTATGCAGGCTGTATGGTCTGTAAAAACACTCAGCTCTGCTACTGTAGTGCAAAAGCCAGCCACAGACTATTCTAGAAAAGGGGAAGAACCAGGTCAACAGTGGTTCTATATAAGACCAGAAGGTTTTGTAGTCTTAGCTCTTACATTGGTCTGTGATCCATTTCAAATTAACCTTTCTGTGTAGACTGAGGTATGAGGAAAGATTTTTTTTCCATATTTATATCTAATGGTTTTAGTCCCATTTATTAGAGATTCATTCTTCATTGGATTATGTGGGTTATTTTGAAGTCTGATCATAACTACAAATGTTCTCCTTTTTTAAACATTAGCATTACTTTCAACTTGGATGATACTAAAGTGGCAGTAATATCACTTTTCTAAGTTAAGTGCTTTTAATGACTCATTAAACTTTTTGTAAGCCTCTGGAGATTTCCTGAATCACTTATGATTTTAAAATCATGGGAGAGGTTCCAATATGGCCAAATAGTAACAGCTCCACTCTACGGCTCCCAGTGTGAGTGACACAGAAGATGGGTGATTTCTGTATTTCCAACTGAAGTGTACCAGGTTCATCTCACTGGGGCTTGTCAGTGGGTGCAGCCCATGGAGCAGGGTGGGGCATTGCCTCACCCGGGAAGCATAAGGGGTCAGGGAATTCCCTTTCCTAGCCAAGGGAAGCTGTGACAGATGGTACCTGGAAAATCAGGACATTCCCCCGCTAATACTGCACTTCTCCAATGGCCTTAGCAAATGGCACACCAGGAGACTATATCCTGTACCTGGTTCCAGAGGGTCCCATGCTCACAGAACCTTGCTCTCACTGCTAGCCCAGCAGTCAGATGGAACTGCAAGCTGGCAGCAAGGCTTGGGGAGGGACCTCTGCTATTGCTGAGGCTTGAGTAGGTAAAGCAGCTGGGAGGCTTGAACTGGGTGGAGCCCACCATAGCTCAAGGAGGCCTGCCTGTCTCTGTAGACTCCACCCCTAGGGGCAGGGCATAGCTGAACAAAAGGCAGCAGAAACATCTGCAGCCTTAAACGTCCCTGTCTGACAGCTTTGAAGAAAGTAGTGGTTCTCCCAGCATGGAGTTTGAGATCTGAGAACGGACAGACTGCCTCTTCAAGTGGGCCCCTGACCCCTGAGTAGCCTAATTGGGAGACACCTCCCAGTAGGGGCCAACTGACACCTCATACAGTCAAGTTGCCCCTCTGAAATGAAGCTTCCAGAGGGAGGATCAGGCAGCAACATCTGCCATTCTGCAATATTTGCCTCTGCTGGTGATACCCAGGCAAACAGGGCCTGGAGTAGACCTGCAGCTTGAGGGTCCTGACTGTTAAAAGGAAAACTAATAAACAGTAAAGGACATCGACACCAAAACCCCATCTGTACGTCACCATCAAAGACCAAAGGTAGATAAAACCACAAAGATGGGGAAGAAACCAGAGCAGAAAAGCTGAAAATTCTAAAAATCAGAGTGCCTCTTCTCCTCCAAAGGAACGCAGCTCCTTGCCAGCAACAGAGCAAATCTGGATGGAGAATGACTTTGACGAGTTGAGAAGAAAACTTCAGACGATCAGTAATAACAAACTTCTCAGAGCTAAAGAAGGATATTTGAACCCATTGCAAAGAAGCTAAAAACCTTGAAAAAACATCAGACGAATGGCTAACTAGAATAAACAGTGTAGAGAAGTCTTTAAATGACCTAATGGAGCTGAAACCCATGTTACAAGAACTACGTGACACATGCACAAGCTTCAGTAGCTGATTTGATCAAGTGGAAGAAAGGGAATCAATGATTGAAGATCAAATGAATGAAATGAAGTGAGAAGAGAAGTTTAGAGAAAAAGTCAAAGAAATGAACAAAGTCCCCAAGAAATATGGGACTAGGTGAAAAGACCAAATCTGTCTGACTAATGTACCTGAAAGTGACGGGGGTGAATGGAACCAAGCTGGAAAATACTCTTCAGGATATTATCCAGGAGAACTTCCCCAACCTAGCAAGGCAGGCCAATATTCAAATTCGGTAAATGCAGGGAACGCCACAAAGATACTCCTCAAGAAGAGCGACTCCAAGACACATAATTGTCAGATTCACCAAAGTTGAAGGAAAAAATGTTAAGGGCAGCCAGAGAGAAAGGTCAGGTTACCCACAAAGGGAAGCCCCTCAGATTAACAGTGGTGCTCTTGGCAGAAACTCTACAAGCCAGAAGAGAGTGGGGGCCAATACTCAACATTCTTAAAAGAATTTTCAGTCCAGAATTTCATATCCAGCCAAACTAAGCTTCATAAGTGAAGAAGAAATAAAATCCTTTAGAGGCAAATGCTGAGAGATTTTTTTCACCACCAGGCCTGCCTTACAAGAGCTCCTGAAGGAAGCATTAAACATGGAAAGGAACAACCGATACCAGTAACTACAAAAACATGCCAAATTGTAAAGACCATCAATGCTAGGAAAAAACTGCATCAACTAACGAGCAAAATAACCAGCTAACATCATGATGACAGGATCAAATTCACACATAACAATATTAACCTTAAATGTACATGGGCTAAATGCTCCAATTAAAAGACACAGATTGGCAAACTGGATAGTCAAGACCCATCAGTGTGCTGTATTTAGGAGACCCATCTCATGTGCAGAGATGCACAGAGGCTCAAAATAAAGGGATGGAGGAAGATCTACCAAGCAAATGGGAAAAAAAAAAAGCAGACGTTGCAATCCTAGTCTCTGATAAAACGGACTTTAAACCAACAAAGATCAAAAGAGACAAGGGGCATTACATAATGGTAAAGGGATCAATGCAATAAGAAGAGCTAACTATCCTAAATATATATGTACCAAATACGGGAGCACCCAGATTCATAAAGCAAGTCTTTAGAGATTTACAAAGAGACTTAGACTTCCACACAATAATGGAGACTTTAATACCCCACTGTCAACATTAGACAGATCAATGAGACAAAGTT
Organism: Theropithecus gelada; assembly: GCF_003255815.1. NCBI lineage: Eukaryota > Metazoa > Chordata > Mammalia > Primates > Cercopithecidae > Theropithecus > Theropithecus gelada. The sequence goes on along the minus strand of NC_037671.1, from coordinate 42,395,395 downwards.
AACAAGGATATCCAAGAACTGAACTCAGCTCTGAACCAAGCAGACCTAATAGACATCTACAGAACTCTCCATCCCAAATCAACAAGAATATACATTCTTCTCAGCACCACATCACACTTATTCCAAAACTGATCGCATAGTTGGAAGTAAAGCATTCCTCAGCAAATGGAAAAGAACAAATTATAACCGTCTCTCAGACCACAGTGCAATCAAACTAGAACTCAGGATTAAGAAACTTGCTCAAAACTGCTCATCTACATGGAAACTGAACAACCTGCTCCTGAATGACTACTTGGGTACATAATGAAATGAAGGCAGAAATAAAGATGTTCTTTGAAACCAATAAGAAAAAAGACACTATACCAGAATCTTAAAGCAGTGTGTAGTGTGGGCATTTAGTGCTATAAATTTCCCAAGAGAAAGCAGGAAATATCTAAAATTGATACCCTAACATCACAATTAACAGAACTAGAGAAGCAAGAGCAAACACATTCAAAAGCTAGCAGAAGGCAAGAAATAAGAGCAGAACTGAAGGAGATAGAGACAAAAAACCCTTCAAAAAATCAATGAATCCAGGAGATGGATTTTTGAAAAGATCAACAAAATTGATAGACCACTAGCAAGACTAATAAGAAAAGAATAATCAAATAGATGCAATAAAAAATAAGGGGGATATCACCACTAATCCCCCAGAAATACAACCTACCATCAGAGAATACTATAAGCACTTCTATGCAAATAAACTAGAAGAAATGGATAAATTCCTGGACACATACACCCTCCCAAGACTAAACCAGGAAGTAGTTGAATCTCTGAATAGACCAATAAAAGGTTCTAAAATTGAGGCAATAGTAGCCTACCAAAAAAAGTCCAGGACCAGGTGGATTCACAGTCGAATTCTACCACAGACACAAAGAGGAGCTGGTACCATTCCTTCTGAAACTATTCCAATAAATAGAAAAAGAGGGAATCCTCCCTAGTTTCACCTTTATGAGGCCAACATCCTGATACCAAAGCCTGGCAGAGACATAATAAAAAAAAATTTTAGACCAATATCCCTGATGAACATCGATGCAAAAATTATCAGTAAAATACTGGCAAACCCAATCCAGCAGCACATCAAAAAGCTTATCCACCACGATCAAGCTGGCTTCATCCCTGGGATGCGAGGGTGGTTCAACACATGCAAATCAATAAATATAATGCAGCATATAAACATAACCAAAGACAAAAGCCACATGATTATCTCTAATAGATGCAGAAAAGGCCTTTGACAAAATTCAACAGCCCTTCATGCTAAAAACTCTCAATAAACTAGGTATTGATGGGATGTATCTCTATAGCTATTTATGACAAACCCACAGCCAATATACTGAATTGGCAAAAACTAGAAGCCTTTGAAAACTGGCGCACAAGACAGGGATGCCTTCTCTCACCACTCCTATTCAACGTAGTATTGGAAGTTCTGGCCAGGGCAATCGGGCAGGAGAAAGAAATAAAGGGTATTCAATTAGGAAAAGTCAAATTGTCCCTGTTTGCAGATGACATGATTGTATATTTAGAAAACCCTATCATCTCAGCGCAAAATCTCAAGCTGATAAGCAACTTCAGCAAAGCCTCAGGATACAAAATCAATGTGTAAAAATCACAAGCATTCCTATACACCAATAACAGAGAGCCAAATCATGAGTGAACTCCCATTCACAATTGCTTCAAAGATAATAAAATACCTAGGAATCCAACTTACAAGGGATGTGAAGGACTTCAAGGAGAACTACAAACCACTGCTCAACAAAATAAGAGGACACAAATGGAAGAACATTCCATGCTCATGGATAAGAAGAATCAATATTATGAAAATGGCCATACTGCCCAAGATAGTTTATAGATTCATATGCCATCCCATCAAGCTACCAATGACTTTCTTCACAGAATTTGAAAATAAAGTTCATATTAAACCAAAAAGCCTGCATTGCCAAGACAGTCCTAAGCCAAAAGAACAAAGCTGGAGGCATCACGCTATAGTTGACTTCAAGCTATACTACAAGGCTACAGTAACCAAAACAGCATGGTACTGGTACCAAAACAGATATAGACCAATGGAACAGAACAGAGCCCTCAGAAATAATACCACACATCTACAACCATCTGATCTTTGACAAGCCTGACAAAAACAAGAAATGGGGAAAGGATTCCCTATTTAATAAATGGTGCTGGGAAAGCTGGCTAGCCATAAGTAGAAAGCTGAAACTGGATCCTTTTCTTACACCTTCTACAAAAATTAATTCAAGATGGATTAAAGACTTAAATGTTAGACCTAAAACCATAAAAACCCTAGAAGAAAACCTAGGCAATACCATTCAGGCCATAGGCATGGGCAAGGACTTCATGACTTAAACACCAAAAGCAATGGCAACAAAAGCCAAAATTGACAAATGGGATCTAATTAAGCTAAAGAGTTTCTGCACAGCAAAAGAAACTACGATCAGAGTGAACAGGCAACCTACAGAGTGGGAGAAAATTTTTACAATCTACCCATCTGACATAGGGCTAATATCCAGAACCTACAAAGAACTTAAATTTACAAGAAAAAATCAACCCCATCAAAAAGTGGGTAAAGGATATGAACAGACACTTCTCAAAAGAAGACATTTATGCAGTCAACAGACACATGAAAAATTGCTCATCACTGGCCATCAGAGAAATGCAAATCAAAACTACAATGAGATACCGTCTCACACCAGTTAGAATGGCAATCATGTTTAAAAAGTCAAACAACCGGTGCTGGGGAGGATATGGAGAAATAGGAATATTTTTACACTGTTGGTAGGACTGCAAACTAGTTCAACCATTGTGGAAGACAGTGTGATGACTCCTCAAGGATCTATAATTAGAAATACCATTTGACCCAGCCATTCCATTACTGGGCACTTACCCAAAGGATTATAAATCATGCTACTATAAGGACACATGCACATGTATGTTTATTGCGGTGCTATTCACAATAGCAAAGACTTGGAACCAACCCAAATGTCCATCAATGATAGACTAGATTAAGAAAATGTGGCACATATACACCATGGGATACTATGCAGCCATAAAAAAGGATGAGTTCATGTCCTTTGTAGGGACATGGATGAAGCTAGAAACCATCATTCTGAGCAAACTATTGCAAGGACAGAAAACCAAGCACCACATGTTCTCACTCATAGGTGGGAATTGAACAATGAGATCACTTAGACACAGGGTGGGGAACATCACACACCAGAGCCTGTCGTGGCGTGGAGGGGAGGGGTGAGGGGGCTAGCATTAGGAAATATAACTAATGCAAATGATGAGTTAATGGGTGCAGCACACCAACTTGGCACATGTATACATATGTAACAAGCCTGTACGTTGTGCACATGTACCCTAGAATTTAAGGTATAATTTTTTAAAAAGTTATTTGAATTTTCAAGTTAAAATCTTCTAGAACTTGATACAGGAAAACATTTACAAATGCTTTCTTGAGATCTGAGAGAACCTGGCTTTTCTCTAACACATTAATGCAGAGTTTTGATTCCCATTCCCCATATTGATCCTTGCATTTGAGACAAATCCTACTTCGTCTCTTAATAAGCTGCTGTATTTGACTTTATCTTTAGGTCTACAGATGCAAGGAGACTAAAGAAAACTGAGCAAATATATAAGTAGAGCTTATTTGGGTGGAGACTGAGGATTTTTGCAACACAGGAACATAGATTGAAGTAGCCCTGAATATACACTCTAATCAGCAGCAGTTACAAGTGGATTTTCAAAGGAAAAGAGGTAGTTCCTAAGTTGTTTACCAAGAATTTAGATTAAAATAATGTAAGCTATTGATCATACATTTTTCTCTATACCATAAATTCCAGGTACATGAAGATAATGAGTGAGGCAGCTATTTGGGAACAAGATGCATTTACACAATTGCCCCCAGGTATTGGGGTGGGGGGAGTATGACTGAAGTCCCATACTCATGTTTCTCTGGGCCTGAAGTTTTACATACCTCCCGTAGCTCAGACTGCTCGGTTAACATATAGATTGCTTTTGTTCTATGGTATCAAAATTATGCTAGTTTCATAAAATAGGTCACCTTTTTGTTTAGGCATTTTCTCTATGTATCCTCTTATCAATCTGAGTCTAAACTGGGAAAACAAAGCACTTCAGGTATTCAACATCTACATTATCCTGAAGATGGTGGTGCTGAGAGAGTATAGATATGGTAAGGAAACTGAGAAATTAACAGCTGCAGGGAACCCACTACTGCTCCTGGGCTTGGAAGAGAGGCAGCCTTAGAAAACACAGGGTGGGGTTTGCAAGGTGACCTGAGTCCCAAAGAACTGCCTGAGCAAAGCGGTAAAAGAAGGAATACCCTGGCCTCTCCCTTTCCCTCTACCCCTACCAGGCCTCTCCCTGAGCAAACCCAGCTGTGAGGACAAGCTGAATGAGGAACCTGGGAAGTGCAGCCTACAAGTATTGAGCATCTGCCCCTGTGGTACTGAGTAGAACAGAAGGGTAAAAACAAACTGGAAATGAGCTTCAGACACTTGGATTAGCTCCAGGTTTTTGCTGTACAAACAATACTGCTCTGAGAATTCTTGAATGTGTCTCCTAGGACAGGTTTTATATTCTTCATGGTATATATCTAGGTATTTAGGCATACAGACCTTACAGTTCACTAGAAACCACCACATTGTTTCCCCAAAACATTCGTATGTTTTACCTTCCCACTAGCTATGTATGCAACTTTTCATAGCTCATCGCCATGCTAGTGTTCCAGGGGTCTTCTGTCTGCAACCCCAGACATACCCTCCTCCATCTTGTTCTGTGTTCCCAGAGGTTAACCTGAGTAGACTTCATCACCCAGGCTGCCTGACTCTCTTGTCTGTGGTTTGATTCCTCCAATGGGGAATGCTACCAAGAGGTCTAAGATTGTTACCAGATGGAGAATCTTGACTATGATTCACCCAGGTTATTGGCGCATTGAACAAAGAATTGGACAAACAAACCAACAGAAGAAAGCGTAAATTCACTGATGAAAAAGTACATTCCAGAGTGGGAGTGGGCTCAAGCAAGTGGTTGAGAGCTCTGATTGTAATGTACCTTAGTTTTTATTAAATCTAAAAGAATTTGGTAACCCTTCTAGGTACTCATTAGAGGCCTCCAATTGGTTATACCCTATGTGAGTGACGTCTTGGCCTATGGCCAGAGGCATTTCACTTTTTGTGACATAAGGGAAAGGGAGTTTTGTAGAGTGAAGAGTCTTTGGCCCCTTGGCATTTGGGTGTGGAGGGGTGGGGTTTCTCTTCCTAATAACTTCCAAGAAGTCACCCTCAGGTTGGCCTTAGGCTCCTTGTTTCCAGACCCTCTTCTGCCTCAAGCTCTGAAGGAGGGTAACTGCTCTGATATCATTTGGCTGTGTCCCCGCCCAAATCTCATCTTGAATTGTAACTCCCACTATTCCCACATGGTGTAGAAGGAACCTGGTAGGAGATAATTGAATCATAGGGGCAGGTCTTTCCTGTGCTGTTCTTATAATAGTGAATAAATGTCATGAGATCTGATGGTTTTAAAAATGGGAATTCCCTGCACAAGCTTGCTCTCCTTGCTTGCTGCCATCTATGTAAGATGTGACTTGTTCCATTTCGCTTTCTGCCATGATTGAGTCCTCCCCAGCCGTGTGGAATTGTAAGTCTATTAAACCTTTTTCTCTTGTAAATTGCCTAGTCTTGGGTATGTCTTTATCAGCAATATGAAAATGGACTAATACATGCTCCTTCCCCTTGTCCCTTTGGGGTAGGTAATAGCTTCTCCCTTGCTTACTATACTACCAATGTGCTTTCCCTTCACACTAACACAACTGAAGAATCTCTTTAAATAAACCCTCTTCACACTCTCCTAATCTGAATGAACCATTTGTTTCCTGCAAGGAGGCAAACTGATAGAGCCAGATATTCTCTGTTGCCAATCTGTTGCTTCTGTAACCTTCAACTTCTTTCTTATGGTATTGACTATCAATCTAAACACTAGAGACATGAGACAAGGCTATTACAATCTGGATGGCATGGAGTGGCAAGCCACCAGTGAATTTAGTGTGGAAAGGGTAAAGAAGCTTTTATTAGCAAAAAGACGTACATAAGCTGCTTAGAAACAGAGGTCCCCGGTTCCAGAGGTTCAGAGCCAGAGTTGTCAGTTTATCAGTGGAGATGCAAGTGTTCCTCAAACATTTCATTTGAATTATTGCAGTCCTAAAGAATGTCTAGTGATAAATCTAATCAAAGGAGATGTGTGAAGGATGCAAAAGGGTTTCTTGTGGGGTTTGTAGAAAGCACTTGGAAACAGGTTCTTATCTCAGACATGCTAAACCTGAGCTTTTCTCCTTTGTTCCTTCCCAGTTCTATTTCTTTCTGGGTCTGATAAAAGTAGTTTGATACTTATATCTGAGACTTTCATATTTCTCCCTTTGATCAAGATCTTTCTCCAAAAGCGCTGCTGATAAGCTAGCTTTAGTCAGGTTGTAAGTGTCCCTCAGCATTGGGAAGGACCTTGCCAAGTTGGCCTGGTCCCATGCTAGAGGTGACAAACAGCTGGAAGTCAGGATGCTTTTTTAGCCAGATTCAAGAAACAAGGAGACCAGAAGCTCTCAGGTTTACTTTGTCTGAATTTCATTGTTTAAAATTTTACTTTGTACCATAGGCATTGGCTATTAAGGCACTGGGCCAATATTTTTTCAGGAGTTGTATTTCTATAAACACTAGAGATAACAGGTACATAGCTTATAAGGGGGAAATACAAAGCAAAAATAACAGCAATATGACAATTCCAGTTTATATGGCTTTGAGCCATGAACCTAGACTTAAAAGGCAACCAACTGAATAGATCAAAAGACCATGGGGACCTGGATGAGACTTGTAGACAGGTAGTTTGTTCTCACTTCGTGTTAGTCTCAACTTCCCTAGGGGAGTTTACCCTGGTACCAGCATGCGGTATTAGCAATAACACAGACATCACCTTGTTCAGCTAATAGATAATCGAGCAATTTAATCTAAAACCACCTGAGCAAGAAAAGCTAATGAATATTGCTTTTAATAGATTAGCAGACACATCTGTCACTTGTTAGCATCTACACCATACCGTGATACAAAAGAACTGCCAAAAGAAGCTAATAGTCTCATGACCCACCACATAACTCTGTTCTCTGCAGTGAGAGAGGCTTGTCCAGTGATTATTCTAGTGATCAGTTTCAGATCTCATGTATTGATAGCAGTCGAATATCCCAACTCACATGGCCGCCTGTTATCCAAATATCTAAACATCTGGAGGCCCATGTTAATATCCTACCCATGAATGTTAAATATATGATAGGAGCATAGACATTCCTTCAATCTGAATTTTCTATACATGGTAGAATTAAACCAGGGGTCAAATTGACCTTCCTCTCAAAATTGGTCCCAATAATTTCTTGCCTATGTTAAACACCCAAGGAATATTTTAAGAGGGATGACTCATTGCACATTTCTCAGGTCCAACTAAGAAACCATCTTTTTGAGTAGGTAAGGAATTGGACGAGAGTTGAAGGTAGATGAGAAAGTTTAACCTATAAGGGTCCAGGACTATAACTTTTACAGGTGGTTGGGCCTGGGATATTAGTAAAAAAAAACCTGTATCAAGTTTTACTGAGCCAGCAATCGCTAAGGCTTCTCCCTACTGCAACAGACTAGGAAATGCAGGTAAGAGCATTGTCCTTTCAGGGAAAAGGAGAAACAGAATTAGAAATGAGGAAAGGACATATAGGCCTAGTTTGGACTCCTTGGTAAGGGGGATGTCATCTCCTCAGATGCTATCTGCTTTAAATCCTAGAAACCTTTAGCTTTAATTCATTGATATGAGTAGAGGTACTCAGGAGTCAGTTTTTAGATGAGATACATGCATCCAGGAGTCGATTATTCTAAGCCTAGCAACACAGGATTTGATTAACAGGATCTGACATGGACCTTTCCAGCAAGGTTGGAGAGAATCTTTGGTAGGGTGTCTTTTCTAGTAGGCAAAAATTTCCTGGTTATGTTTTAGGTCTTTGCCTCCCAGGAGCACTCGATGGAAAGATTGTTCTACCGGAATGTAACTGTTACCCATAGCTTTGATTATACCATTATAATATTGAAGCATTTCATCTTCCAAATTTTGGGCCGAAAGAACTCAGGGCCAGATGCATGGGCATCCAGTAATTAACTAAAATTGTGAGAGCTTATGTAACCCAAAGAGAGTGGCCCTTAAGCTCAGAAGCACTATAGGTGGGGCTTTTGGCCAGGGGAAGTATAAGGTTTCCACAAACTGTCAATTGGATCTTAAGAGCACTATTGGTGCAATTAGTCCAGGGGATTGTATGATAAGCACAATGAAAGTGCTGCCCAATTGGCCGGATAGTGCATATTTGTTTTATGGCCTGTTCTACAAAAGTTCCTTGGTAGCTCTGGAGCTGGTTAAGGGATCTCAGGGATTCTTTTCTAGTAGAACTGTAGCCACTGCTGGAGGAGGTGGCACTTCTGCAAGGGAAGGCATCAATCCAATGAGAATATACATATCAAAACTAACATCCATGTGAAGGAGGATAGCTTGATTATCTGCCAAACCTCAAATGCCCCATCATGGAGGCCAAAACTGCCAGAGGCTATGTGCACTGGCTTTCCAGGATTGAATTTAGGAGAGATATGGCAGGCTAAGTAATCATTTTTGACCACTTTATTGATGTTACCCCACCAGTGTTTCACAAAAGTAATTACCTTTTCTGTAGCTGAATGACTTAAATTGTATACAATGTCAGTAACAGGAATTTCATGAAGTCTAGCAGGATGGGCTTTTCACTTGGTCCAAACCAGAGTTCTTTATCAAACCAACAGCCATTATTTTGTTCAGTTTTGTATTATGTCCTGTGCTCAATTCTGTGCATCCTTAGTAATTCTAAGATCATCTTTTGGGAACCTTCCTAGCTGGGCCGACAGATTTGATCAGTAGGACCTTTAAGTGCAGCATTCTTTGCTGTGTTATCAGCAAGGTGATTTTTCTCTAGCTTCCACAGAACGTAGCCTCAAATGGCTTAACTCTGATAATGGCTAGAACAGATCAGAGGTAGGCACAGTTCTCCATTCTATATGGATTCTCTGGCTGGAAGAGTTCTCAAGGTCATTCACAACAGAATTAAAGGCTACTCAAGTTGTATTGCTTCTAATTCTTGTATATGCAGCCAATTATTTGGTCTCCATTGTAAGTGAGGGAAACCGTTTTGCCTCTGACATTCCAAAATCCTGAGAAAATCAAGGCATACTACTGTGTATACAAATACCAGGTTTTTCCCTTAGCAAGGAGACAGACTTGAGTGAGGACGAATAGCTCTGCCTGCTGAGCTGAAGTGGCTAAGGGCAAAGTTCTTCCACAATCTCAAGTAGTGACAGCAGAGCCTGCACAGTACCTACCAGAGTCACTTTAAAATATGAGCCATCTGTTAACCAGGACAACTCAGCCTTGTCCTGGGGACTTTCTTTTAGATCCTCCTGAGGAGTTAAAAGCTGGTCTGTCAGAGTTAAGCAGTCATGTGGTGGTCCCTCTAAAGGTGAGGGGAGAAGTCACAGGGTTAAGGTATTATAGTGTGAAATAGTAGCTTATAAACTAAGCTGGCTGGCAGGAAGATGCTGAGTGAAGTTGAGCTTCCACGGCATGAGGAATCCCATGACTCCTCTGCTGCCTCGACTAACAGGGCTGCAGCAGGGACTGCTTAGGTGGGGAGGGTAGGGCAACAGGATCCAATTGTTGACTACTGTATCCTAGAGAACAGCGTGGGCCTCCATGCTTTAAGACTCCCAAATTGTTTCCTTCCTTTTCATATACAAAGAATATTTGATTATGACCTACAGTTGTAGGATTTATCAATTTCCCCTTTAAGAACTTGCCTAAATAAAGGAGTTGGGCTTGGTAACTTATGAGATCAGAAGTGAAATGTTAGGAATCCAACTACCACAGCAACCAGAAGGCATAAAGACCCATGAAACTAGTGTCTGGTTTTTGGCTCAGGTAATTGCAAAATGCCTTGTCTGTTCTGGGTCTAAATGCAGGCCATTGTCTGAAGTTAAATGGCCCAAATATTTCACCTGAGTCTTTACTAGCTGTAGTTTTTTCTTTAGAAACTTTGACCTTGAACATCCTGCTTTAATGGATAATGTATACTGTCTTTTTTCACAGGATACCTGTGAGAGAGGACAAAGAAGGTCATCTACATATTGAAGTAAAATGGAGCCTTAGGGAAAAAGCTACATCCTCCAAGTCTGCCTTTTCTATTTGAGGAAAATAGAAAGGATTTTCAGTAAAACCCCAGGTAATTACTATCCAGATGATTAGCTTTCTCAGGTAAAGAGAAAAGGAATGCTGGCTGGCCTGATCCACTGGAATAGTGAGGAATGTACTACAGATTGACTAGAAAACCTGCTTCCAATGAATATTGAGTCTAATAAGGTATGGACATTTGGAACCACTGGATGCCTTAGCATAATGATATGCCTTATTGCTCAGAGGTCCTGAACAAATCTCTACCCATGGTGGTTTGGTCTTTTTAATAGGTAGAATTGTGATATTATAAGAACTAGTATATAGAATGAGGCCTTGTTTCTTTCATACTTCTATAATAGGCTTAATACTCTATAATGCCATCCAATTTAGTGGGTATTGTCAAATATTATACAAAGGTTTTGACCAATCTGAGTTAATGCCAGTATCAGTGCATGATTTTGCCCGTCAAGAGATAGGTATTTGATTCAGCAGTGAAGGGGTCGCATTTATTGGTCCTCTTCTGAACAAGGAGTGACATAACAAAAGAGGAAACTTGGAGTTGATGGACTCCAAGGTTGAGTCAGTGCATCTTGTGTAATTCTAAAATTACACAATTGTAAAATCTCCCTTTTGGGGGGAAAAATATTTCTAGAAAATGTCCAAGGAAGTAGACTGAGAAGAACTAAGCAAAAAAGGGGTAGATATTTTTGAAAGGGCCAAGAAAGAAAGGAGATATGAGACAAAAGGGCAGACAAAGGCTTGTTAAACTATCACTTGATTCTTACTACTCAGAGGCAGGAGCTGATTGAGGCTGGGGCGTTAAGGACTGATAGTGATGTTCCAGTAACTATGAGAACAGTTAAGACCTTGGTTCCCAATTTGAAGAGTAGTTTCACCCAGATGACTAAGTGAAAACTAGGAAGACCCAGCCCAACCCACACTGTAAATCCTTGGAGCCCCTTGAGAGAGGTCCCAGGTGGAGGAGGCGGGCGGGGTGGGTAGAAAGGTTCTTCTTTAGCAATCTTTCGGTGGCCTGGCCTCTCACAGTGGCACATTCCAGGAGGTCTTCCAGTGTTGCCCAGGAGCCTCCATCTGCTAATATTGGAGATTACTTAAAAAAATCACTAATTCTTAGTGTCTTCGAGGGTGCATCAAGCTGGTTTGCCAAACTTAATGATCAAAAGTAGGCATAGCTTTCCATTCTGTCAAGATTATCTTGACAAGCTGGGAGGAGAGTTCTTTGCAGTGTGATTCTTAAAGAGCCCTTTCTCCTAGATGTGAGCATGAGTTGCCTCTCCCTAGTGCCTTCCTGGTACTGTGTCTGACAAGAGTCTTCCTGTGTCTGACAAGTGACTTCGTCCTGGTACTATAACTTTCACGTGACGACCTTCACACTTACTGGTTTTCTATTATGTAAAATCTGTTCACAACTTGCGTATTGGGTTGTCCTTTATAGATGTTCATATCTAAATACCAGTCACTGTTTACATGGTACAAATGCTTTCCACCAGTTCACAATTTTTCCCTCTTTCTGAAACAAATTAAGTTTAATATAGTAAAAGTATTCTTTAAATGTATGCTTTCTGCATAAAATATTTCTACTTTTCCCCTTAAGGGGAAAAAGCATAATTTTTTTCTTTACTCTCATAAGTTTGTGACTAGGACAAATGTGTGTAACGAGAGATTAACAAGAGAAGCAAGTTTAACATACGCAGTGTATATCACATAGAAGAAACCTCAGTTGAAAAGTGACTCAAGAGTGGCTTAGAGTCCTGGCTAATTAAAATCTTCCGTGAACAATAAATTTTAGGAGTGGCAAGACAATGAGAGGCAGTGCCAGGCTCTCCAAAGACAGGAAGACTGGGAAGGAATAAAATGTGTTTTCAAATCTTGCTGGCAAAATGAGCTGGTGAGGAATGTCTGCAGTAAACAGACTTCCATCCTATCTTCAGGTGGGGACAGGGGAAAGGAGAGACCTTCTGACTGTGTAAATCTCTACCTGCCACCTTGTCCTAAAAGCAGGACAAAGTTCCCCATGTCTTAATTGCCTTTAGCTGAAACAATTTGTCAAAGGCATATTTTGGAAATATTTTGGCTTTCTTCACCCAAATGTAAAACAGACAAGATAGGAGAATAAGTTGACTCTACATCTAAATCTTTAATCTGGAGCTGATACACATGTTGTACATAGTGAGAAGCAGAATCATACTCATTTCTTTCCCGTATTAATAGTGGCCTGCCCTAGACTCATTTGAGCATTCCTGTTCCTACCCTTCCTCCTACCCTTCCTCCTACCCTTCCCTTGCTCTGCTAGGTCAAGTATTTCAGACTCGATGTTTGAGCCTACCATGGGTTCTTCATTCTGTCTTGTTATATTGATTACTACATAAGTCTTTATCTGGTAGCACATGCCTCTACCTCACTGTTCAGTGCATTAGCTGGTTTTGTCCCTACAATTTTCCTCACATAAACTTTAGAGCCAACTTGTTAATTTCTAAGAAAAAACACTTTGAATTTGGGATCATGCTAAATCTATAAGATTGGGTGTCTGTTTGTGTTTGAGGTTATAGGATCAGGGAGGTTTTAGTGTTCGTAGTTCTTCAGCCTTTCTATCTCTTCCTTCTTCCATAAACATCTTTAAGAGTTTTGGCTTACAGCAAAACTGAGCAGAAAGTAAAACCCCCTGCCTTTGCCTGTCTTCAAATACCTCTTGCCTCTTTACTCTTTTTGGGCTCCAGTAGTGCTAAATCATGAGATATCATTGTACATACTGTTCTATAGCTCATAGGTCCTGTTTTGTAGCTTTTCTCCTCTTCATTTCAGTTTGGATTTCTATTGAACTATCTTCAAGTTTACTGATTAGCTCTCAGCTATGTCCAGTGTTCTGAGACACTTGAAGACATTTTTTTCTTTATCTCTTCTATCTCGTCCACTTTTCTAACTTTGTTTTCATTTCTGAATTCCTATCTGTGCATGTTGTCCACCATTTCTGCTATAATTTTTAATCACTTCAAGGTCCCTGCCTGATTCCAGCATCTGAGGGATCCCTGAGTTGATCTATTATCTCTTTACAATAGGCTTTCTGTTAACTTGAGCACTGGCTATTATGAACAATATAGAATGAGATACTTACACTTGCAAGTGGGCTACCATATGTATAGGGGGTGGGGTGGTGAGTCAATCTAGTCATGCTGAATTGGCTCATGGATGTTTGATGCTGCTGGTACTTTCATAGATTCCAGTTTTTCCCCATGGGTCTGCTTTTTGTCTTGTGCCTATGGTGCCAGAGGGGTTTTCCCCTTCAGTGTTCCCATCCATCTTCAGCTGGCCCTCCATGCCTATGCAGGAAGGTCTCTCCACACTCTTTCCCTCTGTAGCAGCAGACTGTTATGCTAGTTACCAGTGCTGGGGTTATGGTTGGGGGCAGACGGCTCCTGTTCTCTCATCCAGCGTTACTCTCAGGCTGCCCCTGTGTCAGGGCCTCTGAGGTGGCATTTCCTGAACATGGCAGCTGCACTCCATGTGGCCTTAACATCAAACATATCTTGCCCCTGTTCCCAGCAGTAGCAGCACACCTGTTGGTGGAGGAAGTGGGAAGACTAGGGGTTCCCTGCTCCTCTTCTCCCAACCAGAAGCTGAGGATTTTTACCTTTTAGAGGCAGTGGAAAAGAGAACATACTTTACTCCTTACAAGTGCAAATGCGTTCTACTTCTCTCCCTTCTCCAGGAGCTGTCTGGGACTTTTTCAGTCCTTGGTGGAGTTTTCCACTCATCTTCCAGTGGTATAAGACTCTTGCTGTTGTTAAGAATCCAGGGAATGGAGAAGTCTGCCTGGCCCACCAGCAGCTAGTCCTATCCTGCGAGGCACTCTGGTGTCTGCCTGTCGTCTTCATGCGCAGCCAGTGGGGGCTGTTGGCAAAGAGCTTGAGTGCAAACTCTTCATTTTTTGAGCCCCTGATTATTCCAAACTTTAGCCACAGGCTACCTTTAAGAATTCCGTCATATCTTCCCTGACTACTACTTAGCTACCTCTGTTGCTGCCTCTCTTCCTCCTGTGTTCTGCCAAAGGTAATACCGTGCTGTGTCTGTCTTCTCAGAGGGGTTAGAATTCTTCAGAACTTAATTCACTTGGTTGCCTTGCAACCTCAGTTCTGAGGACTCAAAAGATAGAATTGCGTGGATTACCTGGCCCTTAAGGGAGGAATGTTCTCTTCATTCTACAGAATTTCTACTTTCTAAACAGAAGCAATACCTCACTCCAAAACATTCTTTCACTGAGTTTCTTTTTGACCTATGGGTTACTTTGTAAGTGGGACTCTTAATTCCCAAGTATAGGATGATTTTTTAATGACTTGCATTTCTAGCCTATTTGCATTTAATCAGAGCTCACTTTGTATAACTTGCCTCATGAAGTTTTATTTGTATCTGACCTTTTATTTTGGCAAAAGCTCCACATTTACTTGAACAGAATGTGGTATGCATTTACTGGGTGTAGTGTTCTATGTATTTGTCCATATTTATTCATTAGTCTTCGAATCTTCAATATTGACCTTAGGGGGAGGTATATTAGTGACCCAGTATGCTTAAGAATTTTTCACCTTAAACTACACATTTCGGTTTGTATATCTTGAGCAATATATTACATGTATCCAAACTGAACAATTTATCATTTTGAGGGAACTATCTAATTTTTTTGC
This sequence comes from Theropithecus gelada, assembly GCF_003255815.1. Lineage (NCBI taxonomy): Eukaryota > Metazoa > Chordata > Mammalia > Primates > Cercopithecidae > Theropithecus > Theropithecus gelada. The sequence continues at coordinate 42,380,360 of NC_037671.1, read as the reverse complement.
CTCTGTGTTTCATCTGACATGTTAATATAGCTATACTGTTTTGGTTTTGTTTTTCAACTTGTCATGTTTTGGATATCTTAGATAATGATTTTCTGAAGCCTGACAGTATCTTAACTAGCCATTTGTTTGAAGTTATTACTGATACTTGGATTTAAGACTTAATTCCACATGGTCTACCTTTTCTTCCCCTGCCTGCCTCCTTTGATTACAATTTTGTCCCATTTTCTTTTAATAGGTTTAAATATTCTAGTAATAGTGAAATTCAGTAAACACTAATGGTATCAGTACCTTTAGCACTCTATCTAAACCTAACCTTTAAAGTTTACCTCATAAGGTTATAATATCAAGATTATCTCTAGCCAGTGGGAGTCTGCAAGTAGACAAGATTCTGGAATCGGATTACTCACGCATCAGCTATCTATGGCAGCAAGACTACAATGCAGACGTCAAATGGAGTAATAACTCCTAGCATACTGTAGTGATCATTCTTGAATTTTGGTGCATATCAATCACCTGAGGAACTTGATGAAAATATAAGTCACTGTTGCTTCATCTAGTCTGGGCCTCTGCTTTATTGGCATGCCAGGTGACTGCTTGGAGTCTGAGAAACTCTGTATTAAAGCATCATGATTGTGATTTCTCTCCTGTGGAGAATGAGGATGACAGAGATGGAAGAGGATGTACAATTTAGCATTTGGGAGAGAAGCAATAGAATGAGGACTGAGAAGTTGGTTAACTGCCAGACTAGCACTAAAGAGAACACAGAAGTCCAGGCCAGCTACTTATAAGCTGTGATACCATTTTTAAAGGAGTTCTCATCTCCTACAGCCAAAGTGCAGATGGTGCTGAAAGTTGAGTCTAGTGTATTACTAGAAAAATAGAGGCACAAGGAATATTAAATTCTCACACCTGACAAGTCTCCTTAAAGTCAGGATCTGATGTGGAAGGAATAGGGTGATAGACATCTGGGTAGATAGATTCTAGATCCTTGAGTCCCCCAGAATCTCTTGTTTCTCTCCCCTTAAGGATAATACAGGCCTCACATGAGACACATGCGTTATCCTCTTGAGTTATGCCCCCATCTCCCTGTGGGGCTTCCAGGACAGTTGTGGCAAGTCACAGATTGACCCAACTGGGGCAATCTTCCTGCTATAGGACAGGAAGGGATTATTCACCAACAGATCTATGGGACCTAGATATTCTGAGTAGGAAGAGGAGACCTAGGAATAAACCTTGAGGGTGCTGGAGCAGGGAAGGCAGAATATAAGGCTTTAGACAATGGATAGTTTGACATAGGGTCCCTCATGGGACTGATGGTCTAGAGAGGCTGCTAATGGGATCCCTCTTAGGCTTTCCACGTGGCTTCAGCTTCTACAACTCTGCTCCATCCATCCACTCTCTCTGGCAACCTGAACTGGCACACAACTTGAACTGGCTATTTCTACCTATCACCTAGCCTGGGGTGGACAAGGTCACTAGCTTTGTTAAAATCTACAAAGATTCTAAGGAGAGGATACATGGAACTAGTCTTAAAATGCTGCTGGTATGGGGAACTTCACTCTTACTAGAGTAAGTGTATGGGTCAATTAAAGCCTTCACCCAAGTTAGTCTTAGTCCAGTGAGTCTCTGGGTCTACTCTGAACACTTCACTGGTCTCTGAATGCCTGAAATAGATGGACCTACTTAGTAAAGCCCTCAGTTTGTTTCCTTTTCTGAAGACTAAGGGTTATAATGGTTGCAAAGACCATAAAACTGCTCTAGGGCCAAAGTAGTAAATCAGAATTAATATCACAACTGGGTTGGATGGTAGAGATTGATGTTCCTTAATAGTCTCAAAGGATGCAGAAGTAGTGGTCCCAATCAATCATATCCCTGTTCAGTTTACCTGTGCAGCCCCTGCAAAAGTCAGATGGGGCTCATTGTAGATGATGATGGAAGAGAACAATGAACAATAAATGATTAGATTACTATGGTATACTGCAGAGCTGAGGTGGCTGGCCTGACAACCTCTTGTCCAAAATTGATGCATTAGTTTTAGTGCCTCTGATGCCAGCTGTCTTGAAAAATGCATGTATAACTTGAACCAATAGCCATTACTTGCTGTGAACAATAGGTACAATAAAAGGATATTCTATTAAGGTGCTGTAAACAGGAAGGACTACTCTATCCCTTTTGGGGAACACTTGGAACATGTGCATCACCTTGCCACAGTTTTATGCTCTAGACTAGACTGCTACTGGCAAGAGACAAACTTTTCTACCATGGGAGACACAAGAGCTCCACACCAAACTTAGCTATGGGTGCCACAAGGTCATTTTGGACCAACAGGTAAAAGACGAATCATGGAACAAGGGCAGTTGCTCCATAACACAGCCAGGCAGTGGCTTCTATGGGATTCACTGGACATCCCTTGGTGATCCCATGACTAACAACAATCAGGAATGTCAGTAACCATGGCCTGATAACGAGTTTGTAACCTTAGAGAGGGACTCAGACCCTCTAAGGATGAATGTATGAATTACCCCTCTTTGTAAGTACCCTAGACCACACAGTAAGGGTTTAGGGTGAATGATTTCTAATATAGGTGGTAGATAAAGAATTATAATATCAGCACTGACTTGTTGCAAGTTTTGGGCCTCCTAAAGCAGATACCCATCTAGTTTGGGGGATATGAAAAGTTTATGCAATCTTCAGATTGGGTGTAGATGGGCAAAGTCAAACACTGGAGCAGGCCAGAGAGCTTCAACCAACCTGAAATGGGGAAGCTGTAGTACGGGTGTTTCTCATCAATGTCCCATGCTGGGTCCAGAGGACCAGGCTTGTTTCTCCGCTTCACTCAGTTACAGAATATGGGCAGCCTCAGGAACATCACCTAGATAGAACAAGGAGATTCTAACAAAGCTAGTGACCTTGTACATCCCAGGCTAGGTGATAGGTGGAAATAGCCATGTGTGCCAGTTCAGGTTGCCAGAGAGAGTAGATGTATGGAGCAGAGTCGCAGAAGCTGAAGCCATGTGGAAAGCCTAAGAAGAGTCCCATCAGCAGCCTTGGCCATGTCCTTACACTTATTGGCCTGATTTCCTGTTTGCTTATGTGGCCTGCTCTCTCCTGGAACACCAAGATTGCCAGGTTATTGCTGTACTTTTAAAATCTGAGTGAGGTCACCTACTGCTTCTCCTCTGAAGTCAGTATTTGGTATTTTTGTCCATTCTGCAGCTCATCTCATTCGTTGGTATGGCCTGTGGTTTCCTATTGCTGTCTTCTCACCTGTTAGTGGTGTTCCTATTCTTGCTACCACATGTGTTCACTCCACTGCCCAGAGTTAGAATTCCTGGACCCATCTGCAGTGGGTCTTCCTGATCAGTGTGGGGGAAGGGGAATGACTGGTAGGTGGCTTGGGTGACTTGCCTAAGTAGGGACTAGGGTACATGCTTCCTCTGCCAGGAATATTCAGAATTGAGGGATAAATATCAACCCAGGTACCCTGAGGTCTGGGAAGGCTGAGATAAGCACTGAATGAACTGTAAGCCTTGTGAACCCTGAGGAGAAACCTTAAGACAGACTTATTGGAATCCCTGTACCACAAATGAGTGATTGGTTCTAGAGAATGATCATCAGTCTTCTGACCTCAGACATCCTGGTGCTATGTGTCTGAACAAGTTCACAGCATAGCAGTTCTGGATTCAGTTATGTTCTAGATTCGCCTGCCTTGAGTTGTGGCTCTGGTGGCTCTAGTATTATTTTGTACCTTTCATTCAGTCTTGGGAGAAAAGCTACTGCTTCAGCTAGTACCACAGAACAAGGGAACTGCAGGGCTTGCACGCAAAGTCTCCACTTTGCTCATGGCATTGCCCAGTAATATTCCACCCTGTAGACATGTGGCCTTTGGAGACCCTGTAAATGCTTCCCAAATGTGCGGGGGAGTTAACCTTCTCCAGGGCAGACTTTCCCAGTGGGGGAGAGGAGCTAGTGGATGAACTAACTTTTTCTGACTCATTCAGGATTATTGGAGATGACTTTGGCCTCTGTGAAGACTTCTGGGCAGACTGAGCAATCAGCTTGCTAGGAAGCAATGGCTTACTCAGGATACCCTTTCTTATTTACTATTCCTCCTTAACTGCTGCCTCTTGTTTTTGTTTGGATTCTTCACTATGCTCAAATGTCAGCAAACATGTTTTTGACTCAGGATCTATATTCTAGGACACCTGGGTTGAAATAGTCTATTAACTATACTTGCCAAAATTTAGATTTTGAAATCTGAATCTTAGGAGATAAAGGAAACAATATGGGGGAATAGGCAAATGACGGATAGGAGGCAGGACTAACTTGCAGCTCCCACTTGGACAGACAGCAGCATGTGGAGACTAGCACTGTGAACTTTTGCTCCAAGACTTATCGCAGGAATATACCAGGCAAGCTGAACATATCAGAAAAATCTGAAAGAAGCAGCTTGCCACTGCAGACTCTGAGATAGCCAAAAAACTGTGTGCCCAAAGTGCGAGGGGAAATGTCCACCCCTGAACACAATCCTCACTGGGGAACCTGAAGGTCTAGATCATGGGAGGAGGATTTGACCTTACCTGGAGCTGAGACAAATTTAGAGACCCTAGTGAAATATAGCGGTAGAGGAAGTAGCAGGAAGAGCCCTGTGGGCACTCTCTATCCCCAGGGAAGCCATTTGACTTTGTCTCAAAGGTGTCCTTGGGGAGGGCTGCCAGTGAAATTGGGGAAAGACCACAGAGGAAGAACTTCCAGCTGAACCATGTAACATTTCGACGAAAGTTGAAATTTCCTGGACATAATTCGTGGGAGGGGGCAAGCAGGCAATACGGATATGAGCACAGAAGCTGTGGCAGGCAGGGAGGCATGAAACCTTGAAAGCCCTGCTTCCTTTCTCAGCTGGGAAGCTCATAGTCTGGGGAAAGTTCTCAGCCCTGCTCACCGGCTGCCTGGAAATAAACTCAGTGCTGTTAGCAGTGGGCATGGTGGGAGTGGGACTGGCATTTCTGGCTGTGTGGGAGCTGGGTGAGGCCTGTCACTGCTGGCTTTCCCCCACTTCCTTGGTGACCTGTATGAAGCAGCAGAGACAGCCATAATTCCCCTAGGAACATAACTTCTTTGACCTTAGAACACCCCCACCCCCCACCCTTCACCCCACCCTCTGCAGCAGCAGCAGCCGCAGCCAGCAGCAGCAGCAAGCTTCACCCAAGGAGAGTCTGAGGTCAGACACACCTAACCCTGCCCCCACCTGATGGTCTTTCTCTACCAACCCTGGTAGCTAAAGACAAAGGACTTAATCTCTTGGATCCAAATGGGTAAAGAGGAAGTCAAACTGCCACTGTTTACCAATATGATAGTATACCTGGAAAACCCTAAAAACTCATCTAAAAAGCTCCTAAAACTAATAGATGATTTCAGTAAAGTTTCAGGATACAAAACCGATGTACATAGGTCATTAGCACTGCTGTACACCAACAACCAAGCTGAGAAATCAAGATCTCAACCCCTTATACAATAGCTGCTAAAATAAAATACTTAGGAATATAGCTAACAGTGGAAGTGAAAGACCTCTGCAAGGAAAATTACAAAACACTGTTGAAAGAAATCATAGATTATGCAAATGGAAACACATTCCATGCTCATAGGTGGGTAGAGTCTTTATTGTGAAAATGACCGCACTGCCAAAAGCAATCTAAAATTCCTTGCAGTTCCTATCCAAATACCACCATCATCCTTCACAGAACAAGCAAAAACAATTCTAAAATTCATATGGAACCAAAAAAGCTTGCATAGCCAAAGACTAAGCAAAACAAATCTTGAGACATCACATTAACCAACTTTAAACTAGACTGTAAGGTTATAGTCACCAAAACAGTATGATACTGGTATAAAAATACTGGTATAAAAATAAGCACGCAGACCAACAGAACAGAGAACCCAGAAATAGTCAAATACTTGCAGCCAACTTAGAAAAAGTAGGGAAAGGACACCCTATCCAACAAACGGTGCTGGGAAAATTGGCAAGCCATACGTAGAGGAATGAAGCTGGATCCTCATCTCATCTACAAAAATCAAGATGAATCAAAGACTTAAGACCTAAAACCACAAAAATTCTAGAAGATAACATCAGAAAAACCCCTCTAGACATTTGGTTTAGGCAAAGACTTCATGACCAAGAACCCAAAAGCAAATGCAACAAAAACAAGTATGTGGCACTTAAACTAAAAAATTCCGCACAGCTAAAGAAATAATCAGCAGAGAGTAAACAAGACTACCCACAGAGTGGGAGAAAATCTTAATTTATATATCTGGCAAAGGATATAATGTCCAGAATCTACAAGGAACTCAAATCAGCAAGAAAACACAAATCCCATCAAAAAAGTGGGCTTAAGGACATGAATAGGCAATTCTCAAAACATTATATACAAATGATCAAACACATTAAAAATCCTCTATCGCTAATCATCAGGGAAATGCAAATCTAAACTACAATGTGATGCCACCTTACTCCTGCATGAATGGCCATAATAATTAAAAAAAAAAAAATGGGTGCAGTGGCTCACACTTGTAATCCCAGCACTTTGGGAGGCTGAGATGGGTGGATCACCTGAGATCAGGATTTCGAGACCAGCTTGGCCAACATAGTGAAACCCCATCTCAACCAAAAATATGAAAATTAGCTGCGCATGGTGGCAGTTGCCTATAGTCCCAGCTATTTGGGAGGCTGAGATGGGTGGATCACCTGAGATCAGGATTTCAAGACCAGCTTGGCCAACATGGTGAAACCCCATCTCAACCAAAAATATGAAAATTAGCTGCGCATGGTGGCAGTTGCCTATAGTCCCAGCTGTTTGGGAGGCTGAGGCAGGAGAATCGCTTGAACCCAGGAGGTGGAGTTTGCAGTGACCCGAGATCATGCCACTGCACTGCAGCCTGGGTGACAGAGTGAGACTCTCAAAAAATAAAAATAAAAAATGGTGGTATGGATAGTGGTGAAAAGGGAACACTTCTACATTGCTGGTGGGAATGTAGACAAGTACACCCACTGTGCAAAACAGTGTGGAGATTCCTTAAAGAACTAAAAAGATTTATCATTTGATCCAGAAATCCCACTACTGGGTATCTACCCAGAGGAAAACTCATTATACAAAAAAACTTGCACATGCATGTTCATAACAGCACAATTCATGATTTCAAAAGTATAAAACCAGCCCAAATGCACATCAACAAGTGGATAAAGAAAATGTAGTGTACATATACACCACCGGATACTACTCAGCCATAAAAAGGAATGAAATAATGGCAACTACAGCAACCTGGATGCAATTGGAGGCCATTATTCTAAGTGAAGTAACTCAGGAATGGAAAACCAAATATATGTTCCCACTCACAAGTGGGAGCTTAAGCTATGAGGATGCAAAGGCATAAGAATGATACCGTGGACTTTGGGCACTAGGGAAGGGTGGGAGGGGCATGAAGGATAAGACTCCACGCTGAGTTCAGTGTACACTGCTCAAGGGAAATGGGTGCCCCAAAATCTCAAATCACTAAATAGCCTACCCATTTAATACCACTTGTTCACCATAAACCTGTTGAAATCATTTTAAAAAGATAAACATGACAAACTATACCCTGGAAACAAAATCTGCAATAGTTAGATTTTCTAACCATTTACAGAGCAGATGACCACGTTTCAAGGAACTGAGTTAAAATAAACTTATGGGGGTTGAATTTTTGGATCCTGATTCAAAAGTAGGGGTTCCAAAGGTAGTAAAACCCCATTTTTTAAAAACCAAAACAAAAAACTCAATTATTTAAACACAGGTGTTTGCTTATTCAAATGTGCTTTGAATATTTTCCATAAGAAAATTAACAGACCAAAGAAATAATTGGATGAACAAAATCAGATGGGGCAGTACTTGGGGTCTTACAGTATATCCTTAGGAAGATTCAGAGTCCAGTGGTTGGGAGAAATACACGAAACTGGTAAGTAGTTAAGAGGTGACCTGTGGAATATTAGAGAAAATGGTCATTTCAAGAGACTCCAAGGTCCACAGAAGTATCATCAGATGATGATACTTATTAAAATAAGGGGCAAGATGAAGGGAAGAAAGTTAATTATGTGTTGGAGCTTGAGATTCCAACAGGGGGAAGTAGATACTGGCAATTAGAGGCTGCATAGAAATGTAAAGATAGGGCATATGTAGGTAAGGAGGTACATAAAGTGGTTCATGATTGAGATGACCCCAGTCTTCAGACCCTGCTTTGTAGGAAAGTGAGGCTGAGGCTAGCATGCGGGTAGTCTATTAGGAACACAGCAAGAGTGAGGGAGCAAGAAGTAAGGAAAGAAAAAGGTGCTTTATTGAGTTAGTCTCCACTGTGACAACTGCCTGCCTCATCCCACAGAAACTCCAGGAAAGGTCTCAAAGCTATGCAACAGGAAGAAAAGAAGCATTTACCCAGAGGCTTTATTGCCCCCTGGATCAAGTGTTTTCAAGTGTGACTCCTTGGGCTTTCTGGTTTATACACGGGAGTGCAGCGCAGGTTTCCATGGTCATCTATGCAGCAATGTCAGAAGGTCCAGGAGAATGTGCCGCATGGGGAAGAGATTGGATTTCTCCTGGGTGAAACTGGTCCCAGCATGGCTCAAAGGAAAGGTTAGGTCAAAGGGTTTGTTTGAAGTAGTACTGAAATGTTTCCAATACATTTGAGGGGAATATAGAAAATACAGTTGAGCCCCGGGGGAACAAGTTGCCACAAGCCTCAAAGGAGAAAAGAGCTCTCAGAGGAAGGATTTGAAAACAAACATAGCAAAAATCAAGAGGTCAATTGTGACCAATAGATTTGAGAAGTCACTAGATAGTCAGGTCCCTAGGATGAGAAAAACAAGTTTGCAAAATACTAAGTAGTAAATGAATTGTGATCTGGGTAGACCAGTGACATTAGTATTTGTATACTTCTGCCACATGTATATACAACATTGCAATATATGTCAAACATTCTCAAACAAATGTCACAAAATACTTAATGTTTGCAAACCTTTTTCTTCACTAATCTTAGTGCTGTGAATAAAAATGCTGTTCTAAAGTTTAACATCCTGTGAAACAGCATTTTTGAAGATCAACTAAGTTTGTTTTGATTCTTGGTCTTAAGGGTTGTCATAGCTGAGAAGTATTTTGTGAAGATTGGTAGCTCCAGATGAAAAAACTACACCACTGGCTGTTCTTATTAAATCATGAAACTCAATATGTAGTACCATGTTAATACTGAAAACTGAGACTTTTCTGAAATTCCCGTGGTGCCACCGTTGTTGCAAACTAATTAGAAGGTGTTGCACTTCTATGCTTTTAACCAATTAGTCCAAAACCACCTGAAATTTTGAAAGCCACTTTCTAACCTGTTTAAAACATCTAGATGTTAACATGCAGACATGAGACTCTTCAGACGCTGTTCTCCAGAACACAACTACAACATTGGAAACATTTGAAAATCTGCTTTTATAATCTCTCTGTAGCATGAATTTCTTCTCAAAGCAGTTTTCTTTTTTTTTTTTTTTTTTTTGCTTTAATTTTACTTTGCTTTTATCTTGAAGGGAAAGATTTCTCCGAGGGTATCCCATTGTGTTAAGGTTAGCAAATATGGAACATTTGACTTGATAAATGCTTAACTTAATCTTAATTTTGAGATAGGCTATAATGAAAAATTCTCATACCACAGATATTCATTCTAATTGCAAAGAATCACAAGACTTCTATGGTCTAAAAATCTTTTTTTTTCCCCCACTAAATTAGTCCCCTCAATGACGACATGTAGTACAAGGTACACTGTTTTCAACTTCTTCCTGGCAACTTCCTGTTTGAATGATGCAATGGATGAATTGCACCTCCTGATACATCTGTAAACTCACCCTGGTATCAATAGTGATTACATTTTCCTTGAAGGGGTTATTTAATGTTGAGTATGGCTCACAGAAGTAATTTTAGGTTTATATCATTTTTGAAGTAGAAACTGGCAGATACCATAATCTAAGACATGTTCAAAACATTTATACTTTCTTCCAACTGTATAGCAACCTCCCACACTATAATTCGTTCTAAACCTCATTTCTTCAAATCTTCAGTATTTGCTGTTTATCCGCCAACAGTGTTTGATACATATGGTTCTATTGTTCCCAGTGTATTCTAGCAATTTCTATCAGAACCAAGTGTTTCCTCAGTGGTAAACAGATCTTTATTTTTCACTCCTCAACATTTCATTGCTAAACTAGTGAAGTCTTAGAGTATTGGAGTAAGAATTGCATAACTCTACAGGACACTGACAGAATTGTAGATACATGCTCTGTGTACTTAGTATGAAGTTATCAGGATTAGCAAGACGTCAAAAATATTAACATCAAGTCATTGTGTATATACTTATGGAAGGAATTTCTATGGTAATCTAGAAAATCTTACCCTAATAGTCTTTATAATTTCAATTAGTCCCCTGGCAGATTTATTGGGAGAGCTAATGTTTTACCTTGTATGACTGTTGAAGAAACATACTAGAAGTAATTTGTCAGCTCTTGCTCCCAGGTGCTTATACCAGCTTCTTCAATCTGTAGTTTCACTGTAGCAGTATGTTTTTTGAGATGGGGATCTCACTCTGTTGCCCAGGCTGGAGTGCAGAAGCATGATCATAGCTCACAACAGCCTCAAACTCCTGGGCTGTGAAGTGATCCTCCCACCTCAGTCTCCCAAGTAGCTGGAACTACAGGTGCATGCCACCACACCTGGCTTACCTCTAACAATCTTTCAATCACATGCTTTATTAGTCTGTTCTCACATTGCTATAAAGAAATACCTGAAACTGGGTAATTTATAAAAGAGGTTTAATTGACTCAGTTCTGCAGGCTGTTCTGTAAAGGAAGTTCTGTAGAAGTATAGTGGCTTCTTCTGGGGAGGCCTCGGGAAGCTTCCAATCATGGCAGAAGGGTAAAGGTGGAGCAGGCCTTACATGGTTGGAACAGGAGGAGGGGGGAGGTGCTATATACACTTAGAGGATGAGATCTCATGAAAACTCACTGTCATAAGGACAAGATAAGGAGGATAAGTGCAACACTTATTCATAAGAAACTTCCCCCATGATCCAATCACCTCCCGCTAGGTTCCACCTCCAACATTAGGGATTACAATGGGACATAAGACTTGCACAGAGACACAGATCTAAATCATATTCTGCCCCTGGCCTCTCCCAAATCTCATGTCCTTCTCACATTATGAAGTACAATAATCCCTTCTCAACAGTCCCGCAAAGTCTTATTCCAGCATTAGCTCAAAAGTCCAGTCTAAAGTCTCATCTGAAACAAGACAAGTCCTTTCCACCTAATGAGCCTGTAAAACAAAAACAAATCACTTACACTGAAGATACAATGGGGGGGTATAGGCATCAGGTAAATACTCCAGTTCCAAAAGGGAGAAATCAGCCAAAAGAAGGGGGGGTTACAGGCCCCAAGCAAGTCAAACCCAGCAGGGCAGCCATTAAATCTTAAAGCTCCAAAATCGCCTTTGACTCCTTGTCCCACATCCAAGGCATGCTGGTATAAGAAGTGGGCTCCCAAGGCCCTGGACAGCTCTACCCCATGGCTTTGGAGGGTTTGGTCTCTCTAGCTGCTCTCATGAGCTGTTGAGTATTTATGGTTTTTCCAAGCTCAGGGTGCAAGCTTTCAGTGTGGATCTATCATTCTGGGATCTGCAGGACAGTGGCCCTCTTTTCACAACTGTTAGGCAGTACCCCAGTGGGTACTTAGGGGGAGGCGGGGCTCCAACCCCACATTTCCCCTCCACAGTGTCCTAGTAGATATTCTTCATGAGGGCTCGGCTCCTGCAGCAGGCTTCTGCCTGGACATCCAGTCATTTCCATACATCCTCTGAAATCTAGGAGGAGGCTTCCAAGCCTCAACTCTTGCAGTGTGCTCACCTGCAGGCTTAATAGTACATGGAAGCCACCAAGGATTAAGGCTCCAGCCTGTGAAGCAGCAGTACAAACCCTTTGAACCACGGCTGGAGCAACTGGGACACAGGGAGCAGTGTCTGAGGACTGTGCAGGGTGACAGGGCCCTAGGTCTGGCCCAGAAAGCCATTGAGTACTCCTAGGCCTCTGGGCCTATGATGGAAGGGGCTGTTGGTCTTCAGAGGCAGCTGTGACAGTGTAACCTGCTCTGGCCTAAGCTGTGTCAAATCTTGAGTCTATGTGTATTTCAAAGTCTAGTAGTTGAGGGTCAGTAACTCATATATGGAGTCTAAGAGGTAACCTCACACTCATGAGGGGAGGGGGAGTTCACTCCAAGTTCAGTGGAGTCTGAGACCTCACCTTCCCAAGGTGGGTGGGGAATACACTGCAAGTTCTTACTACAGCAAAATATACATCATTTGCTTAAACCGTTTGGCATCCCTTCAAAGCTACATAACAGCCCATTCCCTCTAAAGCCAGAGGCAGGGATGTATGCTGGAAGAAAGGCTGATATAGATTTGTTGTGGGAGGTTTGCAACAGCTGCTGTCTACAATAACATTAACAAAGGCTACAAGTTTCCCCTGTGTTGCAAGATATTCACCTTGTCCCTCTAAGAACTAACTGGTTTATGGAAATCTGGAGAAGTCAAGAGGTTCTGAAACCAGGAGAGAATGGCAGAGGAAAGCTCTAGGCTCAATACAGGCAAACAGGTGCCCTCTTGCCCGAATACAATACCAAAGGCAAGGCACTTCCATCTTCCACTGAAGTTGCAAATGTTCTTTGCATATCTTAAATATACAAACTTTTAGGGCTAAAGAACTGTCAAATGTCTCCTAACTGGATTAGTTATATATACATTTTTAAATGTCTTCATGATTTTAAAACTTGAGGTTTCATTTTATACAACTATTCATGCATTTATATATAGCTTCAACACTGGCATTGTCATAGCTAGTGACAAGCTGAGTCACCTAAGTTTTCCAGAGCTTGTGTGCTCTTAGTCATATCACAGATATTAGTTAAATCAGATGCAACTGCAGGGAACTTAAACCCAAACCACAAGGACCTTTTTTATGATACAAGCATCAGTCTTTACCCCTATTCCTCCAGTAGTCATGGGTTTGTTTCCTACTGTGTAATTCCATTGTTTTAAAAGATCCATAAAACGTCTATTTGTAATAGCATCTAAAATTTGATTGTGAGACACAGGGCATACCCTCAGAAGCAACTATTGAGTTGGTGTTAATGTGAGAAACTGCTCACTTCCTGTATTAATCCAGTTGAAACCTACAGCACAGTCTTGAACCAGCATTGATTGAGGTCTTTTCCAGTTAATACATTTTCCCCAAATGGCATTTTGTATTCAAAATTTGAGACTATACCAAAATGGAGTTTTTATAAAGACTTTCATTTAATTTGACTATCCCTGTCCTGAGGGATGTTTTTTGAGGGAGAACTAATATCCAGGGATATGCCACATGTTCTTCATAATTCAGTCCAGTCAGCATGCTGCATGACACATGGCTAACTTTGAGCAATTAATCACTACTGTAGTAGGGTCAAATGACAAATCCCTCCTTTATCTCTGCTATCCCCCCCAAGTTTCTGGGCCTATTCAGATTTGGGCATTCAGAAGAAAACACCAGAATGATGGAAGCTGTATTTAGAAAGAGAAGTTTGCAAGGAAAAAACTATTGCAGAATTTAAAAGGGGAAGAAATACCAGCAAGAATAAGTTTGAGGTAGAACAGAATTTCTGGGGAGCTTTCTCCTTTTGAAGAAAGGTGTGAAGGGTATCAGTGGGGAGAATGGTTAAGGTCTTACTGAACAAAAGACTTGTTTACTCTTTGAGATCTTACTAAGTTAAGAAAGCATATACTTGTGATGACTTGTCAGTTTCTGCTCCTTTGAAAAGACTCAAGCAGGGATTGGACCCTGCACGATTTATGTAACAGTGAGATTTATTGCCCATTGAGCAGCAAGTCAATACACCAAAACACCAAGGTTGAAGCCAAGAAAGCTTAATTGTAGAGTCACGGAATGAGATGGGTGGTAAACCTCAAATCTACCTCCCTGAGAGGTTTGGGGAATAAGGTCAAGGGATCTAGAAGGATGGCAAAAGGGATGGTGGGCTGAGATGTGAGGGGATTGCTGATTGACCCTAGAAGTGAAAGGTAAAGTCGTGGGACAGAAAGATGAAAAAATGGTGTTCTTATGCTGAGTCAGTTCCTTGGTTGGATTTTCAGATTGGTTGGCACCAGCCATCCTGCTGGAATTTGGAATTTGGAGGTCTGAAAAACCAAGCAATGTTTCAGCAAAAGTCTTGTTCTAGCCTGAGCAGAGACCAACGAAGAAGCAAGTGATCAGCATATTATTCTCAATTGGCAACTGCAAGGAAGAGGGTCAAAATACACCAGTGTGCCCTGGTTAATGCCTAACTGTAATTCTGCCTAAAGCCTGGCTTGTTAGTGTTAACCCTGTGAGGGTGGTCTTGGTATCCCTTGACTCACTTATTTTCTGAATCTCGAGGCAGGAATCCATAAGGAAGGATTCAGGGTATGACTGCTGTCAGCTTCCTGCTGATGGGGTACATATGGAAGTACCATGATCCAGGATTACAGAAATGAAGCTGTTTTGCAATAGCCAATAGGTACTCATGCATTCCAGGCCTGGGGCTCCCACCCTGCATAATGAAAACATTAGTCCTCTCATCTATAGTTTCAGCACACATTTAAAGGAACACTGAATTATGAGGTAAATTATGAGCCCTATTAGCGAAAAGGAAAGCTCTAATTTCAGGAGCTCCTGTAAAACTGATCACAAGGCCTGGGACATTCATGAGAAGTCCAGAAAATCAATCAGGTAATTCTGGGCCTTCTGGGAGAACTGTAGCCAGGTGGCCTATTGTCTAATCTTGTCCAAATGGGTTTTGACTTCAGCTGAGGTATTGTATGTACACAAGTTGTATTAGCTATTGTAGACTCCACCCTGTCCTGCCAAGATAGTCAAGAGCAATCTCATCTAACAGAACACAAGCCAATGGACTAACTTCTTTGGATGGCTACTGCAGATGCAGTTTCATTAGCAAGAATTCCTAAGGTAAGGGAGAGGTTTCTAATCACATTCATGGAACACTACTCCATACCAGAGTAACAGTCTGCCCAGAGAAATACTCGGCTCCATCTTTGTACCCAGGCAAGTTCTGGCTTATGAATCTCCAAAGCAAGTATGAGGAACCTTTTAGTTCTAACAAATTTCAGAGCTAGTCTAGTGCTTAGTCTCAGCAGATCTACCTAGAGAAAGAAACTAGCCCAATAGGCAAGTTCCTCATATATACCAGCTGTCAATGCATTTGTAAGCCCAGGGAGGGGATTCTCTGGGAACCCCCACAAATAGGCATACTGTGAGCACACAGGACCCTAGACAAGTTGTATAGGTTAAGCCTGGAGTCTTAAGCAGGGTTTTAGAGATTGGACTAAACCAAATATCTGTAACTAGTGAGTTTATTTCCAAGCACTGCTTTGTACTAAGGAGCTAATGAATTTGACAAGACCCAAGGCAAGAATTCAGAGGTATGACTGAGCGGGCCTTTAGGGAATGAGAGAAATATAAGAATATGGGCTAGTAATATTCCTGTCAAGCTGATAGTAAACTAAACAGTGGGGGAAGGGTGTTGTAAGTATTTACTTGGCAAAATTGATTAAGATAGTTCCAAGAAACAGGGGCATATAATGGTGCCTTCTTTCATATAGTATTTCTTCGGTGGGTCAGAAAACAAAACAAATAGATGGTTAGTGATATCAACAGACTTAAAACAGTTAATAACTTTGGGGTATAGAGAAAATCAACTCTTCAATAAAGGAGTTAGAAGCCATTGGAGAGAGTGTCTTGGATAGCTACCTTTATTAGATATGTCACTTGGATGGGGGTCGCATATTCTATGACAAACTTGGGAACAGCCATGAAATTACAGGCATGACTAAAGGATTATTATGGTCATGAATCAAAAGATTTGGAATGATATCCAGCAGTCAAATTTCCCAAAGAGGCCAAAGTCTGGGAAATTTTAGTCATGGGGTTATCTCCTCAAGCCAGCACAAGAGTCAAGAGTGATTAAAAGACAGAATCATGTTGATCCTTTTCCAGAAAGACAAGATTAAAAAAAAAGACATGTCCAATTCTATTCAGGCTATTAATCGAAGTTCTCATATCTTGAGTAAAATAAGGATAGCTAATGTGCTGAATGATTATTATAGTTCAGATACCAAAACATAATCCATGAAAGTTCAAAAAGTAACATTTTATTCCTAATAGCCATTTAAAAATTTAAACCGAGAGAAAGCATAAATCCAGACAAATTCAGGGAAATGGCTGCTCAAACTCTGGTGTTTGCCTTTAAGGTAGTAAAAGTACTTGACTCATCAAAGCGAAATAGCAATGTCCTCTGAAGAAAGTCGTAACATATGGATGTCTAAACATAGGAATACATGGAACTACTTTAGCATGGCATAAAATATCTAAAATGCCTAAGACTCCTGCCACCGTGATCAAAAGAATTATGAAATAAACATACAATCTAGGCATTTAGCAAGGCAGAGATGGGTAACCTGTTTTTTTTCCAAAGTCTAAAAATACTTTATTTTTTTACTTAAGTTCAGGGGTACATGTGCAGGATGTGCAGGGTTTTTTTACACAGGTAAATGGGTGTCATGGGGTTTTGTTACAGATTATTTCATCACCTAGGTAATAAGCCTAGTGTCCATTAGTTATCTTCTCCCCCTCCCTTCTCCCAACCTCCACCCTCAAGTAGACTCCAGTGTATATTGTTTCCTTCTTCATGATCTTAAATTCTCATCATTTAGCTCCCACTTATAAGAACATGCAATATTTGGTTTTCTGTTCCAACATTAGTTTGCTAGGGATAATAGCCTTCAGCTCCATTCATGTCCCTGCAAAGGACATCTCATTCTTTTTTATGGCTGCATAGTATTCCACGATGTATATGTACCACACTTCCTTTCCCCAGTCTATCATTGGGCATTCAGGTAGATTCCATGTTTTATTAGCCTATCACACTGCTATAAATACCCAAGACTGGGTAATTTATAAAGGAAAGAGGTTCAATTGACTCAGTTTCACATGGCTGGGGAGGCCTCAGGAAACTTACAATCATGGCAGAAGTTGAAGGAGAAGCAAGGACTTTCTTCACATGGCAGCAGGAGAAAGATTGAGGAGTGAAGCGGGAAGAACCCCTTATGAAACCATCAGATCTCATGAGAACTCACTATCAGGAGAACAGTATGGGGAAAACTGCCCCCATGATCCAAGTACCTCCACCTGGTCTCTCCCTTGACACATGGGAATTATGGGGATTATAACTTGAGATTTGGGGGGACACACAGCCTAACCATATCACATGTCTTTTGTATGGTGAATAGCACAACAGTGAACATGTGTGTGCATGTGACTTTATGACAGAATGACTTACATTCCTCTGGGCATATACCCAGTAGTAGGATTGCTAGGTGGAATGGCAGTTCAGCTTCTAGCTCTTTGAAGAATCACCATATTGCTTTCAACAATGTTTTGAACTAATTTACACTCCCACCAACATTATATAAGCATTCCCTTTTCTCTGTAACCTCGAACGCATCTGTTATTTTTTGACTTTTTAAATTGATAGCCATTTTGACTGGTGTGAGATCAGGTCTCATTGTGGTTTTGATTTGCATTTCTCTAATCAGTAATATTAAGTCTTTTTTATGCTTGTTTGCCATGTGCATATTTAGAAGTGTTCATGTCCTTTGCCCACTTCTTAATGAGGTTTTTTACTTGTAAATTTAAGCTCCTTAGAGATGCTGAATGTTAGACCTTTGTCAGATGCATAGTTTACAAACATTTTCTCCCATTCTGTAGGTTGTGTGTACTGTAATAGTTTCTTTTGCTGTGCAGAAGCTATTTAATTAGATCCCATTTGTCAATTTTTGCTTTTGTTGCAACTGCTTTTGGTGTCTTCATCATGAAATCTTTGCCTGTGCCTATATCCTGAATAGTATTGCCTAAATTGTCTGCCAGGGTTTTTATAGTTTGGGGTTTTACATTTAAATCTTTAATCCATCTTGAGTTGGTTTTTGTATATGATGTAAAGAGGCCCACTTTCAATCTTCTGCATATGACTAGTCAGTTATCCCAGCACCATTTATTGAATAGAGAATCCTTTCCCCATTGCTTGTTTTTGTCAGGCTTGTCAAAGATCAGATAGTGGTAGGTGTGTGGTCTTATTTCTGGGTTCTCTATTCTGTTCCATTGGTGTCTACCTGTCTGTTTTTGTACCACTACCATGTTTTGGTTACTGTAGCCCTGTAGTATAGTTTGAAGCCAGGTAGCATGATGCCTCCAGCTTTGTTCTTTTGCTTAGGATTGCCTTGGCCATTTGTGCTCTTTTTTGGTTCCATATAAATTTTAAAATAGTTCTCTAGTTCTGTGAAGAATGCCGATGGTAGTTAGATTGAAAAGAGCATGAAATCTTCAAATTGCTTTGAGCAGCATGACCATTTTAACGATATTCTTCCTATCCATGAACACTGAATGTTTTTCCATTTGTGTAATCTGATTTATTTGAACAGTGGTTTGTAGTTCTTGTGGGGATCTTTCACCTCCTTTGTTAGCTAGGTATAAAACATTCCTAGGTGTTTTATTATTTTTGTGGCAATTGTGAATTAAAGTTCGTTTATGATTTGGTTCATTGCTTGACTGTTATACGAGAATGCTGATTTTTGCACATTGATTTTTGTATCCTGTGACTTTGCTGAAGTTATCAGCTTAAGCTTTTGGGCTAAAATGGTGGAGTTTTCTAGATATAGAATCATGTCATCTGCAAAGAGGGATAGTTGGACTTCTCTATTTGGATGCCTTTTTGTCTCTTGCCTGATTGCCCTGACCAGAGTGCTAATTTGATTGGCCAAAACTTCCAATACTTTGTTGACTAGGAGAGGTGAGAGAGGGCATCTTTATCTTGTCAGTATTTAAGGGGAATGCTTCCAGTTTTTGCCCATTCATTATGATGTTGACTGTAGGTTTGTCATATATGGCTCTCATTATTTTCAGGTATGTTACTTTAATGCCTAGTTTGAGAGTTAACATGAAGGGGCATTGAATTTTATTGAAGCCTTTTCTGCATCTATTGAGATAATGTGGTTTTTGTATTTAGCTCTGTTTATGTGATTGATCATGTTCTCCAAGATTGAAATCAATGTGATTATGTATTTTGGCAATGGTCTTCTTGTGGAGTGAGTATCTTACTGGGGTTCTCTGTATTTCCTGAATTTAAATGTTGGCCTGTCTAGCTGGGTGGGGAGTTCTCATGGGTAATATCCTGAAATACCTTTTCCAAGTTGCTTCCATTCTCCCCATCTTTCAGGTAAACCAATCACTCATAGATTCGGTCGTTTTACATAATCTCATATTTCTTAGAAGTTTTATTCCTTTTCATTCTTTTTTCTCTATTGTCTGCCTGTCTTATTTCAGAAAGACAGTCTCCAATCTGATTCTTTCTTCCATTTGGTTTATTCTGCTATGAGTACTTGTGATTGAGTTACAAAATTCTTGTTTTTTTCAGCTCTATTAAGTCAGTTACATTCTTTGTACTGGCTATCTTTTAGCTACTGCAATGTTTTATGGTTTTTAGCTTCCTTGCATTGGGTTCCAGTGTGTTCCTTTAGGTCATTGAAGTTCATTTTTATCCACATTCTGATGAATTCTACTTCTGTCATTTCAGCCATCTGTCTCAGCCCAGTTTTGAATCCTTGATAGAGAGGTGATATGGTCATTTGGAGGAAAGAGGGCACTCTGGCTTTGAGTTTTCAGCGTTCTTGCACTGATTCTTACTTTTTGTGGGCTTGAGGAACCACGCACCCCAGCCCAGATACTACTTTTGCTTTTCCCATGGTCTTCACAACCCACAGACCAGGAGATTCCCCCGGGTGCCTACGCCACCAGGTCTCTGGATTTCAAGCACAAAACTGGGCAGCCATTTGGGCAGACACCGAGCTTAGCTGCAGGAATTATTTTTCATACCCCAGTGGCACCTGGAACACCAGCAAGACAGAACCGTTCACTACCCTGGAAAGGGGGTTGAAGTCAGGGAGCCGAGTGGTCTAGCTCAGCAGATCCCACTCCCATGGAGCCCAGCAAGCTAAGATCCACTGGCTTGAAATTCTCGCTGCCAACACAGCAGTCTGAAGTTGACCTGGGACACTCGAGCTTGCTGGGGGGAGAGGCCTCAGCCACTACTGAGGCTTGAATAGGAGGTTTTCCCCTCACACTGTAAACAAAGCTGTGGGAAGTTCCAACTGGGTGGAGCCCTCTGCAGTTCAGCAAAGCTGCTGTAGCCAGACTGCCCATCTAGATTTCTCCTCTCTGGACAGGACATACCTGAAAAAAGGCAGCAGCCCCAGTCAGGGACTTATAGATAAAACTCCCATCTCCCTGCGACAGAGCACCTGGGAGAAGGGTACAGCTTGAAGGAATAGCATCAACATCAACAAAAAGGATGCCTACTCCAACCCCAATCGAAGGTCACCAGCATCAAAGACCAAAGGTAGATAAATCTAGGAAGATGGGGAGAAACCAACGCAAAAAGGCTGAAAAGTCCAAAAACCAGAATGCCTCTTCTCTACCCTCAATCTTTAAGGTTGTTGACCTTTGACTGGGTTCCTTAACAGTCTGGCAACTTTTCCGTAGGACTGCTGTATTTTTCTGGGGGTCTGTTCCAGTCCCTAGTCATCTTAGATTTTCCAGCACCTAAAGGTATCACCCATGAAGGCTGTGAAACGGCAAAGATGGCACCTTTGCCCCTTTCTCTGGGAGCTCAGGCCCGGGGGGTTATGGACCTGTTGCTGACCCAAACACACCTGTAGGAGGTAGCTGGAGACCCTGGTTTTTGAAGGTCTCACGCAGCCAGGAGGAATGGGATTGGGGATTCAAGCAGTTCAGTCACACTTTCACAGAGCAACTGTGCTATTCTGGGGTACTGCTTCCACCCCCAAGTGCCTCAGATACTCCAAAGCCCACAGACTGGAATGTCTAAGTTGCCCGAATAGCAAAGATGGCATCCCACTTCTCCCTCTGGGGGCTCCATCCCAGGGAGAATTCAAATCTCTGTCCACCAGAGAACACGCGTAGGCATGGCTGGAGGCCCCAGATGGGAAGTCCTGCCCAGTAAGGAGGAAGGATCAGGGATCTGCTTAAAGAAGCAGTGTCTGGCCATGTTTTGGTAGAGCAGCTGTGCTGGAGGATTTCTTCCACTCCCAGTGTGGACTCTTCAAAGCCCATAGGCTGGAACAGTTGAGTTGCCCAAACAGCAAAGATAGTGGCCCTCCCCGCCCCACCCCACGCCGCGCCAGGAACTCCATTCTATCCCCGGTAGGTGTTGTAACACCATTGCCAGTGGCTGACTGGAATTCCAAACCAGTAGGTCTTATCCTGTGAGGTGCCATGGAAGTGGGGCCTGCAGACCATCGCTATTCAGCCCCCTTCCTAGGGATATGTACAGCAGTCCAACTTCCTGCCTTGCCTAAGTTGCTGTTGCCTTTGCCGGGGAGCCCAGAGTGGAATATGTATAAATTCTGGGTCTCAGTGTATGCCTGAGGAGTTGTTCTGTCAAGATTCCACACAGCTCTGCATGTCAGACCAAAGGCCCTGGTGGAGCAGGTTTGTAAAGGGATCGCCTGACCCGAAAATTGCAAAAATCTGTGGAGAAGTGGGTTCCTGGGGTCGTACATTTACTCACTCAAGGGGAGGTTCCCTTAGCTCTGTCACTCCCGGGTGGACCATCATCCTGCCCTGCTTTTCTCTATTCTCCATGGGTCAAGTTGTTTCTCTGATCAATCCCACTGCAAGTACCTGGATGTTTCAGTTGAAGATGCCATATTTACTTGGCCCTTTTGTTCCTCTCTGTGAGAGCTATACACTGTAGCTGTTTCTAGTCAGCCATCTTGGCCCCCTCCCCTAACTTCTTACGTAGGATGATGATAGTAATGAATCCAAAAACAATATAATCAAGGTATAAGAGGTTAGGCTATTCATTAGCAGAGAGCAGATGGAAAGCTTAGGCTCTGAAGTCTGGTGTTATCTAGTTGTTTTTCTTAGAGAAACTTGAGGTCAATCAGGCTTGCTCATCCATTAGGTAGTGTTTAGCAGCCTTTGGATGACTCTGCTCTGAATGTGGGTCAGATGGGGTAAGCTCTACACAGCCGTGGTAGACTCAAGTCTTAATTCCCACATGTTTCGTGGAGGAGCAAGTCACCAGCAACACTTCATATGGTCTATTAGGGCTTCAGTTGATCATCAGGGTGCTGGTTTCTCCATTTCTCCAATAGAACCCAATTTCCAGACTAAATATACAGAGGCACATCTGTCAAACAACCTGCTAGAAGACTTATGGCAGTCAAACCTAAGGATTGTACATACCTGACAGCATCTAGCTCTTACACATATGCTTTTGCAGCCTTTCAGTTTAGAGGAGAAGCACTGAAAGTTTCTCCCATGTAAGATTTCAAAAGGGCTCTGTTTGTACCCAATTCTAGGCACCAGTCTTACTCTGAGCAGGGCAATAGGCAAAGCCTTATTCCAGGTCAGGTTGATTCCTGACAAAGCTAGTCTTTTTCAAGGTATGATTCATTGCGAACACTGAAGTGTTTCCTCTGTACTGTGGCCTTCAGAAACATCCTGAGTGACCTTGGCCACAAAGGCGGCAACACTGTTAGAGTAGAAATGGGCAGGCCAAACTGAGGGACAACTTTGAGTAAAGGCTTAATAACTTTTTTTCACAAGGGGTGGCTTCAATCCATCCTGAAAATGTCTAAACATAAGCAGATAGTTTCCCATGACCCTTGGCATCATGAAGTCAACCTGCTAATCTTCAGTTGACCTTTCATCTCACACCTGGACTCCTTGCATCAAGAGCAGAGGACTAGTTTTGAAGTTGTTTTAGGCACAAATACACTTTGAACAGTCATATTCATATGTGGGCTAATATTTCTGAATCCATTGGAGAGTGAGATCCCAGTTATGTCATGAATGTCCAATGTCATCTGTGTTGTCCTGGACTATTCTTATATCTATCTGCCCTAGGTTTGTTGACTGGGGTCAACCCCAGTCAAGTGCTCTTTTCAGATCATTCAAATATAGTATACATGTGATTCAAGGTCTATTTCAGGCATTAATAAAGTTTTGGACCTTTTCTCTTGCTGCTGTCTTTGCAGCCTTGTCTGCCCAATTGTCTTTTGCTACCAAACTGCCCATTGATACCCAAGGCAATGAACTATTGCTGCTACTTTAGGGACCAGGGCTGCCTTCAACAGAGTTTAAAATTCTTAGCATGTTTAATTTGTTACCAGAGGTTAAAAATCCCCTTTCTAAATGGCTCCATAAGCATGAACCACAGAAAAGGCTAATCTTGAATCAGTATAGATTGTGGCTCATGGGTCTTCATCTAGTTGAAGCACCCCGGTTGGAGTGATGAGTTTGGCTGCTGTGAAACCTTGGTGGTTCTTAGTTTATGAGAATCTAAACAAGTCATACAGCAAAGGAAATGCAGCATAGAGTAATTTATTGCAAAGGAGAAAGAATACTTTGAAAGTTAGATGCAGAACAGATAGCATACCCTGAGAAGATTCAGGGTAGGATGCTCATAAGGATGAGATGGCAAAGACTGGCACCAGAGAGATTCCCTTTATGGAAGCCCTACATGATTATTCATAAGGGGGTGGGAAGAGTTATTGGGAAGCATGTTCTAGGTGGTTCTTTGCACACGTGCAGTAGTGGTACCTGCTTGTTCAAACACTGTCTCATTAGCATCTTAAATATCCACCCAGGGGTATGTTTTTTACTATTAAAATGAGCAAAGGGCCAGTCTGAGGACAGGTAAAAACGTGCATGTTCTATACAGGGGAAATTGCCTACTGGAGATAGCTGTGCTTGAATAAGCTTGACTACAATGTGAATGCTGGGGTTTGTGTTAACTGTACAGTAGCCATGTCCCAAGGACATGGTTACCTCCTTGACTATCCATCCTGCCTCAAGTTCATCTTTCCATCCTGACTTCCCATGAGGAAGTATTTCAGCTTCTAAAGCTGGTCAATGTGGTATTGCAGCATATACAGCTTTCTGCTGTCCCTGGTCCATGAAGCTTCCATCTGAACATCTCTCAACTGATCTTCCAAGGGTATGTTGACCAAATATGGTTGGCTCAAATAAACTTGTTCAATAATTTGTAAACCGTCACCTGTAGGTTCAGATGCTATCTGAGGGAGTAAAGTAGCAGGGCTTGAGGTAGAAATAGCTCTTAATATCACATTTGGGTCATCCTGGAGGATGGCCTAGCCTTCCAGAGGTCAGACAACGGCCTCCTTTCTGTTTTGATAAAAATACACAGTAAAGGGTATAGACTGTGGTGAGCTGGCCCAGGGTCCCCAAAGTAGATCACAGGTGACAGCAACAGCCCAAAGGCAAGATGGCCATCCCTTGGTGATGTCCAGCTGCTTTTGAAAAGTAAGCAACTAGCCTCTTGGTGTTCCCAAAGTCCTACATCAGCAGTCCTAAACCAACTTTGCCTTTCATGTACAAAATAGGTCAAATGGCTTCCCTTCAGTCAGGCAGCAGGTTTTTCTGTCCTTGAGAGTTGAATCTAAGATATCTAATCAAGGACTGAGATTTGAGCCTTTCTCTTGGATGTCTTATAACCCCATTTGGCCGGAAAATTTCAGTATGGTGTTCGGATTGGAAGCCTCTTTGGTTGTGCTAATAACTGATGTCATGAACATATTGGAGCAGAGCCCCATCTTTTAATTGCTAACCCTGGAGGTCCTTAGGGAAACCTTCCCCAGTAGTGGTTGGAGTTTGTAAAGCCCTGGATGACAAATAACGATATCTTTTTCTCCTTAGTCATATGGGTCTTCCTTCCAAATGATTCTTTGGACTCTGGACATGGAATGCAAAAGAAAGCATCTTTCATATCTAAGACTATAAACCAGCAAGGCTCACCAATT
Source organism: Theropithecus gelada (assembly GCF_003255815.1). Classification (NCBI taxonomy): domain Eukaryota; kingdom Metazoa; phylum Chordata; class Mammalia; order Primates; family Cercopithecidae; genus Theropithecus; species Theropithecus gelada. The sequence continues at coordinate 42,355,323 of NC_037671.1, read as the reverse complement.
AAGGTTGTGAGTAATGTATAAGGCTGGAGACCACTGGATAAATGTCTTCTGTAACTTGATGAATGACTCTCAAATCCTGAACAGATGTATATTCTTTGGTCCAGAGTTTCTGAACTGGGGGGATAGGCTATTAGACTTTGCCAGTCCCCATATAAGTTCAACCTGTAGGAAAGTGGAAAGCAAATGAATAGTTCATCACACTTGTTCTCAAGGGTGTTTCAGATTGAGTGGTACCATCCCTGTGTACACCTTTACCTATACTAAGGTTGTGGAGTTGGCCCTCCCTGGCCTCCCATCTGCCCATGTATCAGGATTCATCTCTTATGGTAATTCTTCAGAAATAGGCACAGGCTTTTAAGCTGCTTATAACAATGAAGCTTGCAAGGTGCAAGCTTGACCTGTGGGCATTCTGATACTCAGCCATCCCAGAGAAAATGTAACCTTTGCATTCAGTTTAGTCAAAAGATAATGTCTCAAAATGGGTCATTCAGGCACATATAAGCTGTTTTGAACTGGTCTTGTCCCAGTTGATGATCTAGGGGTTGGAGGAATGGTCTTCAGCGTCTCGCCTGAGGCCCCACTTTCATAGTTTCTGACAACAGTTTGGATATGCATGTACTTAATACCAAATAGGTGACACCAGTATCTACTAGAAAGTGTGAAAGTTGATTTTCCATGGTCATAGTGACCTCCAAGGTTCCATATGGAAAATATGGAGTGTATTAGTTGGGTTGGAGGGAGACCTTGGACTGTCATTTCTGACCCTCAAAATCTTCAGCCCTCTAGACCCTTCAGCTATTTTGGGCATCTGTTGAACAGGAGATTGATTCTCTTAACCTGCTAACCCCCACCCCCATGTTGGCCCTTTTGAGGTATAGGTAATATTTTTTTCCAATGGACCCTCCTGTCTGCAATAGACCGACTTGTTAGGACTCCCCAGTGAAGTATTTTTGTGGGGAACATGGGGAGCCCTACCTTAAGTGGAATTCCCAGGGAGTACCCTCATAGTGATCTGGAGTTTCCTTGAGTCAGAGCAGCTGCCAGCATGGTGGCTTACTGTTGCATTTTTTCATTGTTTTGACATTGATCTTTGCTGATGAACACCTTAAACAATCTTCACTGATTGGGACAAAGATATGACCAATGTTCCTTTTTGCACCTTTCTCTGAATATCAGAGGTACTTTTGCTAGTAAACATCATGTTTACTATCTTAATTTTCTGGTGCCTTAGGGTCAGTACCAATATATTGCCTGAGTGCTTAAAAAAAAGTGTTCCAGGATTTCTGAGGGGCTCTACCTGGGTTATTGTCCTACTTCTTAAAACTTAAGGCTTCTCTGCTTTGGTATTCCTTTATGGTATCTGGCCAGAGTGAAATCTTGAGCACAATAATGCTCAAGCTTATCCCTTCCTCCAGTGTTAAAATTCTACTTAGGGTTAGCTGTGGGCACTGTGATCTGGGCAGCTGCCCATACCAGGTTACTGGGGTAATCAACATACTGGGGGGATCTGCCTCTTCTCTAGCCTTTTCTAAGACCATTCTCTGTTCCTCAGAAGTTTAAAAGTGTGTTTAACAAGCTTTAGACACTGGCCCTGGTGGGGTTATAAGTTAGAAAGATAAAGGGGAAATTTTTCATTTTGGATCATCCCAATAGGTGGGCATGTTATTTTTCCAGTTAAGTCAGAAGTAGATAATGAGGAATAGACCCAAACAAGCCCTATGGATTGCCCTGTGTCAGCATCAATCTCTCGATGGGTACTATTAATGGGGGAATTGCCCTGCTAGACCTAAAGTTGTGTGCCCCAGCCAAATTTGGTTCCCTGACAGTAGTGACAAGGGAAACCATTCCTGTAGCTCCAGGTTCCTGCCCTTTTGAAGGAAGTCTGATTCAACTGCATGTGGCATGGTTACATCTCTACTTATGAAGTGGGGGATGTGAAACCAATGACTCGTTCAACTGAACTAGCAAAGTATTGTCATCCTTCTTCCTGTGACTCCCCTAATAGAAAATTGTTTGCATTAACATGCCATTGTACCATGATTTTGCATTTTTCTGTATCAGCTTTTGTCAAAGCAACACAAACATTGTACATAAGGGGTTTCATTCGATTTTTCTTACATAACAGGTGTAACTACAAGATGGTATTATAATTAAGGAAAACACTTTCTTGGCCTCTTTCCCCATATTCTAATGAGTACTGGGGACAGGCTGTATTACAAAGTAAATCACTTCCTATGGTTTTGTAGGTAAGAAACTCAATTTTGGAGGATACAGCCCAATGGACTGCTTGGGGGGAATCAAATTAGCATTTTCCATATCAGCCAAGACAAAACTCCACTGCACACACAAACATGAGCTGTTCTGCTCAACACCTGAGTTCAGCCTGGCAAGGCTCACATTTTCCCCAGCTAGTACCTGACACTATTGATCCATACAAGGTGGGGAGACATGACCCCCAGCCAGTAATCTAGCAAATGGTCACTCAGTGTGATAGAGCAGATGGCCACCCTGAGTTAGGCTACCAAGCTCCTGACTACTCCGGGGCTCACTAACTGCAAGGAGTGAGACAGAACAGGTTCCAAGTCAGGCCAAATGAACTTTCACCAGTAACTCCTTCGGGGTTTTCACACAAACAAGACATGATGAAACATGAGGTCTCACAAATTGCTACCATAATTTGATTTTGAAACTAAGACCCAGACAAGTCTGAATACCTCTCCCAGAGAGGGTCCTTTATTCCCTTTTGGGTTGGAATAAGTCCCGCCCACCCACCTTCACCTCCAACAGGGCTTTTCCTAGTGATAAGGGAGAGTCAACAAGGCCTCTGGAGAGGCTACAGGAACTCCCAAGGAGATAAACAAGTTAGAAGGAAAAGTGGGTTCTTCAGATCGATACCGTATTTCTGCTGGAAACAAGTATATGCACCAATGCTGAGCAATGCCCAGCCAGCAGGGAAGGCTTCAGAGATAGTCCATGGCTTCAGGAGCCAGGTGACCTCTTGAGTTTGTTTCTGGGCCCACTGAACTGAGCCATGGGCAGATTCCCACAAGGGGGCCTTCTGGCTAGATTGCCACTAAATATTATAACTGTAACAGATTCATTGCCTGATGCCTGGCAAGTCAATATACTGATACACTGAGGGTTGCAGCAGTGTTTAATCACAGGGCCACCCATAATGGGAGAGGAGGGAACCTCAAATCCACATCCCTGAGAAGTTTGGAAATGGAGCTTTTAAGGAATCTGGACAGATGGTGGGACAGATGGTAGGCTGAGGTGTGGGGGATCGCTGACTTATCCTGAAAATGAGAAGTTAAGTCATGTGACAAGGAGATGAAGAAACAGCATCCTTGAGCTGAGTCAGTTTCTCAGGTGGTCTTCAGTCTGACACCAGATATTCTGCTGGAATTTGGGGTTCTGGAAGCAACTTAAGCAATGTTTGAGCAAAAGTCTTATTCTAGCATTAGAGAACCTATGTGCAGGAACAATGGAGAAGTGAGTAGTCGGCACGTTACATGACTCAGTTGGCAACTGCAAAGAAAGTGGGTCAAAATGTGCCAACACACCTTAATGCCTAACTATAATTCTACCTAAAGCCTGGCTTGTGCTGCTTGTCAACCCTGTGAGGGCAGTTCCATATGTTCTCTTTAGGGCTGTAATATAACCTGACAGCTCTACGTGCTTGACATAGTATGATATAAATTAGATAATTGGTCTTTATCCCGGTTTTCTAATATACAGGTCCTGAAACTTCTGAAGTGATGATGCTAATTATGACTAGTGTCCCCTAGATATATTCAGGATGGGAGCTGGTCCCTGGAAAGACTGAAGCATGATTAGAGAGTTGGGACTTGCAGCCCCACCCCCCTCCAAGCTTGGGTTGTCAGAAGAAAAGGCTAAAAGTTAAGTTGATCACCAGTGGTCAAAGATGTACTCAATCATGCCTATGTAATGAAACTTCCATACAACCCAGAAGGACAGGTTCATAGCTTCTGGATAGCTGAACACATGGATGTGCCTGGAAGATGGGATACTGTAGAGGCCATGGAAGCTCTGCAATCCTTTCCCACATGCCTTGCCCAATGCATCTCTTCCATCAGGCTGTTCATATGTGTGTTATGTAATAGCATTTTGAAAAATGGGTAAACATAAGTGCTTCTCTTCTGCACATGTATCCCGTAGCTTTAGTCTAAAAAAAAAATGCTTCTTTGAGTTCTGTGAGCCATCTAGCAAATTAAATGAACCCAAGGAGAAAGGCAGGTTGTAGAACCCTTGATATGTAGCTGGGAGTGATACCTGGGCTCCAAAAAGAAGGGGGTCAGTGTCCTTAAGTGCTGGGGTTAAGGTTATCTGACCAGCTTGTGGTGGGACAGACTAGAATACTAACCACTGAAGGTGCCTTTGTCCTGAACTTTGGCTACTTATGTAACTCAAATGAGTGTAAAACAGGCCTTATCAATTACTTCCTCTAATACTCACTTTTGTTCCATAAGTCCAGTATCTACCTCTTGAAGATAATCCCCATGGCTCTCCAAATTTGGGGCTATGTTTGGCCTTGGAGAAAGTTAGCCCTGTTTGACCTGTCCACTTCTGCTAGTTATTTCTACTGGCAGGGCATTCTTAAACTATCTTGGATGCCTTTCACTTCTACTGATCCAAATCCAGTCAAAGCTGCATTGGGATCCCAATGTGTGGGAATCCCAATGTGTGGGAATCCCACATTGGAGTGACAAAGTTACAGCTGATTAAAATTCAATTCCCCTGTTCAGCATTTCTAAAATACAATGTTCATGTTCAAAAGAGAACCCAGCATTCATTAAATGTTATTTTGACCCCAGACTATCAGCCTGAAATTCCCTTTCTCTGGGGAATCCTATTTCAGGGACTCTTTCCCCTTTTAACCTAGAGAACCAATAGTGACATTGTAAGAAGTCCAGAGACTTCCAAATAGCTCACCCTTATCTCTCAACTCTGCACACCAAGATATAAGAGGTAGTAGTTTTGCTAAGTCCTCATTGCAGATTATTGTGTTACACACGAATCCCAGTGTAACTAACAGTTGATTATTCATCCTTAATCTTATTCTAAAAGGTGTTTTACAAAATTTCTCCTAAGTATAGTGGACATTCGATGCTTGATCTAGACCCTCCAATTTCTTTTAAATTGAGGTAAAGTACACATTATCTTAACCACTTTAAGAATACAGTTCATTATTGAAGACGTTCACATTCACATCTTCCCAAACTGAAACTTATACCCCTTTTGTACCTTCCCCCCAGCTCCTGCAAGAACCATTTCATCTTTATGAATGTGACTATTGTAGGTACCTCATAAGTTGAATAATACATTATGTCAGTTTGTGATGGGCTTATTTTGCCTAGTGTAATGTCCTCAAGGCTCATTCGTGTTGTGACATGAGCCAGTTTTCTTTTTAAGGCTGAACACTATTCCATTGTATGTGCATACACTTTGTTCATCTGTGGGCACTTGGGTTGCTTCTACCTGTTGGCTATTGCGAATAATGCTGTTATGAACATGGACATACAAACATCTGAGGCCCTGATTTCACCTCTTTTGGTTATATACCCAGAAGTAGAATTTCTGGTTCATATAACTCTAATTTTGACAAAATACAGCACTTTTTCATAGTGCCTGTACTATTGTATATTCCCACCAAAAAGGCTTCCAATTTCTCCACATCCTCAGCATTCCTTATTTTGTAGGTTTTTTTCCATGGTAGCCATCCTAATGAGTGTTAGGGGATATTTCACTGTGACTTGGATTTGCACTTCCCCAATGATTAGTGGTGTTGAGCGTCTCTTCATGTGCTTTTTCACCATTTGAATAGACATCCCTTAGATGGGTCCTCTACCCACTTTTTTAGTTGCTGCTAAATTGCAAGAGTACCTGGCATATATTCTGGATATTAATCCCTTGTAAGATATGACTTGCAAATACTTTCTCCCATCCCACAGGCTGCCTCCTCACTGTATTCATTGTGATCTTTGCAGGGGCGTTTGTAACTTTTACTCCAATGTATCTGTTTTTACTTCAGCCTGTGCTTTTGTCATATCCAAGAAACTGTTGCCAAATTAAATGTCACATTCATTTTCTAAGTTCTGTAGTTTTATGTAAGTATTTGATCAGTTGACTGTTTATATATGTGATAAGCCTTATAAGGTAAAGTTCCAACTTTTCTTTTGCATGGGGATATCTAGTTTACTCAGTACCATTTAAGAGGCTGTTCTTTCCCCCATTGAATGGTTTTGGCATCCTTGTCAAATGACCATAATTGATAGAATTTACTTCTGGGGTACTCTTCTCTTCTGTTAGTCTATGACTTTATGGCAGTATCTCAGCATCTAGATTATGGTATCTTTATAACTTTGAAGTCAGGAAGGTATAAGACTTCCAACCTTGTTCTTTTTCAAAATTGTTCTGGCTCTTCTGGGTCCCTTGAAATTCCATATAAATTTGGTTAAAACTTTCTACAAAAAAAAATTGAGATTGTGATGGAGGTGACACTAAATTTGTAGATAAATTTGGATAGTATTGTCACTAATAACACTCCAGTCCACAAATATGGAATGTCTTTGTGTCACCATCTTTCATCAGTGTTTTGTTCTCAGTGTGTCAGTCTTTCACTTCCTAGGTTTATTCCTAAATATTATTTGACTGTAAGTTTACCTTTTCTTTTTGTCTGCTTGCTTTTAGATTTAATCTGTAACGTTTCTGGTTTAAGTTGTGAAGTTACGTTGTTGATTTGAGACCTGTCTTAAATGTTTACAGCTATAAATTTCCCTCTCAGCATTGCTTTCATTGCATCCCATGGGTTTTGATATATTCTCTATTTTTGTTTATCAAGATTTTCTATCGTCCCATGTGATTTCTTTTTTGATTAAAGCGTATATTATCTAATTTCTAGTTTTTCTTGTTTTCTAGTTTTATTCCATTGTGATCAGAAAAGATAATTTGTATAATTCAATCCTCCTGAGTCTATTAAGACTTGTTTTGTGGACTAATATATCACAAAGAATGTTCCATATGCACTTCAGAAAAATGTGTATGCTGCTGAGAAGAGTGTTATGTACATGTCTGTTGGGTACAACTTGTCTGTAGTGGTGTTCAGGACCTATTTCTCTGTTGGTCCTGTCTGGTTGTTATATCCACTATTGAAAGTAGAGTGTTAATTTGTGGTTGTGAAGTTGTCTATTTCTGTAATTTTGCCAGTGTTTGCTTCATATAATTAGGAGCTTTGACTTTTGGCATGTTTCTCACTGTGTATGCACATTTACCTTTAACGTGTTAAGAGTCTCACCCCTACTTCTCAGGAGCTTTGTTCTATTGTGCCTCTCTTTGCAGAATCTCTCGTCCTCAGGAGCCCATGGGTCTGAAGCCCACTGAATCTCATGCTACATAACCTGCCACTGCTTTCAGGGGCTTCCAACCTGATATTCAAACTATGCTGCCACTCCTGTCAGTGCTCAGTCAGGTGACACAGAAACTAGTCCTTCAGGTTTTTCACAGACAAGTCCGAACTTGGCAAGTTCCATTCTTATGTGCCAAGGAAGGGGCCAGGATTTGGGCAGCTTTCTTCTAACCACCCACAGACAGATGTGGTAAAGCAAGGTTGAGCAAAAATGCTGAGTAATTTCCTATCATTGAGTGTGGTTTCTTGGGTTGAACATGAGCTTGATTGCTGCAGCTTCTAAATTGGTTTCTAGAGTTCTCACAAAGCTGCTCTGACCTGTATACTTCGTGTTTCCATGATGGGGGAATAAGCCAGTGTTTTCTATTCTGCCATCTTGCTGTCACTTCAATTCCTTGTTACCTTTCCTGTGCATCTCTTCCTGGCTTTGTGTTTTCACTTCCAATAGCCTGCATTTGTGCTGCCTCTTGGGAGGACTGACCTCAGGAATGGGACCACCTCATCTGTACGCAGAGACAGCCAGACATCTCTGGGAGCTTGTCTTCCTGGAGCAGTCCTAGGCCAGTGACTGGGAGTGAAAATTATGCCTCTGACTTTGGGTGCAGAGCCCTCCTGTGGGATCAGGCTGCAGCTGGTCCCTGGGACCTTGCCTGAATCATGTCCCTGCTTGACTGGCTTTCTTTTCCCTGCCCTGCTTTTGTGACTTCCTTACTAGATTCTCCTGGCAACCTTTCCCTTAATCATTTGTACTTATCTTCACCTCAAGGTTTCTTTCTAGGATCTGTTTTCGGGCTGTTCCTAAGACCCAAAGTACGTATTGCATTTCTCTGTGCAAACAGCAGCTTATAACTTCTCAGGGTTCAAAAAAAGGTATTCCTTTATACATAACTTTTCATAGTAGAAAAATAGGTTTTTCCCTAAACCCCTATCTGACTTGTAGAAAAGTTTGGATATTGTAAGGAACATGGGACAGGGGAGAAACAGCAGGGAGAACAAAACTATTTGATTACTGGTCCTATTGGGTCCTAGGAGAAAAGATGGTATACTTAATAGGCTTAGAGTGTTTAATAAAGGGACCCTTTAAAGAAGTAGAGGCAGGGCAAAGGAAACTAACAATGGTGAAACACCAACAGAATAACAAGAGCACTTACTGCCACCAGGACCTGGAGGGGTGTACAGGAGAAGCTGTTACTAGAACCCAGTACAAGCTTCAGCCATGAGGGCTAGATCACCCAGCAGCAGCGAAAGCTTTTGGTAAAGGGGCACAACACTGCCAAAGATGGCCTTGTAGGGAAAGGAACAGAGAATAATACTCCATCCTGTTCTCCTCATCCTTGGCTTCTTGTGAGTGCCTTCTAGGGGCTGAGTTCACTAAAAGCCACAGGGCAAGCATAGAAGACACAGCTGTGCCACTAAGATGCCCAACAAGAACAGGCTTGCTGCCCAGGTACAGGAAGCTGCTTACTCAAGGTCATGAAGCCACCAGTGACTGAGAGGTGTGGTGGCAAAAGCCCAGCTGTGTCACCCACACAGAGAACAAATGGAAAATACTTGCTTTGGAGCTCTCCACCGAGCTGGCCAAAGCTCTTTTGGGCCTGTATAGCAGTCAGATCGCTTTCTCTGCTTAATCCTGCTTCTTCCCCTTCCTCTCACAGGTGTCAATACCTAATAAACACCTCGCATCCCAAACTGTCCAACCTATAACAGCAAGAGATGAGTGATACAATCACACAGGTTAGCCTCCTGTGTGCAGAGCAAGATGGGATGGTTCTAGGGGAAAAACATGGAATAATCAGCAAGTCCACACTTAGCTGCCACTCCTGTGCTCAACTGTTTTAACTCTTTAAAGGAAGAGAGGAAGTTAACCTGATGTCCTTCAATCTGAGGGCCTGGATCACTTGGGGACATATGTAGGAACCTGGGGAGCTATGATTATCAAATGTGCATGCCTGTCACATAGCAGTGGGCAAGGCTCTCTGCACACGGCTGGTGCTGTCTCCAGTGGCCTATGTGCGCGTTGGCCCTGTGTGAGACTCCCCTGAGTGCTGTCAAGGAAAACTACAATGGTGCTAAATGATGCAGCTCTAAGTGGGATGATTAAACAGTTCAGTGACAGGAGCATCCTTCCAGGGAGAAGAGCAACATGAGGCTCCTGAGGACATGCCTGAGTGCCTCACAACAGGGTTCTAGTGAAGGGAGCTGGCTAGCAGCACAGGAAGGTGGCGAATGCAACTTGTTCCAGGAGAAAGGTGACCTTGCCCTTTTTGCAGGGAACAGTCCCCTCTGCACCAAGGTGGTAGGGAGCCGCTGTGCTCCTCAGGCCGGAGCTAGGGAGATGTTGGACTGACACAAGCTTAAGGCATAGTCAGTTGTTAGCACTGTGCCATTTGTTCTGAGTCCCCTCGGGCCCTCTTGTGTAATGCTGCATTTCATCCAGATTTTCTTGGATTTAAAGGATACAACTCTTCCATATGTTAAGTTTCTCCCCATCACAGGGGGAGACTCCAGGACAGACTTTAGGGTGCAAGGTGTTGATTAGAGGTCAATGCCTATGAAAGCGGGGAGGAAGTAGAAAGGGGAATAGAAGTTGAGTAATAATGCAAACTCAACAGAGCTTCAGCTGACCCCTGTAGGGAACTCTGCAGCCACTCCTGCCCTCCAGTTTTGGGCCAAAATGAGTAGGTCTCTACACCTTACCCCTCTGTCACTGGGCACAAACTGCCCAAGGAAGGGATGAATTCAAGTCCTTTCTTGATGGATCTAGGTGGCATATCTCCGTGTTTAAAACACTTTCCCAGTTGTGGCTCTGGTAGCCTATAGGATGGGGCTGCTCTCTGACCAATATGTACAGACCTCAGATTATGAATGGAAAGGATGACAGCCCCTGAATCCCTAATAAGGTGGAATAGGAGCTACTCCTGCATGAGACAGTGGGGTTCTGTGATGGATCACCGTAGTTTCTATTAGTCTGTAAGGTGCGATTTGAGTTTGTTTCAGAAGTTCAGCTTGACCCTACACTCAGCCTCTTTGGCACATCCTTGGTGTCCCCTCCTCCCTAAGACAGCCAGACTCAGATTGAGGACACATAAGCCTACTATAGGTATCTTCCTTAGGCATGGGACTAGTGATTGTACAGCAGGAAGTACATTAAGAATCTGGATAATTAGATACACGCCAGTAACTGAGTGTCAGCAAAACTGTCATTCCCTAAATAGGAGAGTGCTTTCCCTCTCTTGGCCCCTGGTTCCCCTCTGTGATCATCTGGATGGTGGCTCTGCTTTGGAGGAGCTGGATTATGCTGTCAGCCTGAGCCCTTCTGATCAGGTTGCTCTCACCATCCCCCTGCTTCCTATCATAGCCCCACAGAAAAGGAATGGCTGTGTACTGAGCTCAGGAGAAGCTACAGTCACCTCAGGGCTCCTGTAGCCTTTCCCCAACTTCCCCCAACTTCCCCCAACTTCCCCCAACTGCAGGCAGTTATTAAAGGCTATGCTGTGTGACAGGATGAGACTGAGGGCCTATTTGCTTTTGTTCCCAACCACCCAGTATACAGTTACCTGAGCACTATGTCACTTGTCTCCTTGAGCTGCAGTCTGGAAAGATGAGGCTTGCATCGCCTAATTTTGCCCAGCTATAGTTGGGAGGGTAATCAGAAATGTGCCTGGGTAACCAGACATTCCCAGATACCACTAGGACTGAGCTCTAAGTCCAGAGCCAGATTTCCCCAGAGAATCGGGATCCTGCCTAGCTGAGGATTCCAAGCCTCTGTGGCCTAGATATTGCCCCTGAGGCTACTCTTTCACAAAACCTGCAGTTTGCTGTACCATATGCCACTCTTGGGGCATAGCCCACTGGCAGGGGCTATTTTCAGGCACATTGATGCCAGGGGATCATTGGGTGGCCTAAAATGCTGGTTCTAAGGCTCTTTTCCATTCCTAGAGGCACCTATCAGTTAAGTTGGAACCAACTCCCAAATCCCCCTGCCTCTGGAGGCACTAGAGGAAGCTGTCTGCCAAGGGATGCTGCTGACCCTGAGGCTGGCAGAGCTCCTCAGCCACTCAGCTCTTGGGATCATCTGTCAACGGGGCCCTGATAGGGAACTGATGGCTCAATCAAATTTGAATCATTCAAAAAATGCTGACTTCCAAAAGAGCTAACTTTGAAGCTATAGGTCAGGGATAGAAGAACTGTCTTAGTCCATCTGAGCTTCTATATCAATATCATTAACTATGTGGCTTATAAAGAGAGGTCTATTTCACACAGTCCTGGAGGCTGGGAGGTCCAAGATCAATGTTCTGGTATATCCGGTATCTGGTGAGGACCTGGTTCATAGATGACACCTTTTGCTGTGTCTTCAAATGACAGCAGGGGTGAGGGAGCTCTCTGGGGTCTCTTTTATAAAGGCACTAATCCCATTCATGATAACTTTACTCCCATGACCTAATCACTTCCCAAAGGCTTTACCACCTAACACTGTCTTGAGGGTTAGGATTTCAACATGAATTTGGAAGAACACAAATATTCAGACCATAGCACAAAGAATGATCAAAAACATCAACGAAGTTGTTACCACATCTGAGCCTAAAGATATTGGGGTGTCCAGCTGGGGAGGTCACCAGAACCCAGGGAGCCAGTTCAGAAGAAAATACAGCCTTGAGTGGAACAGTGACTTTTTATCAAGGGTACAGGCAGCTTGAGGTGACCCTCCCGCCCTTCCCTGGTATTCTTTCCAGTTTCCCCATGAACTGAAAACAGCCAGGAGACAGGGCAGGGGGCCCAACTGATGCCATTCACACAGCTCAGCCTTCCAAGGTAGAGTGAGGAAAGATGGAGCGTTTATCTGGAGCAAGTGGGACACAGGGGTACAGAGCTTTAACTTTCTCTTCAAGTGTGTGTATCCCTATCAAAGCTCATTCCCAAGGGCTGGCTAAAAGGCTGGTCTCTTATGTGCTTGTATTTACCTATTGCTGCATAGCAAATTACCCTAAAACTTAGTGCCTTAAAATAAACATTTATGACCTGATGGTTTCTGTGGGTTGGGCATCTGGGACAGGGTATCTGAGGAGTTTCATCTGCAGGCTTGACTGGGACTGGATCATCTGCTTCCACAGTGACTGATTCACACACTCTTAGCTCAGACGACCAACCCATCCTGGTTTTCCCAGTATTTTTTATTGTTCATGGCAGCTGAGGCAAGCTACAACAGAAGAATTGACTAGTTGACCACTTGGCCCTCAAATCCTGAATACTTAAGGTTTGGCACTTTCTGTAGTTTGCCAAACCTTGACGTAGACTCATGCTAAGAATCAACTCCAGAGGGAAAAAAGCTTCTTGGCCCCCAGATTTGTAACAGATGCTCTACCTTGGTGAACACACATCTGCAGATGCCATCTCAGGACGGAGCTAAGCCCGTCCCCACAGATATTAGGGCCAGAGTCTTAGGATCCCACCTGATTGGAGATTCCAGAGCTCTGAAGCTTGGGTATCTTAACACCTATTTGATAAACATGTTGTGATGCACTTCAGTTTTGGCATTATGGGTGAGAAACTCATTTAAGTAAGACAGTGTTGGTGGCCTGCCCACATCCATTCATTCTTACCACTTCAGTGCCCCCTTGCTCAATACTGACTAGCACCTATGACTCTTCCCCTGAGAGCTTTCTCTAGCTATTGAAATCTAGCACATGGCAGGCCAGAAGGCTAGGGAACTAACACCACTGAGAGAAACTCTCAGCCAGTGACTTTTACAGAAGTTGACGTATGAATACCCCAGCTGCCTCTTCCTTCCATGGCAACAACTCTGTCCTGTACTGGCTCTCAGAATTCCCCTGTAAAGGTATGTTCCAGTTGTCCTTGGTGGTAATGAGCTTGCTAACACACCAATTGTTGACTATCTTCCCTTTGTCTCACTTCTTCCCTGCGTCTCACTTCTTCCCTGCCTTTCCTTGGCTCCCCTCTAAATAACTTGCTCAAATCTTGAGCTTGGGGCTCCTCTGTCAAAACTCAATTTAGAACACTGGACACTCAGACTTAAGGTGGCCTGAGGAAGCCCTGGATCTGGCTTAGATAGCTGATTCCAATGGCTCACTTTGCTACTTGCTGTATGACTTTGTGGTTTGAAAGCAGAATGACTGCCCAATTTTCATCTATAAGATGGGAATGCCACATTCTTGATATCCTGACTGAGACTAATAAATCCCCAAGAACTCATTTGGCATGAATCCTGAGTCATTGGAATGGAATGATTCAATGGAAACCTCTGCCTTGGGCACAATAACCACCACTCCTTTGGCCTTCTGCTATCAACAGTGTGGTCAAGAGTGCTGCCCTACAGGTGATTGAGTGGATCAAGCAAGATTGGAAAATGAGGAAAGAGCCCCTGTGAGTGTCCTGCTCCCTGAGGAGCCTGAGTGGGGCACAGGCAGAGGCTTACTCACCTCACTGGGGCAAGTAGCTGAAACTGGTGGTATGCCATGGTCTGAATGTGTCCCCCAAAACGTTCATTTGTTGGCAATTTGGTCTCCATGCAGCTGTGCTGGGAGTTGGGACCTCTGGGAGGTGACTGAGTTGTGAGGTCTCCGCCCTCATGGATACATTAATCAGTTCACGGATTAATGGATTGGGTTATTATTGAAGGGAATGGGTCATGACTGGGTCTGTCATAAGCCAGTTTGGCCTTCTCTCACAAGCCCTTTCACCAAGTGCTGCCTTCTGCTATAGGATGATGTAGAAAGAAGACCTTTGCCAGATGCAGCCCCTCAGCCCTAGACGTCTCAGCTCCAGAATCATAAGAATTTTCTTTGTAAATTATTCTAATCTTAAGTATTGTTACAGTTACAGAAAATGGATTAAGACATGGTGCATATGATGGCCCTCTTGGATTCAAGATACTAATGGATTCAAGTGAGGTCCTTCTTGGTGCCCAAGCCTGAGGACAACTATCCACCAAATCTATCGGTTTTCTGTGGATGACAATGCCACATCTGATGTTGGCCCTTAGGAGGAACAGGCATTCCGTGGAATTTCAGAATACAGTACATTACAAGCCAAGAAGTGGCACAGGAAGTATCTGGAATATAATGTACCCAGTATAATGAATTACTGAATTGTGGGGGATCTTGATTTCACTGAATCAATCGATTCACAATACATGCTAACTTGATTTTGACAGATGCTGATCTAAATCTAATGTTGCTTACTTGCTTGGAATCTGACAAAACTATTGTCTTGGTGCCGAAATTAACATCCCATCCCAGGGTAAGAAGAACAGAAAGGTATTGGGAGATAATGGTCCCTTTATGATAGGGAATTTCAGAGCCAATATAGGAGGCAGGCTAATACTTTCAAAGGTAGTTGGATAAGATAACAGTCCAGATAATCTAGATAGGATATAGTCCAAGAAAGACTTCTGGAGGTGAAGTACATTAAGCAAAACAGATAGATGGGATTGAGGGAGAAATGTAAGCTGGCAGGAAAAGTGGCTTATAAGAAAGAGCTTAAGAAATTGAAGCTTTCAGAAGAAGCTGGATGGTCATGGAAGCAATCATATGGCCTTCAAGTCAATCTTGGGTTAGAATTTAGCCTAACTACTTACAAGCTAAGAGCATTTTGGGCAACTTTCATGATTTCCACTCCAATCATCAGCTTGTTAATATATAAAATGGGGATTCACAACTATTTCCTAAGGGTGCTAAGAGGACTACAGTACCATGTTGGTAGAATGTCTAGCACACAGTAAATGGTCATCAAGTGGTAGTCACTGTCATCCCATGTGGCTTGCAGGAGAGGGATATAAGTTGGACTATACGCCCCAGGAACTAGAAGTTACAGGGAGACACACTAGCCATTCGAAGGACTGTCTGAATAATAGTGGATGCCCTAGGAGTCAGCGGACTCTCCTGTACTGAGCAGCAGCTGCTGCAGGATCATTGCTTGGCTGGGCTGCTGTAAAGGGTTTTGAGACAGTCTCTGATGGGTAGTCAGATAAGGTTCTAAGGTCACCTGAAACCCTGTGAGGGATGTGTACTAATCTTGTTTTTCAGACCCACTAGACTTCAGGTGAACCTTGTTCTGACCAAAAACTCAGTTTTGTTTCCAAATTTCTTCTGTTAAAACCTTGTTGTATCTCATTGCCCAATCAGAGATTTTCATTAGGAGTAGTGAGGTAGATAATAGGTATGAAAAATGTTTTCACCTCCTTCAAATCTAAGAAAAAACAAATTACATTCCAGGAAATTTATTATAAATTGAGGTTCTGCACATAGCCGTGCCCACCCTAGACAAGTTCTTGAACCTGCACAGATTAAATCACTGTAAATGCACCAGGAGAAAGCTTGCTATTTAACCTGCATCGGAGGATAATTCTCATGTTGGAGGATTCATGAGAGGAATGGATTTGTTTGTGTTGAAGTGACTAGTGAAACCATTTTGCAATTACTACTTATTATAAAATGGGTTATGTTCTCAGAAGAATTTCTTGCATCATTGACTAAGTATGGGGAAGAGTTAAAGGACCCATGCAAGTCCTGTAGACCCGTTTTTGCAATAGGCCTTGACCTTGCCTTTACCAGCCCTGCTTCTGGGACTCTTCTGGATGTATAAGTGTGTGTGTGTGCACATACATACATACGTATACACATACATATTTATGTGTGTATACATACACATATATACATACACACACACCTGGCTACACAGAATCTGTTAGTGACCCTCCTATTTTCCTTGGACCTTTAGAGTGTTCAGGGCTGACTTTTGTCAGCACCTACATCTCTGACAGCTTTTTTCTGAAATTGTAAGGCAATTGACATTACCTTAGAGCTGCCCTCAACCAGTGACTGGAACGAACATAACCCCAACTTCCTCTTACACAGACATACACATGACCTGGGGGAGATAATTCTGAGACATTAACTCTGCACCAGTACCTAGGGTCTCCAAAAGGAAGTTCCTGTTGCCCTTGCTCTCTGTAGCTTTATTGGCCTCCTTCCCTTCGCTGTATCACTTCCTATGTCCCTACCAGTTCCTCTGCATCTCCCAAATAAACCTGCATTGAATCCTTTCTGAGGGAACATAAACTAAGACCCTGGCTGTGTCAATCCCTTATGAGCCCTATTACTAGATTGTTGAATACCAGGCCACCTTCTCTGTGTGCACACCTACACTTTGTCTCCAAAGATCTCAAGGAGGAGCAGTGCAGCCCTCAAACTGCCATAGTGGGGTCATGGGATTTGGGAGTGGGGACCTGTTCTAAGGAAAGCTGCCAAGGGTCCATTTGGCTATTTGCTGAAGACTCAAGTCTCAGAACCAGGGCATAGATTGCTGCAAGGAGGCAAGGTATTCTTAATCACCTTATCCTGAAATACCCGCCTCTTAGTCTTAGATGAATTGACTTTTCTGGATTCTTAAGGTGAGAGTGGCGTCTGTGTCCCTGTGAAGTCCATTTGAAGGGGAGCTGCTGTGTGGGTGTCCACCACCGCCCATTTGAGGAGAGTTTTCATGTTGTCAGACAGTCCTGCCTTTCCCTCTACCCACAGGATCAGTAGGGAGGGGTGTTCTTGGTTAAAGGTTTAGCAAAGTTCTTGGCATCATGGTGGTGCAGGCCTGTAATCCCAGCTATTCCAGAGGCTGAGAAGGGAACACCGCTTGAGCCCAGGAATTTGAGACCATCCTGATCAACATAGCAAGATGCTTTCTCAAAAATAAAACAAAATACAACCAAGTGAAACACAAGATTTGCCAGGCACAGTGGTGCATGACTGTAGTCTTAACTACTTGGGAGGCTCAGGTGGGAGGATCCTTTAAGTCCAGGAGTTAAGTCCAGCCCGGGCAACGTTGTGAGATCCCATCTCAAAGTTTAGCAAAACCCTACCTACTTTTACTTTATTCAAATGTCAACTTGAACAAAATATGCCTACTTTTATGCAATGATTTCTCCATGCCCCTGCAAGGGAGGATACAACCTATTGGGAAGATTTGAGGGAAACTGAGATAAACTACATCTTTGCTAGAGGTTCTTATCAATGTCTTGTGGCTACTGACCTTTTCATATATCAGGTACCCATTTCTGCAGTTTACTTGCTTTATTAATATTGACTCAGTTCATTATCTCTGTCCACAAACTAATTCCATCTCTTGATTCAAATTCAGAAGGCATGTTAATTGCTCCTGTCTTGATAGAAGCAAAACTCCTTGAGTAGCAAAATCACAATTTTTGAGTAGGGCTGAGATTGAAGTTCAGACAGAAAAACCTAGGATGGCTCACTGCCACTTCAATCTGGGCCTGGCTGAGATTTCATAGTGTTGACGGATTCTTTACATCCCCTGCCCCTCATTATTTCCTTCCATGAATACACAGCAGATAACCCTAGGGTATTTAGAATGTCATTGTTTTGGTGGGGGCGGGGAATGTGCTCGTCCCTCAGGTGATGTGATAGGCCTGTTTAGCAGGGCTCTCCCCTCTCAGTGTGTAACCACTGATGCCAGACACATGGCCGTTCAGTGGAACTGAGCTGGTAAGAAGGAGCAGAGGAGAGTCATGAGCGATGTTCACAAGGGAAACTTTGAATTTTTAATTTGAAAATGGTGACCAGTTTAATAGGTTACTATTTACAAACTGCTACTACTGTATTAAATTATATCCAGTGTCATCACTTTTGTATCAGTCCCATTAGCTTTCTGTTCATTGGTACATGGAAGTACCGCTCCACCTCCTCCCTCTGAGTTGGACAGGACCTTTAATAAGAGGTGGGACTTTTGAGTTGCCATTGTGGATAGGAAAGGAGCAAGGCAGATGGCAAGGTGGAGATACATGACATAGATGGGGAGGTGCTAAGGGTGTGATAGGATTCCTTAAATTTAGAGTTCCTTAGGACATCTCCCTTAGTTCTTTGCCTGGATTACTAGACTCCTGTGACTTCTGTGTTTGTAATTCATCCCCAACTTAAATAACTTCACAGCAATAATTGTCATGGGAAGAAAGGATGATCAACTTTGCTGAAGCGTATACCTTGAGGACCTGAGAGTAAAGTATATATGGGGACAAGGAGTTTACTGTTTTGCCCTAGAAAGGAATACAGATAATTCTTGGGGTGCAAGGTGAATCTTTAGCATCGATGCCCTCATGTCCCATTTCAGTAGAGCTCTGGTGAATCTTTGTGGGATCTAGTAGGAATGGCGAAATTTTGATAGAAAAGAGAACCACAAAGCAGGCTGAGATGGCAAACTTCAATGTAAGACTATAAGCTCCCTCAAGGGCAGGACTCTCATCTTTAGTCCCTAGTGACAAGCAAGATGTTTTGATAAATGTGATCCATGTTTGTGCTCAGAAAATGCATGTTTGAGTGGAGGGACTCCTGGGAGCCATCTTGGCTGCTGGAGGTGAGTTCGAGCTCATCGCTGGGCTCTGTAAATGTCAGGGTCCTTGGAGGGGAGAAGTAATTACAGTTCTGACATTTGGAGCATGAGGCAGAGCTTGTGGAAAATGCCTGGCCCAGTGAACTATTATGGAAGCTACTGAGTGGAATGGGCAGCAAATTTTATTGGGAAGGTGCAGGGGGGATTCTCTCATCTTCCTATTTATGCTGCTTTACCTCCCAGACTTCCCACCCCTAGGATGGACCACCACACTGCTATACCATAATTACTTGTTAAAACCATGCTTTCTTCCTTCACAAGCTGCCTTGTTTGGAAGGGAGAGTAGGGTGCATTCAAGGAACAGCACATTCAGGGTGGTTGGAGGGAGGCAGTCTAGTACAAAAATAGGTATATTAGGTTCTCCAGAGAGACAGAACTAATAGGATAAATGCATATATGAAAGGGAGTGTATTGAGAAGAATCAACTCACACAATCACAAGGTGAAGTCCCAGGGATTAGGCCATCTGCAAGTTGAACAAGGAAGCCTGTAGTGGCTCAGTCCAAGTCCCGAAACATCAAAAGCAGGGAAGCCAACAGTGCAGCCTTTAGTCTGTTGTTGAAGGCCCGAAACTCCTTGACAAACCACTGGTGTAAGTCCAAAAGCCAAAGAACCTGGAGTCCGATGTTCAAGGGAAGGGAAGCATCCAGCATGGAAGAAAGATGAAGGCCGGAAGACTCAGCAAGGCCATTCATTCCACCACCTTCCACCTGCTTTTTCTAGCAGTGCTGGCAGCTGATTGGGGCCCACCAAGACTGAGGGTGGGTCTGCCTCTCACAGTCCACTGACTCAAATGTAAATCTCCTCTGGCACCCTCACAGACACACCCAGAAACAATACTTTGCATCCTTCAAGCAAGCTGACAATATTAACCATCACAATAGGAATATTCACCACACACCTGAATGACTGTATAAAATTAATTAGGGTCACTTTTTCTTTTCCTTTTTTTTTTTTTTTTTTTTTTGTTGTTGTAGCCTGTCATTTTGCATTTAGTGTTCCCTACCTACAGCAAAGAGCTGTCTTTGCCTAGCTCCAGAAAGCTCAGGGCACTCAAGCTACCATTTCTTCTATTAGCAAGGATGAAGATGTTCCAATGTGTTTTCTCCAAGATCATCTTTGCACAATCTACTAGATCCCTTATATAGAGACTTGTCTAAAACCTCCAACCCCTCCCTACCACCAAATGAGGGACACCTGGATAGTCTCCATCATAATCTTATCCCCGATGAGGTGGTTGGTCAGACCTGCTTTTGTGCCTGAACCAGTCTTGTAACAAAAAGGAATGGACTGAAGTTGTTGTAGGAGTGAACATAATACTTCAAACCCTAGGTCCCTGATTTTTTGATTCAGAAAATAGGGGCCAGTGTTAAAGCTACTTAGTCTTCGGAGGCTGAGGCAGGAGAATGGCGTAAACCCGGGAGACAGAGCTTGCAGTGAGCTGAGATCCGGCCACTGCACTCCAGCCTGGGTGACAGAGCGAGACTCCGTCTCAAAAAAAAAAAAAAAAAAAAAAAAAAAGCTACTTAGTCTGACATCTGGAATTCCATGAGCTACCCCAGTCTTATCAACCCAAACTCCTGATGTCTGCATGGGCTTTAAACTGTGAAATAATTTCTAGAAAGGGCTCCATCTGAAATTAAGGCAACCAAATAGTCTATATTTTATAGGGCCATCCTTCAGACTAGAAATGGTGGTTCTTTTAGCCAGAGTTTCTATTCCTTCTGTATACCCTCTTCCACCCCCACAGTGCTGGTATCACAGCTATACCATAAATACTTGTTAAGATTACATTAGAAATCATAAGTCAAGAAAATAGTGCATCTTAGAATTTTGTCCACTGTGGCACTTTTGCCAAAGTATCTGTTTTATGTTGAGAAGCAGGAGTCAAATCCTAACTAGTGTATCACCCAAGCCATTTCTTAAATACCATGTGACTTTCAACACATGGTGGTGGTTTGTCTCCATTAGCCCCATTTGTCTCTTACTCCAGCTCTATTTGGGTTCTGTGACTGGATCATAACTTAAAGTAGAAATGTTCCTGGCAGGGGCAAGGGATTAACCAAAACATTCTAGACATAAGGCTTTAGTTCATAGGTACAACTGTAAAGTATAGAAATAAGGCATAGTCTAGGACACAAATATGTGTATTCGAGGCTATGTGGGGGCACCAGAGGCTTTTTCCCCCTTTAAACTCCTAGCTCCTGAAAAATCTATCCCCAGTGTCTGGCATTTAAAACCCAATTAACTGAATGAAATCTTACAGCATAACTGACTCCCAGTCAGTTGCTGCTAAGCATAAACAGTTGGTGAAAAAAATGAGCCCCCAGAAAGTGCTTTTTCTAACTCCCTACTTTACTCCACCCTCACTGCTCTGTTCCACCTTGTGCCAGTGGCCCATGTCCCTTAGATCTGGTCTTGCTGACCTGATTGAGGAGGAGGAGTTACAGCTGTGGCAGAGTTCACCAAAATACAAGTCTATTAAAAGCATCAGTTCATCAAAGTCCATGAAGTTAACTTGCTGGGTAAGGGGTCCCATTGGATTACATTTTTAATTGGTATGAAATGCAGCCCAGAAAACCGGGGTCTTGGGGAAACTTGATTCCTCAGCCTGGCAATAATTAACCAACCTCCTCCAGAGTTACTGCCCCCTGGAGTATTGGAGTTGTTAAATCACCAGGCAGGGGGAAATTCTATTATCTAGAAGCCTAACCCTTATATATTCAGTTCTCTCCTCTACTCCCTTCCCATCTTACTGTTGTAAGTGAGCTATTTCTGACTCAAGGCTGCCAAGGAGAGTCAGATCCTATAGAACTGTATGACCATGAGTGAATACCTCTTCCTTTGGGTATCATCATCTCTAACTTGTTTTCAGGGGCAAATACATAGGAATCTTAACGTGTTCAAACTGCTGTACCAGAATATCATAGGCAGAATGGCGTATAAATATTTCTCACAGTTCTTGAGGCTGGAATGTTCAAGGTCAAGATAATGGTAGGGGACTACTTCCTGGTTCATAGATGATGCCTTCTCACTGTATCATCACATGATGGAAATGGTAAGGTAGATTTTCTGGGGTCTCTTTTATAAGAGCATTAATCCCATTCATGAAGGCTCCATCCTCATGACCTAATCACCTCCCAAAGGGCTCTACCTTCTAATATCACATTGGTGATTGGGTGTCAACATACAAATTTGGGGGAAATAGATGATAGTATCCCACTCCTGGCCCTCTAAAACTTGTCCTTCTCACATTAAAAATTTATTTCATCTCAATAGTGACAAAATTCATAACTCATTCCGGTATCAACTTCAGAGTTAAAGTTCAAAGTCTCATCTAAATATTATCTAAATCAGATATGGGTGAGACTCAAGGAATCATTCATCTTAGAGCAAATTGCTCTCCAGCTGTGACCTATGAAGTCAAACATGTTATATGCTCCCAAAACACACTGGAGGGATGGACAGAGGATAGACATTTCCATTTTAAAATAAGGAAATACGGAAGAAAAGGGTATTGGGGTCCAAGCAAGTCCAAAGCTCAACAGGGCAAACAACAAATCTTAAGGCTCCAGAATCTTTCTCTAACTTGATGTCCCACCTCTAGACCCACTGAGGTGGGAGCTGGACCCTCAGGTCCTTTGGTGGCACCACCCTCATGACTTTGCTAGGTACAGCCCATGCCACAGCTCTTGTGGGTTATAGTGTGTGACTGGTTCTTCTAGGCTGGAATTGCACACCAGTAGCTCTACCAGTTTTGTGGTCTTAGAAATGGCTTGTCCCCCATGACTCTGCTGGGCATTGCCCTGGTAGGGGCTTTCTATGACAGGCCCTACCCCACAGTTCTCTGGGGCATCCTTGGCAATCTTAGGTAGAGGCTGCCATACCTCTATAGCTTTTCCTGGTACCGTGCACACTGCACCTACCATGACCAATGCATGTAGCAATGGAGCTCGGGGAGTGGAGCCTGTGATGTGAGGTGGCACCACTATAGCAGCCCCTCCTTTAAAATCATCCTAGCCCATAGACCCTTGCATTCTGGGCCTGTGATTTGGTGGTACCCTAATTTCTGAATTGTCTTCAGGTCTTATCTTCCATTTCCTGGGACAGTAAGTCCTGGCTTCTCTTCAGGTTACTGACTGACCTCTTTATCAGATAGTCATCCCCTTGTTTTCTCCTAAACATGCTTTCTCATTCCTGATAATTTTCCAAACTTAAGTTCTGCTTTCCTTTTGATTACAAATTTCATCTTTAAATTTAAGCATTCAAGAGAATCCAAGTCACACCTTCAACACTTTGCTTAGAAATTTCTTCAGCCAAATATCCTGTTTCATTGTTCACAAGTTCTACCTTCCACAAAACACTAGAAGATAAATATAATTCAGTCAAGTTCTTTGTGACTGATCGCTTTTCCTCCAGTTTCCAGTAACATTTTCTGCATCTCATACCTCATCAGAATGGCCTTTACCATTCATATTTCTATCAGAATTCTGTTCATGAGCACATAAGTATTCTCTAAGAAGATTGAGCCTTTCTGTATAGCCCTCCTACTCCTTACAAGCCCCTACCAGAATTGCCTTTTACAGTCTGTTCATGGCAATGCAGGCTTTCTCTAACATGGACCTCAACTCTTCCTGTCTTTACCCACTATCTAGCTCCAAAGCTGCCTCTACATTTTAGTTATTTGTTGCAGGGGCACCCATCCTACTTTTCAGCACCAATTTTGAGTCTATGCAGTCTGATATAACAATACCTCAGACTAAATAGCTTATAAACAAATGTATTTATCATAATGCTGGAGGCTGCGAAGTTCAAGATTAAGGCACCAGCATATTTGCTGTCTGACATCCCATTTTCTGGCTTAGATATACTTTCTTGCTGGTAGAAGAGGTGAGGCAGCTGTCTGGGGCTGGGGTTCTCTTGTAAGGGCAAAAATCTCATACATGAAGGCTCTACCCTCATGATCTAATCACCTACCAAAGGCCCTACCTACTAACAACTTGATAATTAGGGTTTAACATGAATTTTTGGAGGACACAAAAACTCTGATCATTGAAGAGCCCTTTAGACTGTTATTCCAGGACTTGAGATTTTCTACTACCCTCTGTAAGCCTGTAAGCCAAGATTGTGGAGTAGGGTCACAAACTGTGATACAGTCATACAATGTAGAAAATAACAGAAGGCAAGCTGTTTCTTCCCTGCAAGGAATAAAAACATAATACACATAATACAGTAATACAAACTAAGTAATAAATTGCCAGTCCATTTCATTCATAACAGCATACCTGAGACTGGGTAACTTTAGAGACTTCCCAGCCTCCAGAACTGTATGGCAAGAACATGGAAGGGAGATGGGAGGGGAGGGAGCATTAGGAAGGGGTCCAAACTCATCCTTTTCATCAGAAACACAATCCAGTGATAACCAACTCTATTCCATGATAATGGCATTAATGCATTCAAAAGGGCAGAGTCTTCATAACCTAATCACCTCTTAAGGGTCCTACCTCTCAGCACTGTTGCATTGGGGATTGTCTCCAACACAAACTTTGGAGGACACATTCAAATCATAGCGAGAAGAAACTGATACATGTGATAACATAGATGAATCTCAAAACTTTTTTTCCAGTAAAAGCCACGCATGAAAGAGAAGCTGTGATTCTGTGTAAAGTTCAAGGACAGGCAAAACCTGTTGTGATAGAAATTAGAATAGGATTTGCCTATAAGGTGTCAGAATAGAAAATAACTACTAAGTGTGAAGGAGGTTTCTTGGGTGGTAGAAAGTCAAGCACCACATGTTTTGGTCGATGATGGACCAAATGAGTTGGTCCTGTAAGATTGATACCATATCTTTTTCTATGTTTTAGATTCATTTAAATATACAAATACTTACCATTATGTTACAACTGCCTACAATATTCAGTAATGTGCTGTATAGGTTTGTAGTCCAAGAGCAATAAGCTGTGCCATGTAGCCCAGGTATGTAGTAGGCTTATACCATTTAGGTTTAAGTACACTGTTTGCACAATGACTAAATCACCTAATGCATTTCTCAGAACAAATCCCCATCGTTAAGCTACACGTGGCTGTAGTTTATATATTGAGTGGTGGTTAAACAGGCATATACAGTTGTTAAAATTCATTAGGTTGTACTCTGAAGATCTATGCATTTCTCTATATGTAAATTTTACCCCAATAAAAGAGAATTAGACTTGAAGGGAACAAATACATATACCTCCTTTAACTCAGCAAATTCTACTGAGAATTTGTCTCATGTCATTAAGCAAGTATATAAAGACTCATTGCAGTTCTTATAATAGAAAAATATAGAAATAGAACTTAAATGCTCAGCAGTATAGTTAAATTATGGTAGCTTAATACAACAGAATGCTCTATGGCCATGAAAAAATGTTGAAATGTACTTTGACATGGGAAAATACAAAATGTGATGAATTATAAACATGAGAGTACAAATCCATTTTTGCAAACACTAAATATAACTGGCTTTTTTGTTTGGCTTAATTACAGGCAAAATTCATGCTTTTCTGAGTCCTATAAAGTATATAACAGTATATGTGTCTATAATTAATGTGTGCAACTTAAATTTCTAGTTGTATTCTTACACATCTTTAATTAGATTTGGGACAGCTCCTACCACAGTGCCCAACTCTTAGAGTGCCAATGCTCATAGTCTGTTCTGTCTCCATTTCTTTCCCTTCTACTCAGGCTCTCAATCTTATATTCCTTTTTTCTCTCTAGAAAAATAAAACCAGGAGCTTAGCTTTTTCTATATTGTTGATACACTGCCACCATTTAGTCCAGAGGAAGATACCTGTTTCTTCTTTTGGGCTTGAACTTGTCAGCCTCCTAGCAGTGGTCTGCTTCCACTCACAGCAATCTAGTCCACACTCCTAGGTTTGTGCACTCTGCTCTTTCATGAAGGTGCAGAGTGACCTGGATGGGACCTATGTACCCTTGAGAGCTTTAAGGGCCAGTTTGTTGGTGCCTTGCTCCTACTTTTGCAGGCCCTGGTCTCAGGTTCCAGGTGATGTATGCACACTTTGGGCATACCAGGCTGCTTCTCAACTTCTGATTTTGGTCACATCTCCACCCTGTTCCAGCTGTCTTGTCTTCCTCTAGCACTGTCTTTGGGCTCATACCTTCTTTTCACCTACCTTTTATTCTAGGTTTTCAGATCCTGAGACTCTCAGCTCAAAGTGCTTGTCTATTTTCATATTTTGTACAAAGTAGTATAATATAGACAACAAGTTGAATAGCCCCCTTAAAAAGTGTGTAAAAGTCCTAACCCCCAGAATGCTGTGAATGTGACCTTTTGGATATGGAATCTTTGAAAATTAGATGATATTATCCTGAATTTAGGATGGACCCTAAATTTGATGACAAGCAGCCTTATAAGAAAA
Source organism: Theropithecus gelada (assembly GCF_003255815.1). Taxonomy (NCBI): domain Eukaryota; kingdom Metazoa; phylum Chordata; class Mammalia; order Primates; family Cercopithecidae; genus Theropithecus; species Theropithecus gelada. Next base: position 42,329,065 of record NC_037671.1, on the reverse strand, counting down.
GTGAGATGTGACACACAAAATACCATGTGAAGGTGTGGAGGCAGAGCTTGGAGTTATTCCACAACAAGCTGGGGTACACCCGGAGTCATCAGAAGCTGGAAGAGGCAAGGAAAGAATCCTCCCTAAAGCTTTGAGGAAGCATGGCCCTGGCCATCCCTTAATCTCAGACTTCTGGCCTCAACACTGATGGAATAAATTATTTTAAGCCACTCAATTTGTGGCGATTTACTCTAGCAGCCACTGGAAATGAACACAAGTAGTAACTGACAAAGCATCTGTATCAGTCCTTCTCCTACCCCTGCCACTTAACCTGGTAGAAGGAACTGTGGTCTACGCATGAAAGACACGCATGAAAGCCTGATGTGAGGGCTGGTGTAGGTTCAATGCAGAGTGAGTCCATGAAACTGAGTTTGGAAACAAATTAAGTGAAACCAGGAAGGAGGGGCATCCAAAATAAGTGTGTGTGGTGTAGCAAGCTTGTTACCACCGTGGGCAAGGGAGGTATGCTTTCGCAGTGATTCTCTAGGAGTTATAGCAGTCCCACCACCAGCCCAGAATTGTCTGTTCAAGGGTCAGAAGAGGGGAATATTTATTTCCTGGCTCCCTTTCCTCGTTGGTCAAGTCACCTCATTGGACATTAACTGCTCATTGCTTGTGCGGCTTTCAGCTGTGCCTGCAAAAGCCCCGAGTGAGAGAAGGCCCTTGGCAGCAGAACGTGAGATGTGCGGTGCCAGTGCTGGAGCTGGTATGACAGCTGTGGCTGGAGTAAAGGTGGGCTGGGAGGACTGAGGCAGGCCACCAGAGGTGTGACCTTAGAGCACAGAAAGATGTGTCATCAGACTTGGATTGCAGTCTGTAACTTCAGGGAAATGCTCTCAACTCTCAGCATGCTTAATTTATAACGGCTCATCTGACTTCCCAGATCCGATGAAGGTCTGATAAGAATGAATATGAAAGTGTTTCATAAACTGTAAAACACTAATGAATACCAACCAGTATTTCCCATTGTATATAATCCACCCAAACTGCAAGAGCCTATTTCTTCAAGTCTCAGCCGCTATGCTCCACTCCTTCTCCACTCCCCGCCTCGTTCCTGTCAGATCTTGTTACATCTCCAGCTGGTGTGCTACCCAGACTACCTGCAGATGCATGTTAAGGGGCAATTAAGTCTCTCAGAAGATGCTGCCCGGTGGAGGGACTTGGAAGGGAGAGAATGGTCTCTCTAGATACAGAAGGAACTCTCTCTCCTCAGAAGCATATTTTCCTGTAAAACCTAATTGCATCTTTCCTACTTCTCTTGCAAATGAAGTTTAAATATTTAACAAGCACCCTTTGGGTGGCTGCAGTTTCCCCACAGATGAGATCTCAGAGGAAGGCACCTACCTGGAGCCCACAGTTAGCAGATCCTGTTCCTCTCCCTCACGTGCCCTCACTGACCGAGCACTCAGGGTAGGTGGCCTGGGCCGTGGCTACTGTTTGATGCTCTTGCAATACACAGCCTGAATGGGGCTTCTGCCACAGTTGAGCCAGATCCTGGTGGGTACCGTCAAACCATGGATGCAGACGGGCCAACCCCATGGTTGATGGGTTCTGGAGCCAGACCTGATGTATAGCTACCTACCACCAGAAATGGATGGTTGCCCCCGGGAGTAGAGCCTAACACCCTTAAGGGGCCGAGTGGCTGCTTCTGTCATCTTACTTTCTGTGCTATGACTGATCACAGGCCCCCTAACTATTTTTCAGAAGAAATGTTATAGGAATAAAACATTAAAAATCTATGTGTAACTATATTTTAAGTATACTTAACTATTATATAAACTATTATAACTATAACACCTATTTTATAAGTTAGCTATATTACAACTATGGTAAGTATTAGTCAAAGTTTCAACTGACAGATAGCTGCCACATACTAGGAGAACTGGAGGTTTATTTATAAGGCAACCCTTTACACAAAGCAAGGGTGAGGTGTGCTGAACTGATTAGCAACAGTGAAGCTGTGATCACCCTTAGGCCTGATGGAATGAGGAAAGGGGACCCTGAAAGAGTTGTAACCTACAGGCCACCTGGAGAAATACCCTATGAATGCACTTAGAGAATGCTACCATGCTAGGCATTGGGGATTGAGAGATGAAGGGAGATTCCTTGTGTTTAAGAAATTCTGCTTAGAAAGTGAAGCAGTTACCAAAGGCCATACAATAGGACAGGTGTTCTACATCTTACAGTTTACAGATACCTGTAGTAGGAAAGAATAGTTAGCTCCCACTCTTGGAAAGCTGGTCAGAAAGAGATTACTAGAAGACTTCACAGATGATAGCTGAAATGAATTTAGGAGGTGGTGTTTAGATAAGCTTTAGGTAGAAGGAACAGCATCTGTGTACACTCAGTGGTATTTGGATTCCTGCCACGTTCTGGGAATGACTGGAGTTTTGACACAGCTGCCAGTGGGGGTAGGAGAATAAAAGGAGATACCCCGTTCAGTGACTTTCCAACACCTACCTCTCTGTTCCCACTTTAGTCAGATGTAGAGGATTTGGGGAACTACCGGGAAAGCCATTGTGAGGTTGGACACCCCATGCAGCTGATGGCCAACCCAAAAACTCTGAGTAAACTGCTCGAAGCCGTGGTGTAGATTTATGAGCCCTCCTCCTTCCTTCCTGGAGTCTCTCAAGGAGTATAGGCAGACCTGAAAAGCCTGAAGGTTTGTGCAATATGGGACTGAGCAGCCTTGGGGTCTGGAAATGGGGAGGCCACATCATCTCTCTAGTTCTCGCCTGCGCTCAGACTTGTTCCTGCAGGCATGCTGAAGGCCCCAGAGGCCCTTCCTCCTAACCCCAATTCTTAGGCCGTCTCTTCCATGCTAGTAGCATTTAAGAATCAATCCAAGATTAAAAAAAAAAAAAAAAATATTTAAATGTGTACCTTCTCAGTTATCTACCTATCTACCTCTTAATATTTCTACCACTCTTAAGGAATTTTGAAAGTCTTTTGACCAGATAACACCTGATAAAGTACCTATGATGAAGAGGGGAACACTATTAACCTAGTATCTATTATTCCTGGCAGCACAGATGTTCCCTTACATCACAAAGATGGAAACTGGGACTGACAAAATTTTGAAAAGGGAAGAGAGAAGATGGAAAAATGTTAGGATGTAAGATACTGAATTAAGGAGGATTAGCTTGAGGATTCTCTATGGATAGGAGAGGTCATGCAGTGAAGACCAAGATCAGTTTGAATTCATCAAATAGTTACTTAATTCTTCCTGTCTTGGTTCCACACTTATCTGGCTTGGACTGATACACATATTTCTTTGGAAACCTATCTGGGGCAGAGCCCCATGGTGGTAACTCTGTATTCCATTTATCCTTCTTGGGACATGTAGTTAAAACTGTGTGAAAAGGGATATCATCTTGATAGCCATGTCAGGGCGCTTGATAGGAATATGGTTCCCCGCCAAATCATTTCTTTATCTTGGGGGATGGGTAGAAAACTAGAAGGGAGGTGCTCAAGACCTTTGCAGGCAGAATGTAAGGGAGGACTGACTCAGACTTAAGTAGGACAGTCTGAGTGTGAAGGACATTGTGGCCTTTGGGCTGGTCACTGAACCCCACAAGCCTTAATTTCTCCCATCTGAAGTTGAGTAATAACTAGCCCTCTCATATAGGTTTGGAAGGAAGAGATGAGAAACCAAGAGGGTCTACCAAGGGGCTAAACTAACTGGTGTTCATTCCTTCCTATGAGATTAATACTACATAAAAACGCAGGAAAATATCAAAAGTGATGAAACTCTAAAGGGCAGAAGGGAGGGACCATCGATGTGTGCATGCCATGGGAGAATAGAGGAGCACAAATAAGAGCATCTGTTTCATGACAAATGTGCAGCATCCTCACGATTAAAACCAGGGCAGTGCAGAAGCCCTGTGCTCATGAGAAACTGCAGAAAAATAGGGCACCAACTAAGGAATTTTCTAGAAAAGTTCCTCTTAACTACCAGTACTGCTGCTTTTTACTGTTTCCTTTGCTGTTCAGAAGCCTTTGTTTCATGCAGTCCTACTTGTCTATCTTTTTATGGTCTGTGCTTTTGATATCTTGGCCTCCCAAAAAATTATTCTACAGACTAATGTCACTGAGCTTTTCCCCTTGCTTTCCTCTAGTATTTTCAAGTTTGTAGGTCTTTAATTCATTTTGGGTTTTTTTATGGTTTGAGAAAATGGTTTGTTTACATTCTTCTAAATGTGAATCTTGTTTTCCCAAAATCACTTAAAATACTACTAATTTTCCATCGTGTATTCCTGACACCTGACTATAACATCAAAGATCAATTGACTGTAAACACCCTCAGATTTTTTAAAAGTCCTTATCTCTCCGTTTTTAAAGGACAGCTTTGCCAGGTGTAGTAGTCTTGGTTGACAGTTCTTTTTTCTTTTCTTTCAGCTGTTAGAATATATATCACTCCTGGCCTGGAAGTATTCTGAGAAATTTGCTGATAGCTTTATGAGATCTTCCTTGTATGAGATGATTCACTTTTTTTCTTGCTGACTTCAAAACTTTTGTCTTTCACTTTTGATAACTATAATGTCTATGTAATCTTTTGGGGTTATGTTTCAAACTTCACAGGTATGAATGACCATATTCCTTTCCACATTTGGGAAGTTTTCAACCATTTTATTAAAGCTTTTTGCCCCCCTTCTCTTCTCCCTTTTGAACTCCCCTAATACATACATTGGTTCTCTACATGTTGTCCCATAAATCCTGTACACTTTTTTTCTCCTGACTGGATAATTTTATATTACCAGTCTTCAAATTCAGACACTTGCTTCTGCTTGATCAATTTTGTTCAGGCTCCCTCTTGCATTTCATTTTATCCATTGTATCCTCCAGCTCCAGAATTTTTATTTGGTTTTAAAAATGATTTCTACTTATTGAACTTCATTTTTATTCAAGTATTTTCCTGATTTTATTGAGTTGTCTTTTCTCTTGCAGCTCACTAAGCTTCCTTAAAATAATTACGAATATTTTCAGGCAACTAATAGATCTTCATTGTGGGAAGATTTGTTACTTGAGCTTCATTAGTTGCCTTCAGTGTCATATTCACTTGATCATGATTTATGTAGCCTTGTGTTGATGGCCTTACATTTTAAGGAGCAAACACTTCTTCCTATCTTCTATCCTATCACAAGGACTGCAACCCCTAGGCAATTCCTAGTGCTGTGTTGGGCTCAGAACCAGTGGACTTCGGGAGCATGTGACCTAGTGAAATACCAGTCCAGGCAGCTAAGAAAGTGTGTCTGTCACCGTCTCCCAACCCCAGACAGCATAGCTCACAGCTCCAAAAGAGACTTCTTTCTCTTGAGAGGAGATGGAAGAGTAAAGCATATTTCATCTTGCAACCTGAATACAGCTCAGCCACAGTAGGATAGGGCACAAGGTAGAGTCATGAGACCCCCACCATTCTAGGCCCTAGCTCCCAGATGACATTACTAGACATACCCTGGGCCAGAAAACAACCCACTGCCTTAAAGAGAAGGGCCCAATCCTGGCAGGGTTAATTATGTGCTGAGTAAAGAGCCCATGAGCCCTGAATAATCAGCCATAACCAAGTAGTACATGCTATGGGCCTTGGGTGAGACTGAGACATTTCTCTAACCACAATGGAATAAAAGTAGAAACAAAGAAATTTTAGAAAGTACACAAACACATAGAAATTAAATATACTTCTGGATGACCAGTGAGTGGATAGAGATTAAGAAAACTGAAGTTTCTCGAAACAAATAATGAAATGACGTACCAACCTATGAGACAGTTAAAGCAGCACTAAGTTTATAGCATTAAATGCATACACCAAAAAAAAAAACTTCAAATAAACTTATAGTTCCATCTTAATGGAAAAAGCAAGAGCAAACCAAATCCCAAATTAGAAGAAATAGGGATGAGAGCTGAAATAAATGAAATTGAAACAAAACAATATAAAAGAACAATGAAACAAAGTTGGTGTTGTGGAAAGAAACAAAATTAACAAACCTTTAGTCAGACTAAGTTAAAAAGATGACCCAAATAAAATCAGATGAAAATAAAGACATCGCAACTGAGAGTGCAGAAATTCAAAGGCTCATTAGAGGCTACCGGAAGCATCTATAGTAAACTTAGAAGAAATGGATAAATTTCTAAACATATAACCTACAAAGATTGAATCATCCAGAAATCCAAAACCTCAACAGACCAATAACAAATGAGAGTAAAGCTGTCATAAAGTCTTCCAACAAAGGAAAGCTTGAAACCTGATGGCTTCACTGCTGAATTTTACCAAACATTTAAAAGAACTAATCAATCCTATTCAAACTATCCCAAAAATGAGAGGGTATCTTCAAACTCATTCTGTGAGGCCAGAATTACCCTGACACCAAAACCAAAGATGCATCCAAAAAAAAAAAGGTCAATATCCCTGATAAACATTGATGCAAAAATCCTTAAAATACTACCAAACCAAATTCAACTCATCAAAAAGATCATTCCTCATGACCAAGTGGGATTTATTCCAGAGTTGCAAGGATGGCTCAACAAATACCAATAAATGTGATACATCATGTCAACAGAATGGAGGACAAAAATCATAATCATTTCAATTAATGCTGGAAGAGAATTTGATTAAAATTCAACACGTCTTCCTAATAAATTCTTGAAACTGGGTATAAAAGGAATATACATCAACATAATAAAACCTATATATGTCAGACCCACACAGCTAGTATCATACTGAATGGGGAAAAACTTAAGTATTTCTAAGATCCAAAACATGATGAAGATGCCCATTTTCATCACAGTTGTTCAACATAGTACTAGAAGTCCTAGCTGGAACAATTGGACAAGAGAATGAAATGAAGGGCATGCAAACTGAAAGGGAAGAAGTCAAATTATTCTTGTTTGAAGATACATTTGGAAAAACCTAAAGACTCCATCAAACTATTAGCATTGATAGATAAATTCAGTAAAGTTACAAGATACAAAATCAAAAATTAGTACCATTTTTATGACAGTAGCAAGTAATCTGAAAATCAAAGTAAACCCCGTTTACAACAGCTACAAATAAAAATAAATGCCTAGGAATTAATTTAACCAAGGGAATGAAAGATCTATAACTACAAAACATTGATGCAAGAAATGTAAGAGGACACATACATATTTCATGTTCGTGGATTAGAAGAATTAATATTGTTAAAATGTTCATAATACACAAATCAATCTACAGATTCAACGCAATTCCTGTCAAAATACCAATAATGTTCTTCACAGAAATATAAAATACAATCTTTTTTTATTATTATTATACTTTAAGTTCTAGGGTACATGTGCATAACGTGCAGGTTTGTTACATATGTATACTTGTGCCATGTTGGTGTGCTGCACCCATCAACTCGTCATTTACATCAAGTATAACTCCCAATGCAATCCCTCCCCGCTCCCCTCTCCCCATGATAGGCCCCGGTGTGTGATGTTCCCCTTCCCGAGTCCAAGTGATCTCATTGTTCAGTTCCCACCCATGAGTGAGAACATGCAGTGTTTGGTTTTCTGTTCTTGTGATAGTTTGCTAAAAATGATGATTTCCAGCTGCATCCATGTCCCTACAAAGGACACAAACTCATCCTTTTTTATGGCTGCATAGTATTCCATGGTGTATATGTGCCACATTTTCTTAATCCAGTCTGTCACTGATGGACATTTGGGTTGATTCCAAGTCTTTGCTATTGTGAATAGTGCCGCAATGAACATACGTGTGCATGTGTCTTTATAGCAGCATGATTTATAATCCTTTGGGTATATACCCAGTAATGGGATGGCTGGGTCATATGGTACATCTAGTTCTAGATCTTTGAGGAATCGCCACACTGTTTTCCATAATGGTTGAACTAGTTTACAATCCCACCAACAGTGTAAAAGTGTTCCTATTTCTCCACATCCTCTCCAGCACCTGTTGTTTCCTGACTTTTTAATGATTGCCATTCTAACTGGTGTGAGATGGTATCTCATTGTGGTTTTGATTTGCATTTCTCTGACCAGTGATGATGAGCATTTTTTCATGTGTCTGTTGGCTATGTGAATGTCTTCTTTTGAGAAATGTCTGTTCATATCCTTTGCCCACTTTTTGATGGGGTTGTTTGTTTTTTTCTTGTAAATTTGTTTGAGTTCTTTGTAGGTTCTGGATATTAGCCCTTTGTCAGATAAGTAGATTGCAAAAATTTTCTCCCATTCTGTAGGTTGCCTGTTCACTCTGATGGTAGTTTCTTTTGCTGTGCAGAAGCTCTTTAGTTTAATGAGATCCCATTTGTCAATTTTGGCTTTTGCTGCCATTGCTTTTGGTGTTTTAGACATGAAGTCTTTGCCCATTCCTATGTCCTGAATGGTACTACTTAGGTTTTCTTCTAGGATTTTTATGGTATTAGGTCTAACATTTAAGTCTCTAATCCATCTTGAATTAATTTTTGTATAAGGAGTAAGGAAAGGATTCAGTTTCAGCTTTCTACTCATGGCTAGCCAATTTTCCCAGCACCATTTATTAAATAAGGAATCCTTTCCCCATTTCTTGTTTCTCTCAGGTTTGTCAAAGATCAGATGGCTGTAGATGTGTGGTATTATTTCTGAGGACTGTGTTCTGTTCCATTGGTCTATATCTCTGTTTTGGTACCAGTACCATGCTGTTTTGGTTACTGTAGCCTTGTAGTATAGTTTGAAGTCAGGTAGCATGATGCCTCCAGCTTTGTTCTTTTGACTTAGGATTGTCTTGGAGATGTGGGCTCTTTTTTGGTTCCATATGAACTTTAAAGCATTTTTTTCCAATTCTGTGAAGAAACTCATTGGTAGCTTGATGGGGATGGCATTGTAAAATACAATCTTAAAACTTATATGGAACCAGAAGAGACCCAGAATAGCCAAAGATACCCTGAGCAAAAAGAACAAACTTGGAGGAAAGAATCACATTATCTGACTTCAGATTATACTACAGAGCCATAGTAACCAAAACAGCATGGTAGTGGCATAAAAACAAACACATAGACTAATGGAACAGAATAGAGAATGCAGAAACAAATCCATATATCTACAGTGAACTCAATTTGACAAAGGTGCCAAGAACACACATTGGGGAAAAGACAGTCTCTTCAGTAAACAGTGCTGGGAAAACTGAATATCCATACACAGAAGAATGAAATTAGATTTGTATCTCTTGCCATATATAAAAACCAAATCAAAATGTATTAAAGACTCTAAGACCTTAAACCAAAACTAACAAAAAACATTTGGGGGAAACTCTAGGATATTGGATGGGGCAAAGATTTCTTGAGCAATACCCCACAAGCACAGGCAACCAAAGCAAAAATGGACAAATGGGACCACATCAAGTTAAAACTCGAGCATGGCAAGGGAAACAGGAGAAAACACACAGAATGAGAGAAAACATTTATAAACCATCCATCCAACAAGGGATTAACAGCCAGAATATATAAGGAGCTCAAACAACTCTAAAAGGGAAAAACCCCAATAATCCACTTTTAAAATGGGTAAAAGATCTGAACAGACATTTCTTAAGACATGCAAATAGCAAATGGGTATATGAAAAGGTGCTCAATGTCATTGATCATCAGAAATGCAAAGCAAAACTACAATGAGATCTTGTTATCTTTAACAAATGCTAGCAAGGATGTGGAGAGAAAGGAACCCTCGGGCACTGTTGATGGAAATTTAGATTAGTACAACCACTATGGAAAATAGTTGGGAGGTTTCCCAGACTAAAACTACAGCTACCATACGATCCAGCAATACCACTGCTAGATATATATATCCAAAAGAAAGGAAATCAGTATATTGAAGAGAGATGTGCACTACCATGTTTATTGAAGCACTGTTCATAATAGTCAAGGTTAGGAAGCAGCTTAAGTGTCCAACAGACAAGTGGATGAAGAAAACGTACATATACACAATGGAGTACTAGTCAGCCATCAAAATGAGATTCTGTCATTTGCAGCAACATGGTTGGAATTAGGGGTCATTGTGTTAATGTTCTCATTTATTTATGGGAGCTAAATATTAAAACAATTGAATCATCCATAGAGACAGTAGAATGATGGTTACCAGAGGTTGAAGTATAGGATGGGGAAGTGAGGATGATTCATGGATTTTAAAAAATAGAATAAGGTCTAGTATTTGATAGAACAGCAGGGTGATTATGGTCAATTTGTGTACACTTAAGTATAACTTGATTGTAACACAGGTTAAATGCTTGAGGTGATGAATACCCCATTTACTGTGTGATTATGCATTGTATGCCTGTATCTAAACAGCTCATATACCCCATAAATACGTATACCTACTATATACCCACAAAAATTAAAATTTTTAAAAAGACAACATACATAAAATAGGGGACATAGTTACACAGTAGAAGATCAAAATACAATACATAAATACCATCGATTATATGCTGACAACTCTGAAAATTTCGATAAAAAGGGTTAATTCCTAGGAAAAGACAACTTAGAACTGATACAAAAATTTAAATGCTCATATTTCCATTAAAAGGAGTTGAAAAAATCTCTCTAATAAAAACCTGTGTGATTTTACTGACAAATTCTCTCAAATTGTCAAGGAACATATTCTATCTTATAATGCAATAGGAAAGAGGCAGTATTTACCAGTCCTGATGCCAAATCTAGTGAAAAACATTTCGCAAAAACAAAATTGTAGGCATATTACCCTTATAAACATAGATGCAAAGGTTGTAACGTTAGTAAATTAAATCCAAGAGTATATAAAAGTGCTTGTTGGGGATATACAAAGATCTTTAACTATCAGAAAGCTCGTAAACATAATCTGCCACATCCACGGATTAATAGAAAAACCAAATATTGAGAGTTCTCCATAGATCTCTTGTTTCTGCACATCTTGTGAGCAGAAGCTCCCATGGCATTTTTTCCAAACTAACTTTTCAAGGATCACTGTATAGAAAATAGCCTTCAAAGATAGTGTCTCCTTCTGAAGCAGATGGCAGATTTTTTACAGTTCAATATAATAAATGTCTCACTTCAGGGCAAATGTTAGGTCTATTTCTTAGCCCATTTTAAAAGATTCAGGATTCCTCGGCTGTGATACAATCCACTACATGTGCAGCAGCCACCTAGCTTTCCCTTTATTGCTCTCATGGGGCATGAGGGGCAAAGGGAAGTGGTGTGAACATGAACATGATGTTGCCTGCTGTGCCACAATAGTCCTTTTATCTCGTACCCGTGAGTCTCATGTCTTCTGCCAACCTCTATAAAACTATGGCAGGCTAACTTACTAAGTAGAGTAAAATCTCAAACTTTTCGTTTCTTGACAACTATCATCTCAAAATGTATAAGATAAAGAATGTAATAATACTCTACAACTATTTGTGATAAAAATTCTTACATAAGACAACATTAAAAGCATTCTTTTTCAAATCAAGAGAATTTTTACTGTAATTCAATGTTGTATTGAAGATCCTAGTCAGTATAAAAAAAAATATATAGGCATAAGGATTGGAAAGGAGAAATTAACTCATAAGAAACTCAATCTACAGACAAGTTATAAGAGAAAAATGCACATTAAGATGGCTATAAGAATGGCATTCAAATAGTATATTCACATTTGGTTGTATATCCATATGCTAGAAGCAAATAATTGAAAAGTGTAATCAAGATTCTGTTTAGAACACAAGTACAGAATATCAGGGATGTAAGAATAAATCCAACAAAAAATGTAAGACCCCTATAAGGAAAAAAAAAGCCCTAACTCTGAAATATCAAAAATGGAGAATTACAGCATGTTTATTAAAGGCTTAATGTTTAAATTTTTATAGAACTCAATACTATCACAAACTTCATATAGAATAGTAAATATTCCAAGTATATTGTCCAATAAAAGAATAGGAAGGGTACATTTCTGTATCAAAGAAATAACCATCATGCTATATCACACTGGTTGATCTTGACAGGGGTGGAAAAATTGACCAATGCAAAAGAATAGGCAGTCCCAGAAACAGACTCTGAAAGTGAGATGTTATGGGTGAGGGAATTTTTCATATAGCTGGATTTTTTTAACCTTACGAGAAACAATTTAATGCCTACCTCACACGACACCTAATAATGTCACATGAATTAATAATTCACCTGTTTTCTACTGATGATTTAAGAAGCTTTATTTTTTGAGCCTGAGAGTTAAGAAAAATCTAAGACACATAAATATTGACTATGAAGGAAAATTAATAAACTTCATTAAAATTCACTTTATGAACTATCAAAAGCTAAGAGAAATTATGAATTGATATTTTTGCAATACATACTAAAAAAAGTTTTCAGAATATGCAAAGAAGTCCTACAAATAAGCAGCAAATGTACAAAAGACATAAATGGGCATTTTAATGAAGGTAAAACAAAACCAATAAAATATGAGATTTTTATTGGTGATAAAATGCCATCTCATTGTGATCTTGACTTCCATTTTGATATCCATTCAACTGGCAATAACTGAAGTCTGACGATGCCAAGAGTTGAGAAAGCTGTGATTCTGTAAGATTTCTTACATCTTACGAACAGTAACTTGAGAAGATAACATTAATACCATATTCATATATATACACACACACACACACACACACACACACACACATATATATACAGGAGAAAGAACTGTTAGATTATGAAGTGTTTTAATATTCAGTTTGAGGACATGCCACCAAATTCTTTTCCAATTATATCTGATCTCCTCTCTTCTCGTCAAATGTACAACCTAGCCCCTTTTGCTTAGGTGGAGCCACAGGTCTAGTTGTGACCAATGAGTTGGTAGTAGAAGTGACACGTTTCTTCCATGCCAGGGCACTGAAATGTTGACTCCAGATTCTTCAGAACTTTCCCTCTGGCAGCTACTGTCAACCTTTCAGACAGTGACTGTTCTGTCAGCCTAGGTCCTTGATTCCATATAATACATTCTTTCCTGTTGAATACAAAGGACATAGAGCAAAAGTGAGAAATAAGTCTTTGTAGATTTAAGCTGCTGAGATTTTGAGGGTTGCTTTTTACTACAGAACACCATGACCTATTCTGACTGATACATACACAATAGAAGACATGGACAAGGCTGTTTTATAGCACCAGTGTTCACAATGGCTTTGGAAACAACTCAAATACCTGTCCCCTGAAGGAGGATGACTAAACTGCAGTATATTTACTCAGTAGGTTATTCAGTCGTCAGAGTAAAATAACTACAGTGACACGTAACAATACATATGAGCGTTAGCAATATAAAGTGAAAGTAGAATCCAAAAGTTAATTTATAAATATAATATATATTTTCATATATATAACAAGATGCACTTTTTAGAAAACTAAAATTCAAATACTTTCTAAGAATACATATAGGCATCATAAAATTATATAAAAAAGCAGAAAAATGATAACCACAAGTTTCAGAATGGTAGTTACCTGAGGTAGGAAGAGTCAAGGGCATAGGATGAAAACTGCATTGTTATATGTAAGCTGTTATCAGGATCTCGATTTTTGAGGAGTAGCAGAAGTATTTTATAAGTACGATATAATTAAAAATAGCTAAATGGCAGTTTATTCATGATTGAATGCTTGAACTAGAATCATAGCTAATTCATATTCTAAATCTATGTACCTGAGATTGTTATACATAATGACAGAACTGGTCCTATTGTCGCTATCTTTGCAGAAAGAGGAGCATATATGTGGATGGGTTCTCAGTCACCCAAGGTTCAGTTAGAATACAAGTGTGCACCCTTTACCAGCATTAAGTTTTGAGAGAAGGGTGACTTGTGACCGAAAGGAACTCTTTCTGATAGGATCCAAATCTGCCTGAACATTCATGTATCGTATTTCTTCTATAAGGTTCTTAGTGATATAAAGTCTTAGTTAAAGGCTGAGCAGGAGGTAATTTCTGCATGAAACAGGAAAATGAAGTAGTAATTACTTGATGACCATCCTACTCCTTTCTTCCTATTCTGCCAGGCATTGCTCCAAAGACTGGGGATGGGAATGGTACACGAGTACTCTCAAGGCCGGGAAATCTGTTTGTTGGGATGTGCAGGCAAACAAAATGGGTGTTATGGGAAGTAAAGGAAGGTCCCTAAACCAGACGGCTAATGGGAGGAGAGGTGACCCCACCACCACCACAGCTGAGGCCTGAGGTACAAATAAGATCTATCCAGGTAAAAGGTTGGCATGATGGGGGGATTAAGGGTGGAAGACAAAAAGAAGGGTATCTCAGGCAGAAAGCAGTATGCAGCTTGAGGTTGCAGCAAAAACCTCGAGGAGGTTTTGGTCAACTCTAAAGTTTAATCTGGCTGGACAGAAAAGAACAAAGGGGAGAATGACCAGAGGAAATCTGAGAATAAACAGATTATGCAGGGCCTGTGCATGAATTGGATTTTAACCAGAGGGCAGTTAGTCACACTGGTGTGTGTGGATCAGAGGTGTGATATCAGATTTGCATTTCAGAAAAGTGACTCTGTGCTGCTGTGTGAAGGAGATATTTAGAGGGTGGATGAGGGTTCCCACAGGAAACAGCATACTTATGGGGTTCGATTGAAGAAATTTAGGGAAGAGCTACTTCTCTAAGTGTAGGCAGATCAAGCCAACCACAAAGGGGACAGTAGCACCCAGGAAGTGGCAAGAACGGAGCCTTTACCACACCAAGACCAGAGGGTCAAGGTAGCACAGCTGTGTACCAGGGCTTGGTGGGACCTGGAGCCAGGAATGTGGCCACCGAACAAGCTGTGGCTCTTGAGGAATGACACTGCCAAAACCATTCACGGAAGGAAGAGGGAGGGATACCCCAACTGCCACGTCCTTCTAACCTCTGATTTCCTGCCCTTGCCTCCCACTGGCCTAACCCAACCAGGAGACTGATGGCACAGTAGCCCAGGTGATGCAATCTGTAAAGGTCAGCCTTCTGGACATAGAAGGATGTAGAGGAGAAAACGTGCACAGGAGGTTTATTATGGACTGCATGTTTGCATCCTCCACTCCCCAATTTATGTTGAAGTCCTAATCCCCAATGTGATGGTATTTGGAGGTAATTGGATTTAGATGAGGTCATGACGGTGGAACCTGTGATGAGATTATTATCCTTAGAACAACAGAGACTAGTCTCTTCCACCCATATGAGGAAAAAGCCACTTTATAAGTTACGAATAGGACCCTCACCAGGAAGAGAATCTGCTAGCACCCTGACTTTGGACTTCCCAGCCTCCAGAACTGAGACATAAATGTCCATCGTTTAAGCTACCCAGCCTATAGTATTTTGTTATGCCAGCTCAAGTTGACTAAGACAAATCTCTAGTGGTAATTCCAGCATTATGGTGGGCTGAACAGGGAGATGGCATAGCAGAGAATTGGGAAGATTTGAATGAGACTTAGTAAGTCCACCCAACTAGAGGACTTGTTTCCAAGGGGTGATGACCACAGAAGAACTACAGACATGGTCCACAGAAGGGACCTCTTTTCCCCCTCCATGTGGGAATAAGAGAGCTCAGGAATATCTACCACCCTTTAGCACCCTCACTCCTCCTTAGGAGAGTAATGGTTAATGCAGTGGGTTAGAATCTGACATTCACAGGCCATGCTTCTCTGGTGGATAGGTACACATGTCAGTGCTCTTAGGCAGAATGGCTTTCCCTCACTCTCTTCTTTACAACCAGCATCCACATCCTATGATGGCCTTGACCATGGGTAGAACTAATCAGCTGAGCCAGGGTCCCTCATATGCTCTGGCTGTATATCTCACCCAGTGATCCTGGGCATGTGCTTCTGCTCTGTAGGCCAGATCTCCCCTCTAAGGGTGTAATGTTAGACTTGCAGGGTTGTAGGAGGGGAGGGAGGATGTTTGGGAATTTGATCATGGTTTAGACCCAAGTCACATTTTTCAGGCCACCACCCTCAACAATAAAGTTTATAGCTTGATCTCGACTGAGATGTCCCTGGTGTCCCTTTCAATTAGTTGTGACATAAGACAGGAAATACAATGAATATCTCCAAAGACCCCACCTGTGGGTTGTCCACACATGTTATGTGATACCAGAGTCATGTCAGCTTCTGACTGAACCTCCCAGAGGTTGAACATTTATTCAACTAGCAAATGTTCACTAATGTCCCGCACAACAGGTAAGATTTCTAAATGGTAGCTGGGAAGCTGTCTTTTTATCCGAAAAGAAGAGCTACATGACTGGGGGCTGCCATTCTTTTCACAAAGTGGATCAAAGGGAAATGGTTGTGCTCCAAATCAGAGGTGTGTGGTTACCACATTATATATGACTAGAATCATAAAAGCAGCTGAGTGTTCAATATATATTTGTGTGTGTAATCACTTGGATATGCCAAGTTTACTTTATGCCTGTTTTCTTTACTGCAATAGAGAGGATCTAATACAGGCCTCTATAGGGTATGGAACAGCATGGGCCCAGAGGAAGGTCAACAAATAATGTAGACCAGAAAGGAGAANNTGGGCAAGGGACAACCCACCAGGGCTGGCTGTACATCAGGCACTAGTCCTAGTAGAGCTAAAACTGGAAGCCTCCCCAGTACGAGTTCACCAATACCCAATTTTCATAGAAGCCATCTGAGGTGTTCAAAAGCATATAGACCAGCGTTTCAAGCACGGAATCATAGTTAAATGCAGGTCACCTTGGAACATTCCTTTATTGCCAGTTCAGAAGCCGTCTGGTAAATACAAGCCAGTGCAGAATTTGCGTGCTATAAACTGGGTTATGGAGACAATCCACCCAGTGGTGCCCAACCCATACACCTTAATGGGACAAACACCAGCTAGTGCAACCTGGCTTATTTGCTTAGACCTAAAAAATACATTCTTTTGTCTCTAGCTGGCACCAATAAGCCAGCCTATGTTTATATTTCACTGGGATGAAACACAGCACACTCGGACAAGGCTCCCACAGGGGTTCAAGAATTCCCCTCCAATCTTTGAAGTGCTGGCATCACATCTCAGAACTTTTGACCCAACTAATGACAAATGCATCCTGCTGCAGTGCATAGACAATCTACTTGCAGCCCCTACTTGGGTGGACTGCCTACAGGGCACTAAGAAGCTCCTCCGCCTTTTGTGCCTTTTGTGGAAAGCAGAATATAACGTATCTAAGAAAAAGGCACAGATCTGTTCAGAAGGAGTCAAATATCTAGGTTTTGAAATAAGTCATGGGAAACATGAACTTGACAGTGAACGAAAGCGGGGCTGTGTGGTCACTTCTCACCCCAACCAGCCGGCGTCAAATGAGTTTTTAACAGCAGCAGGTTTTTGCCACATTTGGATTCCAAACTTCTCACTTATGGCAAAACCCCTATATGAAGCCACAAAGAGGGGAAAAAGGGAGTCCCTCCTTTGGGAGGCTGACCAATAAACCTTTTAAGAAAATCAAAAAGGCCTGGTTTCAGTCCCCAGGGTTGGGACTGCCAGATCAAACCAAGGGCTTCTTTCTGTATGTCCATGAATGGAAAGGAATGGCTATAGGGGTCCTAACTCAAATTATGGGGTCGTGGCATCGACCTGTGGCATACTTATCTAAACAACTAGACCTGTTGGCACTAGGCTGGCCTCCTTGTTTCAAAGCGTTAGCCGCCACAGCTCTGGTGTCACAAGAGGCTAACCAATTGGCCGTAGGACAAAAATTGATTATTCAAGTGGCACACACAGTTACCACCTTAATGGATCAGAGAACATCATTAGCTATCATCAAACCCAAGAATGACTAGATATCAAGGACTCTTGTGTGAAAATCCTCACATCATTATAGAGACTGTAAATACACTAAACCTAGCTACTCTGCTGCCCATAGACCAAAACACCCCCTACCTCAGTATTACTGTGTGGACGTAGTAGATGAGGTGTTCTCCAGCTGAAGGGACTTAAAAGACCACCTCCTTCGTGGCCCAGATGCTGAGTACTTCATGGATGGAAGCAGATTTGTCTCAGACAGGGTCTGTTGAGCTGGGTATACAGTACTGACATGGGATTCCATGGTAGAGGCACAGTCTCTACCCACCAGGACTTCAGCTCAAAATGCAGAACTGATGGCTCTAACAAGGGTCCTGCTGTCAGCCAAAGGAAAAGTGGTCAATATTTTTACTGACTCTATGCCTTTGCCACATTACATGCCCATGGAGCCATATATTTTTTAAAAGCATAACATCAAAAAAGGACACAAACATAAAGGGTATAGATATAGGAGACAGAAAAAATAATGAATGGCCTCCTGAGAGAATGAAGTACCATGGCCCAGCCACCTGGGCAGAGGATGAAACATGGGGGTATCATACCTCCATTTATGTGATAAATTGCATCATATGGTTACAGGCTGTTCTTGAAGTTATAACCAATGAAACGTCAAGGGCCTTGAATTTGCTGGCCGTGCAAGCCACACAGATGAGAAATGCCCTTTATCAAAATAGGTTAGCACTAAACTACCTCCTGGCCTCAGAAGGAGTATGTGGGAAGTTTAACTTAACAAATTGCTGTCTAGAAATTGATGATAATGGACAAGCTGTCATGGAAATCACTGCTAGGATGCAGAAATTAGCTCATGTTTCAGTTCAAACCTGGAAAGGTTGGTCTCCAGACTCCCTTTTCAGAGGATGGTTTTCATCTTTCAATGGATTTAAAACCTTAATAGGAGGGTTTATGCTTATCCTTGGCAGATGCTTAGTACTCCCTTGTCTTCAGCCTCTTCTATTCAGGAGTATACAGTCAACTGTAGAAGCAATTGTGGCCAGACATACTACCACCCAAATAATGGCCTTAACTAAATATCAGCCTCTACCCAAGGAAAAATATGTGCCAACCCAGGAAGAAACAAATGATAGTGGTGCCTTCTATTAAAATCCATCTATAAAAGGCACCAAAGAGGGGAATGAAAGAAAATTATTATGATTACCTAAAATTGCTGTTTAAAGTTAGGCTGAAACAGGCTTTTGTTAGCCAGCCCCCCCATGCCTCCCCACCCGCCCACAACCCCTCACCAACCAAAGTTTAAGTTAAAGAATATTAACTGCCTCTCTCTGAAACATTAACCATATCTCTGCTTTGCTTATTTTGTAAGTTCTGTAAGTTCCTGTTTTTGTTACTGAGCAGCTGCAAGGTCACAAGGCAGACAAGCACGAGCTGCAAAACATGTTTACCTTTTCTAAGATATAAGACCTGTCACATGATTAACTACTTTTGTTCTTGCTTCTGTAAGTCCACTTCCTGCTTCACATTTTTCTCACCTCAAGACACTTAAAAGGGTCTGTCTGTCTTTGCTCGGGGCTCAGACTTTCTGGATGCAAGTCCTCTGAGCCATTGTACACCTTAATAAATCCTCCTGTAACCCTTTCTATCTCTCCAGTTCTGATTTCCCACTACAGTACCACATCCAGGATGGAATCAACCAGCTAAGCCCCTTCTGTGTAGTGGCCTTTGGCCCAGTTGTTGCCAGCCCCAGACTGCCCAGAAACAAAGTTGTCTCATCTAAAGATCTGGCCAAAAGGACCTAAGCAAACAGAGTCCATGGTCCCAGGTTCTAGATCCACCAGGATGGCATGAGGAACATACTTTACACCTGTGGCTTCATCATAGTGCACAGAGATGCGGTCCAGCTGCAGATTGCTATCCCCATGGTAGGTGCTGGTGGGGTCGATGCCATGTTCATAACTGATCACTTCGCAGAATTTGGCACTGATCTAGTTGCCACAGTGACAGGCCTGGATACGCACGATTTCCCTCATGGCTAAAATTTAATTTTTTTGTTCACCTCAAGGTATCTATGGGGCAAGAAAACATGTAATTTTTTTTTCTCTGTTGGTCACAGGATAGAGGGCTGGAATGTGCCACAGAGGCTGGAGCCAGCAAGGTGTGAACACGGCAGAGGAAGGTTGAGAGGAAGAAAGCAGCTACACCTTTAAGAAGCAACCTAGATGATTTTAATACATGACCTAGACTCGTGGTTCTCAAATTTTGCTACACATTTGAATCACCTGGAGCACTCCAACTCCCAACGTTCAGGTCACACCCAAAGCCAATTAAACCTTCTGGTTAATATCCAGATCTCACTCCTGGATTTTGGCTTAAGACTCCCCAGGTGATTTCAGTGTTCAGCCAACTTTGAGAACTAGTGACCTGACCTATAGCTAGTAAAGATAAAGCAGTTACATGATTGACTTTGAGAACCTGGGTTTTCTCAGACATTAAAGAATTTTTGAAAAACAGACCCTTCTTTCCTTCTGGCCTTAGAAATCTTATTTAAGATTTTCAATTTATAGGTGAGGAAGCTGAGTCCTAAAAGGTAAAACTGAAGTGGCTAAACAGCTAATTAAATTGATATTTCTTTTTTTATTCAATATAATAAGTGTTCTTAAAAGTTTAGTTCCAATATTCAGTGTTTAAGTCATTGTCAGATGGAAAATCAGTTTTGTGTTACCCTAATATTCCAGGCATCTCCAGTGCATGATTTTAAAAGTATTTTTAGGCCAGGCATGGTGGCTCATTAGCCAGGCGTGGCCGTGCATGCTTATAATGCCAGCTACTTGGGAGGCTGAGGCAGAATAATTGCTTAAATGCAGGAGGTGGAATTGCAGTGAGCCAAGATAGCACCACTGTACTCCAGCCTGAGTGACAGAGCAAGACTGTCTCAAAAAAGAGTATTTTTATGACTTTACTCTTGTACATTTTTCTCAATTTCTAAAAACATTTTAATATTTCAATGTCCTGACTAATCTCCTTAAACAATAACAGCAGAACTTTTGGCAAAAATTTGAAAAGACATATATAAAATCCACAAATAAGAGTTAAGTCCTCCAAACCATATAATCATAAAGTCACAGGCTTTTAATAATGAGCAAAATAAACACATACAAAATTTTGCATATACATACATAGTACAAGGCTGAAGTATATTGACATTTATCTCAACATTTGCAAGTATATAAAATATTGGAAGCCCTGGCCAGGGCAATCAGGCAAGATAAAAGGCATCCAAATGTAATAGGAAGAGAGGACATCAAACTATCCCCATATGCAGATGATATTCTGTATCTAGAAAACCCCACAGTCTCAGCCCAAAAGCTCCTTGAGCACATAAACCACTTTAAAGTTTTGGAATACAACATCAATGTACAGAAATCAGTAGCATTCAGTTACCCTAACACCACCCAAGCCAAGAGCCAAATCAGGAATGAAATCCTTTTGATGACTGCTACAAGGAGAATAAAATACCTAGGAATATAGCTAGCCAGGGAAGTGAAAGATCTCTATAATGAGAACCATGAAACACTGTTCAAAGAAATCAGAAGACACAAATGGAAGAACATTTCATGCTCAGGGACAGTAAGAATCCATATTGTTGAAATGGCCATACTGCACAGAGCAATTTAAAGATTTGATACTATTATCAATCTACCAATGACATTCTTGACGGAACTAGAAAAAACTATTCTAAAATTCATATGGAACCAAAAGGAGCCTGAATAGTCAAGGCAGTCCTAAGCAAAAAGGACAAGGCTGAAAGCATCATGCTATCTGACTTCAAACTATGCCAAAGGGCTACAGTAACCAAAACAGCATGATATTGATATAAAAATGGACACGTAGATCAATGGAATGGAATATAGAGCCCAGAAATAAGGCCACACACCTACAACAATCTGATCTTTGACAAAACTGACAAAAATAAGCAATGGTGAAAAGGACTCCTTATTCAATAAATGGTGCTGGAATAACTGGCTGGCCACATGCAGAAAATTGAAACTGAACCTCCTTCCTTGTACCATATATAAAAATCAACTCGAGATGGATTACAGACCTAAATGTGAAACATAAAACTATAAAAACTCTGAGGACCTAGGAAACACCACTTTGGACATAAGAATGGGCAAAGATTTCATGACAAAAATGCCAAAAGCAATTACAACAAAAGCAAAATTTGACAAGTGGGTCCTAATTAAACTAAAGAACCTATGCATGGCAAAAGAAACTATCAACAGAGTAAACAGGCCACGTACAGAATGGGAGAAAATATTTGCAAAGTATGCATCTGACAAAGACCTAATATCCAGAAACTATAAGGAACTGAAACATACAAGCAAAAAGCAAACAATCCATTAATAAGTGGGCAAAGGAAAGAACACTTTTCAAAAGACATGAAGCCAACAAACATATGAAAAACTCCATCACTGATCATTAGAGAAATGCAAATCAAAACCACAATGAGATACTATCTTACCATCTCACACCGTCAATATGGTTTATTTTTATTTTTTATTTTTTGGGACAGGATCTCTATTGCCCAGGCTGGAGTGCAGTGGCACGATCTCAGCTCACTGCAGCCTCTGCCTCTGGATTCAAACAATTCTCCCGCCTCAGCCTCCCAAGTGGTTGGGATTACAGGTGTGTGCCACCATGCCCAGCTAATTTTTGTCTTTTTAGTAGAAATGGGGCTTCACCATGTTGGCCAGGCTGGTCTTGAACTCCTGACCTCAGGTGATCCACCTGCCTCAGCCTCTCAGTGCTGGGATTACAGGTGTGAGCCACTGCACCCAGCCTTCAGCATGGCTATTATTAAAAAGTCAAAAAATAACAGATGCTGGTGAGGTTGCAGAGAAAAGGGACTGCTTATACACTGCTGGTGGGAGTGTCAATTCGTTCAACCATTGTGGAAAGTGGTGTGCTGGTTCCTCAAAGAACTAAAGACAGAACTACCACTTGACCCAGAAATTCCATTACTGGGGGTGTACCCAAAGGAATATAAATCATTCTACCATAAAGATACATGCACACGTATGTTCACTGCAGTAAAATTCACTATAGCAAAGACATGGAATCAACCTAAATGCCTATCAGTCACAGTTTAGATAAATGTGGTACATTTATACCATAGAATATTATGTAGCCATAAAAGAATGAGACTGTGTCCCTTGCAGGAACCTGGATGGAGCTGGAGTCCATTATCCTTAGCAAGCTGACACAGGAACAGAAAACCAAATACCTCATCTTCTCGTCAGTGAGAGCTAAATCATAACACATGGAAACATACAGGGGAACAACAACAAATACTAGGCCTATCAGAAAGAGGAGGGTAGGAGGAGAGAGGTTAAGAAAAAACAACTGTCGGATACTATGCTTAGCATCCAGGTGCTGAAATAATCTGTACACAAAACCCCCAAGTGACAAGTTTACCTATATAACATGCCCATGGACCCATGAACCTAAAATAAACGTTAAAATATTATTTTAAAAAACCATTATTGACTATAATGCATACATTTTGGGATTTGTATGTTTATTCTCATAGCTATGTGTATTTTTCCCCACATGGAAATTAAAAAGAAACTGAGAAACTTTTTTTTTTGAGAAGTTCATATGCAATGGAATGTCATAAGGTAACGCTCAAGAACTTGAAAATTGTTAGTGAAATAACCTCAGTTATTTCCCTTCACTTCAGTGCACATCTTACCTGCAAATGAAGATGTTCCCACTCCCAGGGAGGGGTGAGGCCAACTCCTCCCTACAGCCAGCACAGACATGATTCTCCTTGTGTGCAATATGGCCACATTAGAAACCCAACAAAATCAGTATCATCCAATCAAATATACCAAGGAACCATCAATGGGTTTTAGTATTGGTATCTCATTTTCAACTTTGGATTTTAGAAAATTAATATGAAGAAAAAAACCCATCTTTTTAAAAAGAAAATTATAGGCTTCCTATAGGAGCTGTTTGCCAAAATGTAAAGGTAATTGAGTTGCACTGAAACCAACCATTGCTTAGTTTGATTTTTCCTGGAGCCAATAATTGTTTGCTTCATGTACTATAAATTCTTATTTTTCTTTATGCTTCAAACCTCCCAGGAAAAAATAAATACTCAAGGTGAGTCTGTATTCTTTCCATACATAGGTTTGGCCTACCTTAAAGGAAACCCTCACCTGGGACATTGCTTGTAGAAATACTGAAGCAGGCAGGGCAAGGCATTCTTGCAAGTGTGCAGCACTTTCTGCCTGAAGGGCTGCTTTTCTGAAACCATCTCCTAATTCTGGCTCCTATACTCTGCCATGCAATGAGAGGGCTGATCTTTCAGACATATGCCTACAGCTTGGAGCAGACCAGGTTAGAGACTCGGGACAGGTGGCTGGAAGCCCAGAACTATATGGCCAGTATGTGCTCCTGGTAAGATGTAAAAGTTATCTCAGTTCTATGCTACTTTATTCTAGACTCTCATGTTTATTAGCTTCATTTTCCTCCTCCTCTGATTTCCTGGGCAATGGGGTCTGTGTCAACAAAGGTCCAATCAGGAAAAAAAACACTCCAGGTACTTCGAGAAGGGGGGATTTAACTTGGGGTGGGTCTCAGCTGCTTTGCTTCTGGGCACTTACGGTGGGGGGCAGGGTAGGGCACGCCACCTCCTGAGGTATGCACCCAGGGCATGTATACTAGGTTTTCCATCCTAGAGATACCCAAGTTCCTGGATTCTAGCAGGAAGGGGAAGAAGAAAATCCTCCTCTCCAACTCTAGAACAGTTCTCCTGGGCCCAGAGGCTCAAGAGCCTTGCTCTGTGTATCAGTGTCTCCTGAAGAGCAGGTCTGACCACTCGCTCTCTGTTGAGGCTGGACAGGACTTAGACCTCAGACTACCTTTGTTACACTTTCTTCTTGAATTTTCCACCCCAACCAAAATTGCTTCCCCAAATTACAAAGCAAAAATTCCCATCCTGTATCTGTGCATGTACATAGGTACCTTTGGGAGTGACAGAGTGAGGCATTGTCTGTACGATGGGCAAGGCCCAGCTGAAGCAACAACAAAAACTATACAGAAAAGATCAGTATTAGTATAGGTATATATAAAAATGAAAATCTCAAACCCCCTTCCTCTATCATAGATCTGTTTACATGCCCATTTTCTTCCTATTCTCTTGACCCCCTGCACCTAAAAAAGTTAAGTAGCCCATGTTTACTAGTCCCCAAGGCCATACCTCTCAATCCCAAATGCATAGCCAAGAGGCCGAATGTTGCTCTAAGCTCCAGTACAATAAAGCCACCAGAAGCTTGGGAAGGTCCCAGGATTCAAAGAGCCATTGGCCTTTTAGTTATTGCTATGAAAGAAAATACTTCAACATTTAACAGGTTAAAACAACAAACATCACTATGTACCCGATAAATATGTACAATTGTGTCCATTTAAAAAGTTTTTAGTTTCTAAGGATCAGAACTTCAGGAATAGCTTAGTTTGGTCCTGGCTCTGGAGGCTGCAGTCATGCTGTTGACTGGGACCTCAAAGCATCCAGGCCTGAAGGATCTGTTCCAAGCTCACTCACATGGTTGTTGGCAGGCCAGTGATCCCAGAGAGAGAAAGAACCCGAAACTGAAGCTGCAGTGTCTTTTATAACCTAATTTCATAAGTGGAGTGCCATCACTTCTGCTGCATATTGCTCACACAGACCAACCCTGGTACAAAGCAAGAGGGGACTACACAAGAGCCTGAATACCAGTAAGTGGGGATCATTGAGGACCATCTTGAAAGCTGGCTGTCATGTCCTCTGACACCTCCTACCCAGCTTTTGCAAAGAGTAATACCAGAGCGGGGAGGTCCTATTCCACTTAACAATCAGCAGTAATTGCTTTTCATTCAGTTCCTGTTCCTTATCCTCCTCCAGGGATCATTGTGAACTGAAGGGATGACTGACATTCTGGGATCCCATGGAAATACCACCGAAAGCTATTAACTATAATCATGGCAGATCAAGTGAGTACATGTGTAGAATTTGGGAGTTAAGCACTATATTGGAAAGTTGAGGTCTTTGATGTATAGCTGGTCTAGGATCATAAATTGAGTTTGGATCTTGGCCTGTATTGGAAGTTTTAGGGTCAGGGGAATGTCTCACTCTGGGACATTAGACTGGAAGTGGCTACACCTACGATGAGGCCTTGCATATTAACCTCATTCCAAATAGAGAGGGGCAGGGCTCTCATCTGGGCCAAGAGCAAGTAATTCAAAAGAAGCCCTTTAATCTTTGGTGGACATAATGCCTTTTGGCTATCACAACTCCTCCTCCCTCCTCTCAAAATATATATATTCTCAAATGCTGCTCAGGAAATTTTTGCTTCTCCTGGGGAGCTATAGTTCTGATGTTGCAGGCAATATAGTAGAGAAAGGAATTTTTATGCTTCCTTTGGAATAGTAAAATCAACCAAGGCCTAGGGAATCCAAAGGCTAAAGTAAGATGAGATTTTGCAGCCTGTGGAGCAGAGGTCCTGATGTATTTCATTGGGTTTCTGAAGCATGAACTAGGGGCAGTCTAAGATACCAGAAAAAGTCAAAGGTCTTTTTCCTATTCCTTTACTCAACAATCAACACAGAATACTACAGGTCACTACAATGTTGTGGGGATTTCTCCTCACACAAAACTAGTCAATTATCCAGCAGACACAGGCTGGGTATCCTTTAATTCAATTCTGATGCTATCTATCTGGAGATAACATCAGATACCACAGGCTGAGGGCTCAGTCCCACAAGACTGCCCCCCACTTCAGGTATCAGCTGCAAGTAGGTTGCTGCCTACACTTCTGACCAACTGGCTATGTAGCAGGAGTTCTCACAAGCCCCTCCTTGGACTTGATTAATTTTTTAGAGTGGCTCATAGAACTCAGGGAAACACTTACATTAGCCCATTTATTATAAAGGATATTACACAGGGTACAGGTGAACAGTCAGATGGAAGAGACACAAAGGCGAGGCATGTGGGAAGGAGCTTCCATGCCCTCTCTGGGCAACATCTTCCAGGCACCCCTGTGTGTTGAGTTTAGCTATCCAGAAGCTCCCTGACCTTGGACCTTCTGGGTTGTTATGGAAGCTTGTTTATAAAGGCATGATTTATTACATCATTGTCCATTGGTGATCAACTCAACCTTCAGTCACATTTCCCTCTCAGGAGGCTGGGGATGGAGCTAAAAGTTCCAACCCTCTAATCCTGTCATGGTCTTTCCAGTGACCAGCTCCCAACCTTGAAGCTACTTAAGTGACTCAGCCATCGGTCATCTCATTAGTATACCAAAGACACTTTGGAAACTCTGGAGATTCCAAGGATTTTAGAAACTATAGATGTGTATGTATATGTCTGGAAACTGAGAAAAAGAGCTAAATATATATTTCACAGAATCACAGTTGGCTTCTATAGTTATTCAAGTTGGACTTCTGAAAGGCTTAAGAGAAGCAAATAGTAAAGGTCAATGAGGTTACTGGACTTCTGCTATGTGGAAAAATATTTTGTATCAGGATAGGCTAGATTGTACTATAGTAACACAACCCCCAAATTTTGGTGGCTCAAAGGTTTATTTTTTTCTCATACTTTGTGTCCGTAAGGGGTTGACCTGAGTGTTCTGCTCATTATCACTCAGGCTGGTGAAGTATCTATTTTGAACTTGCCAGGTCATAATGCCCATAAAGAACACTCTGGAGAGCCTCCCGCCAAAAACTAAATCCTCAGTCCTAAACAGACATTGTTTCCAGTCATTTCTACTCATCATTTTGGACTTAATGAGTTATGTGATCCCAACCAACCAGGAACCAGGAAATCGGTTTTTTTTAAAATATGTACCTGGAGTGTGAAGGTCAATATTGGTGAACAGCATTATTAAAGACCACAATTGGCATCCTATGAAACTGAAGCTCAGATTTTCTCTTCTTTTGCTTTGTCTACCTCAATTCCCCCAGATAGCACTGCATCTGTGTTAGTGTCTGTAGCTGGCAACAGCAATGTGAGGCTAGAGACAGTAATATATGCTGTGTTCTGGAAACATTATGCTTGTTTAGGAAATGCTATGGTTGTGCCTAGATGGTATAGGTCTAGAACTGGTGCTATGACATCCATAGGTTCTATCTACCATTTATTTGGAAGACTACCCTTAGGAAAAGTGGAACAGAAGAGACTCAAGGTTGGAATTTAACAGTGAAAGTGCTAAAATAATTCCATCCCCTCCAGTGGAAGACATCCCAGGATACTGCCACTGGAGAAGGGCCCACTCTTCCAACGCTGCCTGGTGCCAGGTACTTAGGGAGTATGAAGTCAAGCTCATGGCAGGACAGAGAATGCAACTCAAATGGCTCAAAGGAAAAGGACTTAATGGAAGGATTTTCAGAGGTGTGGGCAGAATTAAGAGAATCAACCAGGTTGTTGAGGCACCCAAGGCTAGAATCAGTAGGAACCTGGTAATCCCTTGAATCATAAGAAGAGGAAATAGTGCTATCTTAGTTCATCAGTGCTAGAACTGGGGAATGAGGGCTGCTGCACAGGTCTATGCCTATTCAAGTACAGAGCCACTGCCAGAAATGTGGCCCAAAGCAGGGAGAAAGCTGGAAGAAATAGCTCATCTTCTTTTCCCACCTGTCAATCTCCTATCACTGTCTCTCATTGGCTGAACCTGATAAGCCAGCTAGGAAGGGGGATCCAATGATGTACTTTGCAGGCACCAGCTTCCTGGGCAGAGAGGTGCAGGAAATGATCTGAGAAAGATGAGGAGTGGGGCTGGGGCTAGGGGAGTAAGCAGACTCAACACAGTGAGACTGTCCCTAGCTGAGGTTGAGCAAAATAAAATTACAGTGACTTTTGGCCTTTAATTTCTCTAGGATTTTCATTTTCCCAAGGGAAGGGAGATTTGATTTTCTTCATGGCAACAAATAAAGGGTTCGTTACTGGTGCTTAAATATCTGAGAGAATTTAATAAAGGGAGAAGATTCATATGGTTTGTTTGGGACATTTTTCACATTGAGCATTCTATGTTTGCTACTTTAGGTGCCCACTGTTCTAGCAAAACAGGTTTATCCATGGCAGGCAACAATTTGAGTTAAGAAATAAAATTGAGGGGTCAATGTCTATGAGCTTGGGCCAAATGTGTTGGTTTATCTATTTCAGAAGCTTCTAGACTAGAGCCAACAGAAGAACTGCCCATTTCTCTGGGCTCAGGAATTTATAAAAGTCAGTGGTACTAGGAAGCAGCCTTAAGTGTTTACCTTGAAGGGAGAAACTTGCCCAAGTGAAGGAGGAGGTCTCATTCCTGGTTGACTATAGCCTTGAGTGAGGACAATAAACCTGAGCTCACGGTTCTGATAAAATACAAAGCAGGTAAATGTTGATGAGGAAACACTACCACCACTCCCACCAACCAACGGTCTCCTTAATCTCCACTCAACACACAAGGAAGACCTGTTACATCTAGAGAGATTGCTGAGATGTTGGTTGGGTCTCATTTACTAGTTGATGCAGGACTAGGCCTATAAGGGGTCCCTGATTCAGTGCACTCATTCTGTCAACTGGAATGAGAGCTCTAGGAAGTTTTTCATGACCTTTATTATTTGAGTGTCTTCACCAAATTCCTTCCTGCTTGCAGTTTGAAGCTCAGCTCTCTTTAGCTAGATATCTTGGTTTCTAACCCATGGCCTTTGAGAGTGGAGGGTAGATAGCAAGCCATGCCAAAACCTCAAACCCCAGCCTTGTGTTTAATTCAGAGCTCTGTGTTGAAGGTTACATGTCACTGACTGCTGTGGTTTGAACGTCCCTCAAAGTCTGTGTGTTGGAAACTTAATCACCAATGCAACAGTGTTGGGAGGTGGGGTATAAACAGAGGTGACTAGGTCCTCAGGGCTCTGCCCTCATGAATAATTCCATTATCAGGGTTAGTTTCTGACAAAATGAGTTTTGCCCCCTTCTCTTCCTCTTTCCATGTGATGCCTTCTGGCATGGTATGATGTAACAAGGAGACCCTCACCAAATGCAAACCCTCAATCTTGAACTTCCCAGCCTCTAGGGCCATAAGAAATGAGTTTCTTTTCCTAGTTACCTAATCCATAGTATTCTGTTATGGCAATACAAGATGGACTAAGACACTGATCTGCCAAGTAATAAAGAGACACTTTGAGTTCTGACTTCAATTTTATAAATGTCTCTTGGGGAGCAGGGGACTAGACATCCACTATTCCTTACCCAGTGAAAAGAACAACTTTTTCTTTTGGTAAGAACACTCTCCTTTTGAAAAACTCTACACTCTGACTTTAATCATGCAGTTTGAGTAAGGTTGTCAGAGTCTATAGGGTGGGCACATGACCCAAGATAAGCCAATCAGAACAACAGTAATAATTGGCCCTGCTTTGAGCATATGTTCATCTTTTGCCAGTGTCAGTCCTTGTTGTTGTTAACCTGAATTCTGGTTGGAAACAGCCTTTACCTTTCCTGTAGTGAGGCTGGTAAGAGATGAGCATAAAGCAGCCAGGACCCCATCTCCCACCAGAGAGAGTCAATCTTTCACAAGAAAGAATGAACTTGACATTCAAAGCAATAGAAAAATCGGTGAGAATGTTCCAGAAAACATAATTGTCACTTATCCAGTCTTTCCCAGCTGTACCCATGCCCTCCCTGAGGCCAAAAACATTTCCTTTTTGTCTAGGGTAGACTTAATTGGATTTCTGTCACAAGCAACAGAGTCCTGACTGATTTAGTAGAGAAGATGTGTGGCGGTTCTGGGTCCCTGGCCATCATGCAACCTCTGACCTAAATCCTTCACAGTATAGATTACATAAAGGAATGCCACGAAGTCAACGGTGATCAAATCTCCATAAATAGGTCAGGTGATGCTTCCCAAAGAAGCAATGCCTATTAAAGGCATAGGTTTTCAGAACCCAAAAAGCACCATGGAAGAATTGAAGGCGCTTCAAGTAACAGACTAGTAAAAATAAGGAAATTCTGCAGCATGAAAAATGTCCCACAAGCCATGTTATGGCATTTCAACTTTATCTCACAGGCAATGAGGAGCCACAGGGTCTACTGTCTAAGACCCTTAACCTCTCTATTCCATCAAAACAGCTAATAGGCCTCAGACTGGCACTTCTTGTTTTCAGTGGTGGAAGTCGAGATTAGAAGTTAAAAATAACTGGAAGCAGAATCTGAACTTATTGCATTGTCCTTAGAAGTCTGAGGCAAGGGAGAATGGGACAGTGCTATTCCTTGGTGATCTCGAACCAAGTTACTGCCTCCCTGACCACCAACCCTATCCCTTACTCCCCACCCCCATCTTCTTATCTGTGAAAGTGGCATTTCCCATTCAGCCCTTTAAAAAAAAGGTTCATTGAGAAACCTTTGCTGACTCATGTACTAACCAACACTTCCACCTAGTGGGAACCTTTGGAAATCATCTCACAGGATCAACACCCCTCTTCCCCACCACCCACTGCACAGCTTCTATAAAAGACAGAAACATCCATTCTCTGCTTGGTCTCTCAGTGACTGTCTCTTTGCCCCCAGTCTTCCACTGCCATGCACATGAACATAGTTCCCTACATGGGAATTAGACTTTGTAACCTGCAAGCAGTGATCACATATCAGCCTCTGTGGCCCAAAACAGTACATCCGTGCTTCCTGGCTCTGTTCGTCATCTTGGTATAAACATAGGATGGCAATAGTGTACAAACATGGCATTCCTCTGGGTCTTTCACTGTCTATTTTGAGTGGCCTTCAACCCCGTCATATTCCTCCCTAGTAATTTTAGAAATTGTCAATGTCAGTTGACAATGCCAGTCATCTGGGTGACTGTAATGTATGCCATGTTTATTTTTTTTAGCAACTATATGTTCACTCACTGGAATGATATGTTCTTTTGGCATTCATCTATAAATATTACAGCTCCTTGCTTAATGAGATACCAAAGCCCATGTAAGATACTGGGGACACTGTTATCTATGCTGAAAAGACCACCATCACCAGATGTCCTCTAGTGTCTGAGCTACTAGTGTCATTGTCAAGGGTATTGGCTATTACTATTACCAGGACATCATCCCCGTCCACCTGCCCCTACTGTCTCCCCTCACTATCAGCAGTTGTCATCAATTGGCTGTCTTACATATTCAATGTTCTGTGAAGACAAAACGCTTCTGCTTTACAGTCCAAAGACTGATGAAATATTTCTATTGAAGAAAATTATCCCTACTTCTAATTCTACTTATTTCTATACACCAACTTCTATCCACTTTTTTCAAACCTAGGGTCAGAAGAGCAATATTTCTATTGAAACTTTGTATGAAGTTCCACCAAAGTGAGTTTTGCTTCTTCTCTTTTCCAGTGCCTAATTCTGAGACATGGCCAGGCTTGAGGCTGGGTAGGAGAAAAACAACTAGAGAGCCAAGTCTTACTGCTCTGTTTCTCACTTTGAGAAAAGGGCAGATGATTCAGGATCCTCTGATCTGGACTCCAGACATCATTCTTGATGGATTTCTAGACCCAGGAATTGCCTTAGACATCATCCACTTGCTGTATGCTATGTTCAGCCTGGAACATAACTGAGGGAAGAGGATGGGAGGGGAAGGAGGAGTGGGCAGAAGGGAGAGAGAGAGGGACAGGAACAAAAAGAATACAGTGAAAACTCTGTGGAAAAAGTAGCAAGTGTCCATATTTTTCAGGTCACTTGGTGGACATGACTTCCTATCTTTCGTATAATATGGAATCAAAATTGTTGAAATAGACTGATTTGGTCTCCCTTTGTCAGGAGTGCAAGAGTAAAGGGATGTGTTTTGCTTTGGGTCTATTTTTGGTCATGAATTTTGCAAGATTGCCAGGGATTATGTTTATTTTCTCTTGTTGGCTGAAGATTTCACTCTGTTTTTCTGAGAGGCTGGGCTTGTCTTTCCACCCATCTCCTGGGAAAGAACATAGAAAAGCAGGGAGTGGAATGGCTTCTGTAGAAGCAGGACTTGAGCTGACCTAAGAGGAGGCAATGGCTCGGGTCCACAGAGCAGAAGGCCTGGTTTTCAATTCTCCACTTGCATCACAGTCCCTGTGTTAAACATTGCTAAGTTGCAGACTTCATGCACCCAGCACAGGCCCTAGGACAGAGTAGGCATGCAATAAGAGCTTGCTGAATAGAACTGAACAGAGAATATCAAGGTTATTGGGAGATAACTAGAGGGTTAATCTGGATCTTCTATGCAAAACTGTAGGAACAATGAAGGAGGAAGCTATTTAGTAGTTGAAAAGAAATATCAGAAACCAGAAAGTGCAAATTCAAAAATCCTGCAGAGACTTTTAGAATAGGTCTAAAATCTTAGTGTCAGAAATTGAGAATTTGAGGAAATGTAGTTGAACCTGCTATTATAACCAATGAAGTGGCCGTGTCTTGATTCTGCCACCAGTTTTTCGACACCACCAGGCAAGTTTTTGTATCTCCCTCACGTGGCCTGATTCGCATTGCCCAGGATCCTATAAGAGGAAGGGAGGTGTCCCCTGTGGCAGTGAATGGAGGGGAAGCATTGACTGTGACAGGAACAGGGCATAAGAATAACATGTTCTCATTGCAGCATTTGGGAAATACAAGGAACCAGAATAAAACTGTGTCCAGAGTCTGGAAATAGGGATTCTTCACTTACCAATGGACTAATGTTTTTTTGAGACAAGGTCTTACTCTGTTGCCCAGGCTGGAGTGCAATGGCATGATTGCAGCTCACTGAAGCCTGACCACCACAGCTTAAGTGATCCTCCACCTCAGCTTCCTTAGTAGCTGGGATCATGGGCATGCACCAACACATCTAATTTTTTCATTTGCAGAGACAGGGTCTTGCAATATTGCCCAGGCTGGTCTCAAATTCCTGGGCTCAAGCAATCCACCTGCCTCGGCCTCCCAAAGTGCTGAGATTGTGAGTGTGAGCCACAGCACCCAGCTCACTAATGAATTGAGTGGTATGTGCCAAACTCAGTACTGACCACAGTAGATAGATAGATGAGGAAAATGTAGTCACCGTTCTGAGAAAATTCATAATCGCTCAATTGACTCATACTTTTCTCTAGAATATCCAACTCCAGCATCCCTTTTACTACAAGTTCCTGTCTCCTATTCCTTCTGCTGCACCCACTCAATGATTCCTTGACCCACCCCCAATACCACCCATCTCCCAGCTCCCAGCTTACTCAGCCTCCTCACCTCCCTACCTTCGTATTTTCCTATGAATCCATGGCCAGTTATATTCTTAACAACTTCCTAATATCCCCAATGCCCTTGATCTTTCCACCTTGTCAAGTCCCAGTTTAAATGCAACCCATGCTTTTCATCCATTACTTAAATATTCTTTAAGTACCTGCCATGGACCCCAGACACTCTTCTTAGATGCTAAGGATACATTAGTGAGGAATAAAATTCTTCCTGGGGCCTGTGTTCTACAGGCAGAAGAAAATTTTCATATAAACAATATATAGTTTTAAAAAAATGCAATAAAATGTCATAAGGGCTATGAAAACAAAGCAGAGTAAAAAGAGGGGTCAGGGAAGGACTCTTTGACCTGAATGAAGTAAAGTGAACCAGGAGAATATCTTGAATAAGAGAACTCCAAGGGCTGGGCAGCCTGTAATCCCAGCACTTTGGGAGGCTGAGACGGGCGGATCACGAGGTCAGGAGATCGAGACCATCCTGGCTAACACGGTGACACCCCGTCTACTAAAAATACAAAAAATTAGCCGGGCATGGTGGTGGGCACCTGTAGCCCCAGCTACTCGGGAGTCTGAGGCAGGAGGATGGCATGAACCTGGGAGGCAGAGCTTGCAGTGAACCAAGATCACACCACTGCACTCCAGCCTGGGCGACAGAACGAGATTCCATTTCAAAAAAAAACAAAAAACCTCCAGGAAGGGAAGCCCTGGTGTAGGAAGACAGTGTGGCTGTGTGAACTAATGGAGAGGAGGAGTGGTAGGAAGTGGAAAGCCAGAAACGGGTGCACATAGGACCTTGTGAGCTGTATTTGAATTCTAAGCATAAAGGCAAGCCATTGGAGAGGGAATATTTTAGCAGGAGTTGATGTGATCACTGGAGGAGAGAGCCTCCAACACAGGTGCTGTTGCAGAAATCCTGGGGAGAAATGGAGATTCATGCAAGGAGGGTGGCAGTGATGAGAAGGACTCAGGTGCAGGACACGGGGACTGTAGGTTGAACCCACAGAATCTGTGAAAGAACCGGGCATGAGTCACAGGGAATCTTGAGACAGAATCCAGAGTGACTCCAAAGTGAAGAGTGTTGCCATCATAAGAGATGGGGGATTATGAAGAAAGGAGTAGGTTGGCAGAGAGTGACAAGGAAATTAGAAGCTGTTTCCTAGACACATTTGAGATGTCTTTTAGCCAAGTAAGCTATTAAGTAGGCAGTTTAACATACAATATAAACATGGGGTGCAGTGGCTCACACCTATAATCCCAGCAGTTTGGGAGGCTGAGATGGGTGGATCACCTGAGGTCAGGAGTTCAAGACCAGCCTGGCCAACATGGTGAAACCCCATCTGTACTAAAAATACAAAAAAAAAAGCTGGGCATGGTGGCAGGTGCCTATAATCCCAGCTACTCAGGAGGCTGAGGCAGGAGAATCGCTTGAACGTGGGAGGCGGAGGTTGTAGTGAGCAACTCCAGCTATACTCCAGCCTGGGCAACAAGAGCAAAGCTTGTTGCCAAAAGAAAAGAAGAAAAAGAAAAAAGTGGGGTCATCAGATTACCAATAATGTCTGAAGCCACAGTGCCACATGAGATTTTCTAAGGAGTGGGCATAAATAAAAGAGGTATAAGAATGGAGCCCTGGGCCGGGCGCGGTGGCTCAAGCCTGTAATCCCAGCACTTTGGGAGGCCGAGACGGGCGGATCACGAGGTCAGGAGATCGAGACCATCCTGGCTAACATGGTGAAACCCTGTCTCTACTAAAAATTACAAAAAACTAGCCGGGCGAGGTGGCGGGCGCCTGTAGTCCCAGCTACTCAGGAGGCTGAGGCAGGAGAATGGTGGGAACCCGGGAGGCGGAGCTTGCAGTGAGCTGAGATCCGGCCACTGCACCCCAGCCTGGGCGACACAGCGAGACTCCATCGCAAAAAAAAAAAAAAAAAAAAAAAAAGAATGGAGCCCTGGGGACATCTTGATGTTTGGAGTCCAGAGGGGTAGGAGAACCAGCAAGGACATTGAGACAAAGTCACCAGAAGGATAGAAGGAAACCTAGATGAACCAGCGTCCTGGAGGCGAAGGAAGGAAGCATGTCAGAAGGAGCCCTTTGACTGTCTCCATGTGCCTGGCTGTCACTAAAATGGCCAGGGAGCCGGGGAGCATGCTTACCCCGCATGTCCATGCTTTCCATCTCAAGAGGGTCTTGGGGCTGCTGGGTCCTCTGCTCAGCCTTTACTGGGTAGTTTCCTTGACCAGGTCCCACAGTATTTCTTTTGCTTTCCCCATCCCTGACCCCTTCACATCCTACAAACAGGCTTTTCCTCTGTTAGAAAATGAGAGAACTTCCTTTCCTTCACATCAGAATGACTTCCATTCTCTTTTTTCTGTCAGAGGAGCAGAGGTGGAGCTCTGGATTCCTTCTCTGGGCAGAGTACCACATTTGCCACCTGGATTCTCAGTATCCCAGACTCCCTGTGGCCAAAAACCTGCACAGATCACCAACTACTCATCCTGCCCTCAACGGGCTGCCTAGTAATGGTCTTGGAAATAAAGACTGGTTTATCTCTAATGTGGACAGGCTCCTAGCTTGCTCACTTTTAATTTGCCTTCCACCTTATCAAACTCAGATCCGGTGGTCACAGTGTTTCCCTGTTCATAGACTTCAGAGGCTTATTCAGGAGAAAGTCCACATTTATTGCAGGGCATTGAAGTAAGACCCACTGCAGTCTGACTCCTCAGTCCTCCAATTTGTTTCCTGCTGTACACCAATGCTCCACTATGTATGGGGAACATAACCCTCCCCAAAATACTATGTACATTCTTGGCTACAGGCCAAACTTAATCCCTATGCCTGGATTTTACCATGAAGGCTTCAACATGTCAGCTCAAACGCTATCACCTTTGATGTTTTCTAGACCAACTCCTCCCTGCCCCAGTTTGTCTACCAATCAGAATTCATTGCTGTCTCCTCTGTCTACATAGACTTTGTTCCTCTATTGTTGTGCCTGTCATTACAGTGCCCTTGTCTGTCACTCACACTGACTCACAGCTAGTTCACTAGTGGTCATGTTCACTTCCGTTTACCCCACAGGGCCTTACCCTTATAAGGGGCTCAAAACTGGGTTTGAGCTGGGCTGGGGGTTGGCTGTCAGTTGCAGGAGGGATTTTATAACTAAGGAAATGCTTCGAGCTGGAGCCTTAGGTACAGATGGGTCTGGAATGTTTGGTAAATAATGGGCAGGCCAGTGTGGCTGGAACTGAGGGTTCTGATGATGCTAGGAAGACTAAGTTGTTGGGGTCAGGGATTTCAAGGACACTGGTGGTCATGCTCAAGGGTCTGGACCTCATCCTTTAGGCAGTACCCTGTGTTTTCCCAAGTTCTGTCTATTTCAAATGTCTATTTTTCTGTCATACCATTCACTGCAAGTATCTTTCCAGAAATCATGGTTCTGTGGCAAAGTGATTCTCAGCAGGGTTGTGACGTGGAGAAAGGGGTGACTGCAGAAGCATGTATGCTACCGTGAATTGTGGAGGGGGATGACACTGGATGTTTGGCAGGGAGGCTGTTAGTGCAATGGAGGTGACAGAGGAGGGCCAGGACCAAGATACTCGAAGTGGGGACAGGAAGAAAGCAGCCCTGGGAAATCCTGCACTTCACAGGAAGAGGGAAGCACCAGGTCCACCCCTTGGGCAGACAAATGAGATGTCTAAGAGCCTTGAAGGTAAACAAGTTGCCTAAGCTCCTGGATTAAAAGTCATTTCATAGCTCCTGGTCCAGTGATCCTTTCCCCTCCTGTGAGTGGAATGAGAGGCTATGAGTGAGAATGGGGCTCAGGAGATCCCAGTGATATGTGCAAATTTAGTACTAAAATAACCCTGGGCCACATATACATACTAGCTTTGCCTCTAGCATCCCAATAAACAGGGGTTGACTGGCACATTCTCTCCGAGGCCTGCCTTTTCTGAGCTGGCTCTTCTGGGTGTGCACCTCTCCTTTGCCATCACAGGTGGCCTGCTCTGCTCCAGACTCTGGGCTCACTGGGCCCTGGAAAAGGGGCAGCCAGGGTGACTTTTGAGTACAGTGAATTTTCCCCATTACACAACTGCATATTCTCATCACTGTAAGTCCAGAGAATAAAGACAATTTGTACCAAAACAAATGACCCATGACCACAAAGGGCATCAGTTTTCTAAGCACAGAGCCTCACCTGGCGAGAATTCGCAGCCACACGCGCCTGGCCTGGATCTGCTTTCCTGTGGCTCTCTTGGGGCTTCTCCTCCCAGGAAATCCTGCTCTGGTTCTATAACCTGCTCTGGCCTGCTCATATTTCTACCACTAACTACCACAAAAAACAAAATGCAACTTTTTTGCCAATACATGTTGTTCTGGAGTTTTAAACATGGAGTTTAAAACTGAGGCAGTTACAATAGAAGTCAAAGGAACAGAATGGAAAAACAGATTGGAACAAGAGGAAGGGAAATATTAAGATAATCACTAAGAATACGTCTTCAAAAGAGCCCATCAAGTATTGAACTTCTAAGATGACACACACTTAGAAATATACTGGTGACATTTCTGTACCTCAAAGATAAAGAGAATTTTAAAAGCTTTCAGAGATGCAAAAAATTTTTCCACAAAGGAACAAGAATCAAAAAGACATAAGACCTCATCCAATTCTGGAAGCTAAATGACAGTGGAACAATGCCCTCAAAAATCTGAAAGAAATGGCTAGATATAGAATCCCTGGGACAAAAATATCAAATCAAGTGTAAGGAAGTATAAAGATGATGTGCTAGGGTAGGTCCTTGGAGAAACACTAAGAGACAGGATTATGTGTGCAAGAAATTTATTACAGCAAACACCTGTAAAGACATGAGGCCAGGATAGGCTCAGCAAGCTGTCAGACAGCAACAATGATCTGACGCCCTTTAAAGGAGAGAGTGAAGGAAGACAGGGCGGGTGGGCATATTTAGACTGCACTGCAGTCTTAGAGTTAGAAAAGTCTGTGGGGAGCTCTCAAGCCCCTGGAGAGTATTGTCTTCCTGCTCAGTCTTTGGCTGGGAGTAGCCTCTCAGAAGCCCCAGTGTGGATGTGCTGATGGATTTCAGAGGCAGCATCAGAGTCTGTGGGTCAATTATACTCCCTGCAGTGGAACTTCTGAGGGACACATTCTCACAGCAGCCACAGATGTCTTCTGATTTACAAAGATTCACAAAGTTTACAACCCACTAACCTTGTGTGTTGAAAATGAAGGATATACTTCATCCCAAAAGAAACACGTCCCAAAAGAAGAGAGGGAAACCTGAGAAATCGTAGGCACTGAGATCACCCCAGAACAGCAAAGGAAGTTGGAAAACTATGAAAGAAAGTCCAGGTAATCTCAATGTCTGGCACAGTGCCCTGGTGGCACAGGCTATACAGCATCATTCTTCCTTCCACTAAGGGTTCAATCACCCCACTTGGAATTCGCTATAAATAAAAGCCAAATAATCATCATCATAAACATTTTTTGTTTCTTACAGAATCTGTGGAAAAGCACAGTAGTCATTTTAGTTGAAGGACACAAAAAAAACTGTATCCTTTTCACTTCGTTAAAGTTTAATACAGTGAGTCAGATGGGGGAAGGGGAGAAGGAAGGTGGAAAGAAGTAGCTCACTAATTTTCTCACCTTTCATGACAGAGGTATGTCTAAATGTGAGCAGGTAGGAATACAATTCAAGATGAGATTTGGGTGGGGACACAGAGCCAAACTATATCATTCTGCCCCTGGACCCTCCAAATCTCATGTCCTCACATTTCACAACCAATCATGATTTCCCAACAGTTCCCCAAAGTCTTAACTCATTTCAGTATTAACCCAAAAGTCCATAGTCCAAAGTCTCATCTGAGACAAGGCAAGTCCCTTCTACCTATGAGTCTGTAAAATCAAAAGCAAGCTAGTTACTTCCTAGATACAATGGGGGTACAGGTATTGGGTAAATACAGCTGTTCCAAATGGGAGAAATTGGCCAAAACAAAGGGGTTACAGGGCCCATGAAGGTCGGAAATCCAGCAGGGCAGTCAAATTTTAGAGCTCCAAAATAATCTCCTTTGACTCCAGGTCTCATATTCAGATCACACTGATGCAGGACGGTGGGTTCCCATGGTCTTGAGCAGCTATGCCCCTGTGGCTTTGCACAGTGTAGCCTCCCTCCTTGCTGCTTTCATGGGCTGGTGCTAAGTGTCTGCGGCTTTTCCAGGTGCATAGTGCAAGCTGCAGGCAGATCTACCATTCTAGGGTCTGGAGGTTGCTGGTCCTCTTCTCACAGCTCCACTAGGCAGTGCCCCAGTAGGGCCTCTATATGGGGGCTCCAATCCCAAATTTCCCTTCTGCACTCCTCTAGCAGAGGTTCTCCATGAGAGCCCTGCCCCTGCAGCAAACTTCTGCCTGGGCACCCAGGTGTTTCCATACATCTTCTGAAATCTAGGAGGAGGTTCCCAAACACCAGTTCTTGGCTTCTGTGTACCTGCAGGCTCAACATCACATGGAAACCACCAAGGCTTGGAGATTGCATCCTCTGAAGTCACGGCCTGAGCTCTACATTGGCCCCTTTCAACCACAGCTGGGGTGGCTGGGATACAGGGCACCAAGTCCCTAGACTGCACATAACACAGGGACCTTAGGCCTGCCCACAATACCATTTTTTCCTCCTAGACCTCCAAGTCTGTGAATGGGAGAGTCTGTGGCAAAGGTCTCTGACATGCCCTGGAGATAGTTTCCTCATTGTCTTGGGGATTAACACTAGGCTCCTCATTACTTATGCAAATATCTGCAGCTAGCTTGAATTTCTCCTCAGAAAATGAGATTTTCTTTTCTATCAAATTGTCAGGCTGAAAATTTTCCAAATTTTGATGCTGGTTCCCTTTTAAAGCTGAATGCTTTTAACAGTACCCAAGTCACCTTTCCAATGTTTTGCTGCTTTAGAAATTTCTTCTACCAGATACCTTAAATCCTCTCTCTCAAGTTCAAAGTTCCACAAATCTCTAGGGCAGAGGCAAAATGCCTCCAGTCTCTTTGCTAAAACATAACAAGAATCACCTTTGCTCCAGTTCCCAACAAGTTCCTCATCTCCATCTGAGACCACCTCAGCCTGGACATCATTGTCCATATCACTATCAGAATTTTGGTCAAAGCCATTCAACAAGTCTCTAAGTTCCAAACTTTCCCATATTTTCCTGTCTTCTGAGCCCTACAAACTGTTCCAACCTCTGCCTGTTGCCCAGTTCCAAAGTTGCTTCCACATTTTCAGGTATCTTTTCAGCAGTACCCCTCTACTGGTACCAATGTCCAGTATTCCCATTTTCATGCTACTGATGAAGACATACCTGAGATGGGGAAGAAAAAGAGGTTTAATTGGACTTACAGTTCCACATGACTGGAGAGGCCTCAGAATCATGGCAGGAGGTGAAAGGCACTTCTTACATGGCAGCAACAAGAGAAAATGAGGAAGATGCAGAAATGGAAACCTTTGATAAAACCGTCAGATCTCATGAGACTTAGTCACTACCATGAGAACAGTATGGGGAAACTGCCCCCATGATTCAAATCATCTCCCAGGTCCCTCCCACAACATGTGGGAATTATGGGAGTACAATTCAAGATGGGATTTGGGTGGAGACACAGAGCCAAACCATATCAGTGTGATTTAGATAGATGTTTATGAGTAACTTTATCTGCCTCTGAATTGTTTGTTCTTGACCAGTTTGCTTCTGATTCCCTGCCGGTAATTCTTGGAATATATATACAGAGGACAGTCACATAAAGAACCTTCTGGCCTGTTTTTATCTAATGCTGATAGCAGAATCCTAAAAAAAATCACAGATTAAAGCCAAAACTCATTCCCAGATATAAGCACCAAGTTAAAGGGTCATTCTAGAAAACAAAAAAACTTTAGATTATGAAGTTTTATCTATTTTGATTGCTTTGTCTGAAGGACAGAGCCATGACCAAATGATGTAGAGTGGATACTGCTGTCAGTCATCCAAGGGCATAAAAGGAGAAGGGGATGAACCAACACTGGATGCTATTCTTTTAGAGTAGTTGTATTGGGTTGTCTATGTATTGGGTAGGTCAGCCATGCAAGCAACTATATGAAGGCTTAGGAATAAAACCTGAGCTGTTAATTTAAAAAGGCATCTGTTTGAGGAGAGAGAAAAATGGCGAGGGATAGAAGGAAAGTGGGCCCTCCTTCTGTAGAAGGAGGTAGGGGCTCTCAGGACTGAGAAGCAGATGGTTTGGCCAGAACCTAGAGGAGACCTCTTGTGAATGCACACAGACTTCAGATTCTAGAAGCAACGATATACAGTATCCAATATCAAATTTTTTCCTTTCTGCTTTGTGACCATCTTCTATTACTCTAAAGCTTTCAGTAAGATACACCATAGCCTAAGTCTAATTGTAAGAAGGAAAGATGCAGTGGCCAGACTTGGCCAAAATGAGTGTGATAAGAGCAGCAACAGTCAGTAGGAGCAATTTGTAGATAGCAGAAAATGCCTTAAAGAATTTTGGAACTGCATCATTGGTAGAGGGTTTCTGTGAAATTTTGTGGAGAACAGATAACTTGATTAGAAGAATGGACTTCCTATGGCCAATTAGAAAGGTTTTATACCCTTCTCTCTAAAAGGGAAGGCTGGCTACTTATCAGTGGAGAAATCAGGGATTAAAGATTTTTTTCTACAAGTAACCATTAATTTTTGCATGTAAAAATCTATTTCTTTAGCTTCTCTTGAGTTTTTTTAACGAGGACAGTCATAACATATACAATTAGTGAAAACTTTGCTTTTATCTTTCCAATGTTATTTTATGTTTTCTTATTGTACTGCCTAGGATTGCCAGTTCAGGGTTAAATAGTAATGGTGGTAATGGGCATCCTTATATTGTTCCTGATTTTAAAAGAATACTCATTATGAAGTATGTTACTTCCTGTAGGTTTTTGGAAGATACATTTTGTTGGATTAAGCAGTTGCCTTGTATTCCTTGTTAGCTGAGAATTTTATAGAATGGCATCCATTGAGATATATCATTCATCTCCTTTAATCTGTTTGTACAGTTCTCTATTTTGTTCCATTGATCTCTGCCAATATCACAGACTTGATTACTAAAACTATGTAAAGTCTTAAAGTTGGATAGACAGATTCCTTCCATTTCATTTTTTTAATAAAATCAAATCATACCAATTACTTTGCTTTCCTGTATAAATTTTGGAACAACTTTGATAGAAATTCATTTAAACCTGGCGGGAATTTATATAATAACTATTGACATCTTCTAATGCATGAACAGTGTATCTCAATTCATTTCTTCGATTTCTTTAATCAGTGTTTGTTTTCAGCATACAAAATGTAGAGGGTTTGTTGAATACTATTTCATTACCTTCTGAGAATGTCTTGATTTACCCTTCATTCTTGAAGAATATATTGACTGAATGTAGAATTCTTGGCTGACAATTCTTTCCTACTTGAAAAATATTGTGCCAGACAGTTCTTTTCTTTCATACTTGAAAAATGTGTGATTTCCTTCTGGCCTCCAGAGTTTCTCATGGGAAATAATTGCCATAGAAGTTGTTTTTCTCATAGTTAACATATCATTTCTCCTGCTGTTTTCAAGGGTTTCCCCCCACCATAGTTTTTAGAAGTTAGAGTATATACGACTTGGTGTTGATTTCTTTGGGTTTCCCCTGTTTGGAGTTCTCTTAGCTGCTTGAATCTGTAGTTTTATGTATTTTGCCAAATTTGGGGAGTTTTTAGCCACTATGTCTTCAAGAACATTATCAGACTCACCTTCCTTCTCCTCTTTATTTGGGACACCAGTGATGTAAATGTTAGATTTTTTATTTATATACACTTCCACAAATCCCTGAGGTTCTGTTAATTATTTTTGGTCTACTTTCTGTTCACACTGCATAATTTCTTATATTCTATCTTAAAGTTCACTGATTATTTCTTCAATTTTACAAGAAATAATTCAGACTTCACATTCTAGAAGCAAATGATATTCAGTATCATCCCTTAAGGGTTTTTTTTCTGACTACAAAGACCCAGAAGAAAGAGTTTTAAAAAACTATTTAACTAATTGTATTTTTACTTCTAAAATTATCACTTGATTCTCATATCTTCTATGTCTTTGAGACTTTGTTTCAAATATGGTCATAATTGCACCTTGATTTTTTTTCTTTTTTTCATTTTTTTTTTTTGAGACAGAGTCTCGCTCTGTTGCCCAGATTGGAGTGCAGTGGCGCGATCTTGGCTCACTGCAACCTCAGCTTCCCGGGTTCAAGCGAGTCTCCTGCCTCGGCCTCCTGAGTAGCTGGGATTACAGACGCATGCCACCATGCCCCACTAATTTTTGTATTTTTAGTAGAGATGGTGATTCGCCATGTTGGTCAGGCTGGTCTCAAACTCCTGACCTCAGGTGATCCACCCACCTCGGCCCCCTAAAGTGCTGAAATTACAAGCATGAGCCACCGT
Source organism: Theropithecus gelada (assembly GCF_003255815.1). NCBI lineage: Eukaryota > Metazoa > Chordata > Mammalia > Primates > Cercopithecidae > Theropithecus > Theropithecus gelada. Next base: position 42,284,555 of record NC_037671.1, on the reverse strand, counting down.
GCCGGCCTTTTCTATTTTTTATTGTACTAAAATACCCATAGTGTAAAATTTATCATCTTAATCATTAAGTGTATAGTTCAGTGGTATTAAGTACATTCATATTGTTACACAACTCTCATCACTATCCATCTCTTTTCAAATTCAAACTGTCTATTCCCATTAAACAATAACATCCCATTCTCTCTTCTCCCAGCCCTTGGCAACCACCATTCTACTTTGTCTCCCTAGTTTTGACTACTCTACCTCATATGTGGAATCATACAGAATTTGATATTTTTGTGTCTGTAGCAAAATGTCCTAAATGTTCATCCACATTGTAGCATGTGTTAGAATTTCCTTCTCTTTGGAGGAAGAATAATATTCCATTATATGATACACCACATTTTGCTTGTTCATCTGTTGATGGCCGTTTGGGTCGCATCCACATTTTAGTTATTGTGAAGAATGCTTCTGTGAATATGGGTGTACAGATATCTCTCTTAGATCCTGCTTTCAGTTTTTAGGTGAAAGTGGAATTGCTACATCATATGGTAATTATATCTTCAACTTTTTGAGGAACCACCCTACTGGCTTTCACAGTAGTAGTACCACTTTATACTCCCACCAACAGCGCATGAAGATTCCAATTTCTCCACATCCTCATCAATGCTGTTTTTTGGTTTTTTGACAGTAGCCGTCCTAATGGGCATAAGGTAGTATCTCATTGTGGTTTTAATTTTCATTTCCCTAATGTTTAGTGATGCTGATCATCTCTTTGGGTGCTTACAGGCCATTTGTATCTCCTCTTTGGCGAAATGTCTATTCCAGTCTTTTGCCTATCTTTTAAAGTCTGGTGTTTTTCATTGATTTGTATGATGACTATCTTAAACTATTTCTCAGATCATTCTAACATCTCTGTCATATTGGTATGAGCACTTATTACCTCTTTTCACTCAGTTTGAGATCTTTGTGGTTGGTATGATGAGTGATTTGTGATTGAACCCTGGAAATTTGGGGTATTATGTCATGAGAGTCTGATCTTATTTAAACTTTCTGTTCTAACTGGCTTCCTCTGACACTGCACTGATAGGGGAAGGGGGGTTCCACTGACAGGTGGGGCTGCAAGTCCAGTTTTCCCACTTGACCTTTATTAACACCTGAGAGAGAGAACTCCTTGTTACTGCTGGGCAGAGGTGAAAGTTCCAGCTCCCAAGTAGGCCTCCCTGGTTAAGGGAGGGGTAGAAGTTTCTCATGAGTGTTCTCCAAATAGCCTCCACTGACACCATAGGGGTGGAGGGTAGCCTCATTATGGCTGGGTGGTGGCGAAAGGCCCAACTCTTTCCATAGGCTTCCTGACACCCACCCTCCAGCAGGAGGGGAGAAATGTCTTATTACTGCCAAGAGGCCATGAAAATTGAGGCTCCCACATGAGTGGAGGGTGCGTGGTACTGCCAGGCAGGATGAATGTTCCCACTTGGCCTTGATACCAGTTTTTGGAGGAGAGGAGATTTTGGTGCTTCCTTACAGTCTGGCCAAGGCTCCCCACTTGGCCTCTGCTGGCCTGGGGACCACCAAAACTCTGCTTTAGCCAATGGAATGTGGGTAAATTTGATAGGAGCAGGAGACTCAAATATGTTAGCGTAGTTTTGTTTAATCTTTTTATTTTTATTATTATTATTATTATTATTATTATTATTTGAGATGGATTCTTGCTGTCACACAGGCTGAAGTGCAGTGGGACAATCCGGGCTCAATGCAACCTCTGCCTCCCAGGTTCAAGCGAGTCTACTGCCTCAGCCTCCCTAGTACCTGGGATTACAGGCACATGCCACTACACCAACTGTTTTTGTATTTTTTTTAGTAGAGGTGGGGTTTTGCCATTTTGACCAGGCTGGTGTCAAACTCCTGATCTCAGGTGATCTGCCTGCATCGGCCCCTCAAAGTCCTGGGATTACAGGCAGGAACCACCGTGCCCGGCCTAGTTTAATCTGTTGCTTGCCTGCCATTCACTAAGGGAAGAACGTGCTCCAGGTTTAAGGACCTGAACACAACCTGCAACTTGAAGGCTGAAACCCAGATTTTAGCCTATCCCAGCTGACTCATGTACCCTGCAGTAAGAAATCAATGCTTGTTGTTTAAATGCTGAGTTTTGGTGGTCCTGAGGCCAGCAGAGGCCAAGTGGGAAGCGTTGGCCTTGATAATGAAGCCCTTTTTCAGTGGGGCAGGGAACTATTTTCTGCCCAGAAACTTTACAGTATCTTTCCATTGTACATAGAGGATGTGGATGTATAATTCTATTATAGGAGAGTAAAAAAAAAAAAAAAAAAAAAAACTGAGTCCAACGCAATATATTACAATTAATTGCTGATCTTTATTGTCCTCCATTTAATTACTCTGGACTCTTCTTTTTCCAATTTCTTGAGTTGGATGATAAAATCACAAATTTTCAGACTTCTTTGAGCATATGAGGCTGTAAATTTCTCTAAAGGTAGCTTTAACTGTGCCCCATGAATTTTGAAACATAGGTTTTCATTATTATTCAGTTGAAATGCTGCTTTATATCTCTTACAATATTGTATTTGACCCAAAAACTACATATTTGAAAACTTCCAAATGTATTTTTATAATGTTTGGTTACTGCTTTCTAAGTTAATTATACTGTGATCAGATAATACAATCTGTATGATATTGATTCTTTCAGTATTTGTAAGGTTTCCTTTATGTCTTAATATGTGGCTAATTTTCATAAATGTTCCATGTGTGCAAGAGTAAATTTTATATTTTTTTAATTTGTGATATAGGGTTCATTATATGTTCATTATATCAGTCATTATGTTAACATCTGCTAAACATTTATTTTTTATTGATCTGTCAATACTACATTATTTTGGAGTTGACTGGAGTTGACCTTTTCCTTGTACTTCTCTCAACTTTGTGCTTTCTAAGTTTTTAGGTTGTTTTAGGCATATAATATTTAGAAATGTCACATCTTCCTTAGGAACTGAAATTTTACAAATATGGAGAAGCTCTCCTTAAAGCCAAAATGCAATTCTGGAGGTATTTTGAGATACCTACACCAGCTTTTTGGTTAATATTTGCCTGATATTATCTTTTTTCCATTCTTCTGTGTGTGACCTTTATGTTCTTTCATGTTTGAAGTATCCCTTAATGATGGCATAGAGCTAATTTTAAAAATATAATCCAATTGGACAATCTGATCTTTCAAATGACTTAGCCCCTTTATGTAACGATTATTGTATACTTATATATTTCTAGAATCTTGTGCTGCTAAAAGACATTTTCCCCATGTTGTAATATCTTTGAAATTAGTGTTTCTTACAATTCATGTTGTAGTTAGCAGCTTTTTTTCTTAGTAGCATGTAAAATTTAAGTACATTTTACAACTGATGTCATCCTAGATTTCTTAGATTCTAAGAAATACAATATTTACTCAGATTTGCTTAACTTTCTCTTCCCTTTCCACCCCTTTTATCTTTATTGACTTAAGGTTTTCAATTTCCTTTTTTCCCTTATACTTGGAATTTTCACATTTTGTCTGTATCATTTTAGTGATTACTCTTAAAATTGTACCAATCATGCTTTAGTTAAATTCTAAAGCTAATCGGTATCTTATTCAGATTCTTCCAGAAGCTGCCCTTGAGACAAGAACTTGGGTACAGGCATTTGGAAGTAAAATCAGGAAGCACAAGTGAATGAATGGGGCAGTGAGATGGGGAAGAGAGAGAAGCCAATATAGGAAGCCTTCATGAGCAGGTAACTGTTGTGAATAAAGTGCTCAAACCCTCTGAATAAGCAAATGGAATGTGTCTGACAATTTTCCCACCAGGGGATGAGGAGGTCAGGACATTTATCTGAGTCCTCTATTGGTTGAATGTTATCCCTAAATTTCCGGGTTACAGTTGCTTAAGGCAGAGCACGTTTCTATGGTTCAGGAGAAAGACATTGGGCATAGGAGAGAGACGTGTGCTTGAGCAGGAGCTGTCAGCCTGTTAAACTGTCTACCACAGTTGCAAATGAACTTGGGTTGGCAGAAAGGGATACTGGGAAAACCGGTATCAACAGTGCCTGCTATGATTAGTATATTTCTAATCTCCTGCCTATTGCCAAAACCTTGAACTTTTCATTTCAATTACCAATTTCACTTCATATATTAATTAGTATATATTTTATTTCTACTTTCTATACCTCCTAAAACAATGATTATTTGTATTATTTTAAACAATGGTCATTTAGCTTTACCCATATGTTAATCATTTTCCTTGCTCACCTTTCCTTCTTGAGAATCTCACTTTTTTTTGTGGGTTTAATTTTTCTTCCTTTTTTAGCTATGTTTTCCTCACCATCTGAACTTTCTGGATCCTAGGTTTGGATAATGAATTTGGATACCGAGACTGTAAAGTATATCATGTTATGCAAGTCTATTTCATTCCTGCATTTTAGATAGCAAATAGCAAGTGTTTTTATAGAGTGGAATTTATGTAGTTTTTTTTTTCCAGAAACAGTCTGTTACGGAATTTAGTCTTTGTCTTTGTGAAAATGACTTTTTCCCTCAGTCCTGAATGATAGTTTGACTGGGTATAAAATTGTAGGTTCATTATTACCTTCTCAGCACTTAAAAGATACAAGGGGACCTCAAAGTTCATGGAAACTGGAATTAAAAGATAAAAATAAAACATTTAATTTCTTGACATAAACTCTATCAGTTCAAGACACTTTTGAAAGCAATGATACCAGCCATTTAGTCCATCCATAAAGAACTGAGGATCCTGGGAATTTAACCATGTTAGTGCAACCTTTTTTACATTATTAGGTGAAGAAAAATGGGTGCCCTTTAAAGATTTTGTAAGATGAGGAAACAAAAAGTAGTCAGAAGGAGCCAAATCAGAACTGTAAGGTGGATGCCTAATTTTCCATCGAATCTCATGAAATTGCCCTTGTTTAAGAGGAATAAGCAGGAGCATTGTCATGGTGAAAGACTCCCTAGCAGTCTTCCTGAGTATTTTTCTGATAAAGCTTTGGCTAACTTTCTCAAAACACTCATAATAAACAGATATCATTCTTCAGCCCTCCAGAAAGTAAACAAGAAAAATGCTTTGAACATTCCAAGAAACTTTTGCCACGATCTTTGCTCTTCACTGGTCTGCTTTTGCTTTGACTGGGCCACTTCCACCTCTTGGTAGTCATTGTTTCTGATTCCACTTCAATGTGTCTAATGTATATCTACTTTTATTTATACCATTCAGGGGTGTTGTGACCATAGAGCTAGTTAAGAGAGAAGTATAGTCTGCCAATACCAGACTCTTGGTAGCCATGAAAAATACATAGTTTAGTCAGGTAGTGATGACATGAGTGAACAAAATCAGCTGAAATTTGGTTGGAGATTATAGAATTCAGATGATTAGAATCAAGTAATCAAACTGAAAGATTACAAAAGTATTGTGTGATGGTGTATAACTAAAACAGTAGGTACCAACCCTACCTGGTCCCTAACAATCTAGAGATTAGTAAAACTGGACTCAGTACATCAGTCTGTGATGCAGGAAGCCACATTGACACAGGCAGTTCCAAGTCTGGTATCCCTGTGCCAGATGTCTCTGTCTCTGTCCAATTGCAACTCCAACTTGCCTTGGGTGACAATCATATCATGAATTGTCTCAGTAACCTAAAATAGCACTGGAGTTTAGTGGGTTAAGTGTCTTGTAACCCCAGAAATATAGAAATTATGAAGTGCATCAAACCTATGACATTATGTTACAGTCAAGATAATCTGAGTGTTGGGTATCTAAAATGCTGGTAAAATATAACTGAATGTGGCATATTAAAGTAAATGACAAATTGGCCTGTCATTCCAAATTACACGTGCATTTGATTTGAGGTTGGATGGTATAAGAGGAAGTGACTTAACTTATAAAGAGTGTTAGGATAGTTAAAAGAACTGTAGCTGCTTATTAATGACGGAAGGATTCGTTTGTTAGGTCATGAGTTTGTTGAGTTTAGACTTCTAATTTCTTAAACAAAATGGAATATATTAAGTTTATAAATGTTAAAGTGCTTACAGAAAACTAGTCTGTTCAATTCAAGTTTACTTAACATTAATCAAAATCAAATTCCCTTAAGTAACCAGTCTAATTTAATAAGGCTCCCTGAAAATAATTATTTTATATAAAACTTACTGGGTTTAAAACAGTATAATAAAATTTATAAGATAAATTTAGAGGTTTATGGAAAACTGTTTACATTTATAATTTTAGTAAACAAAACTTTTATTTATTTGGGTTTGATTTTTAATCTATGTGCACAAAAGCTGCCCTTGGACTTAAAAAAATACTCACATAGAAACTGAATCTAAGGATTCATATTCTTTACTGATGTAGTCTCTTGCTGATTCTCTCTAATCTCACCTTCTGAAATTTGTACTGAGTATAAATTGAACCTTTTCACTCTCTCATGCCTCTCATTTTTTAATGTTTCCTTACCCAAAATGTAGCACAGAAAAATCACTTCTCCAGTTCCCAATTCTGTCTTCATCTGATCAATCTTTCCACTGGGAATTTTTCCTTAATTTCAATGGCTCTATTTCTCATTTCACATCAGACACAAACCTTGTATAGTTTCTCAGAGCGAAACTGCCTCCCTTGTTCTCAAAATTCCTCCTATTTGCAGTAACTCACTGGAGTAAACAGGTGCACTGCTGCCTCTACTCAGCTTCCCAGACTGGCTGGGGGCCTGAGATTGCACGGACCTCACATCTCACATGCCATGCCAGTCTGCAACAAGTTGCTCCTCCACTTACGGACATAGGATCTGGTTTCCTGAGTGACATCAAAGGATGAATAGTGTAATAATTATGAGTTAGGTCTCCATGGTGTGAAATTTGAGCAATGGGAAATGAGAAACAGGAAGGAGCTGGGCAGAGAAATTCCTTCTTTTCTCCCTTCTAAACGGAGGTGGTGGTTCTATTTTAAAACTTTCCAGAAAGGTACTGTGTGCTAAGCAAATATACCTTCTATGTGACCAGCTGTGTTCCTTCATGGCTTCTCAAGAACCAGTGGCTAGTGCAGTAATGCATCATATCACATTGCTTCACGTCTTTCTTTAGCCCACTTTCCCCTTTTCTCCCTCACATTCATGTCACTGGGCTTGTAATTTCCAAGGTTTCTGAGTTCCCTTCAGTACAGCCCTGCTAAAGGTGAACTCACAATCCAAGATCACAAAACACATAAGAATTCACCATAAGTGAGAGTTGTCGGTATTAAAAGTGAGATTAGAGTCTCAAATTTAAAAGGTAGTAATTTTAAGCATTTTTTAAACTTTTAAGTTAAGGGGTACATGGGCAGATTTGTTACATAGGTAAACTTGTGTCACGGGGTCTTTTGCACAGATTATTTCACCCAGGTATGAAGCCTAGTACCTATTAATCATTTTTTCCTGATCTTCTCTCTCCTTCCACACTCCACCCTTTGATAGATAAGGTTTTGTCCCTCCAGAGAGGACCTACATTCACTTTGTTACAGATATTACCAGCTTGGGAATTATCAGCCACATAAGAAACATAAACGCGAAACTCTGCCTTCAGGGAGAGCAGGTGTCTGGGGGAATCCTAACCCTTTATTCAAATACAAGTAAAAACAGACAAGCTTCCTTGATATCCCTCTTTGCTGAAGGGTTGATCTTGTTTTTAGTTGCTACCCTTCTTCTGAAAATATAGTCATTCTTTGATAGTTTTTGGCTTTATGTGCAAAGCCTCCATCATGGTCTCTGAGGTAGACAAATCTAAGGACAGCCGCAATGTGAACTGAAGAATACTTCTGGTTTTCAATTCTCTATTCATTTTTGCTCCTAGGATTTATATTCTTGTAAGCTCAGCTATGCATTTAGAAGACTATTTTCTATATCTAATCATACTTTCATGGTATTTTATAATGAAAGGTTTTTGGATTATCTAATCTGCTATAATACTACAGCATTTCTATAATACTAGAAATGTAAGATGGGGTCTATCTTTAATAATAATAACCAAAATGGACTGAGTTATTACTATTTCTCAAGTATGACTATTACCATATTAAATGAATTAACTCATCTTCTCAACTCTATGAGGTGTAGGTACTACTGTCTCCGCTGTGTTAGTCTGGGTCCTCCAAGACAAAGGTGACAAGACCAGAAAAAATGTGCAAGTATGTTAAGGGAAATGCCTTTGAAAAAGAAGTGGGGGAAAGAGGGCAAAGGCTGGGAGAATCATTATAACCCAAGATTGAGTGAAGGAGAAAGGGAGAAAAGGCTGGGTAGAAATTTCTTAAGACTACACAGCAGTTTCAGAGAAGTTCAGCAAAGCCTTTGTAGAGTCTTTAAGCCACAGTTGGTTAAGGAAGGAGTCCCACATCTCTTGGGAATAGATGTACCTTAATATCCCTGCCATTTTCAGTCATTAGTGGGGAGCAGCCCAAAAGAGATGTGGCCCTGGCACACATGCTATCATGGATTCCAAACTGCAGCAACTGGGACCCTTGGCTAGGTATGTGCTCTGTACTGGAAGGTCTGCCAGGTGTACTTTCATGCCACCACACCTGCTCTATGCATGAGTAAACACAAAGAGGCTGACCAACATGCTCAAGAACACACAGCTGGCACACAGTGGAAACAGAATTCCAACTTGGGCACTTTGGCTCTGGGACACAACTTCTTAAAAACTATGTCATGCTTTTTTGTTAAATAAGATTTTATTGCATTGAAAATTCACATTCTGTGTACAGAAAGAATATTAAGTTAAACAATTGTGCATATAGTTTGTCTTTCAGGGTGAAAGTTATATTAATTGGATACATGGGCCTGTACAAGAGAGAAAAGCACACTTAAAAAGGCCTTAAGGTGGGGAACTTCAAAGGCAGGGGCCTATGGATTTGCCAGTGACCTTTAAAATGTGACTGTGTTGCTGAGAGTTCAATGATTATTGATGTATATTCCCTTTCTCCTCAGTCTACTTAGTTACACATTAATATTGTTTCTTCCCTCATAGGCTGTCTTTGTCTTTCCCTCTGTGACACACACATCTACTGCCTATCCAGCATCCAGTATTCCTTCGTAATTGCTAATTGCCAGTCCCCAAAAAAGCCAACAACAATAATATACCACCTACATTATCCCCACCTCCCTTATTCAGGATGGCCATCTGACTAACTTCTAACTATGAGTAAAAAATGATGGGCAGAGCTTTCAGGAAACCCTAAAAGGGACTGACTCAACTGACCTGTGCCTTGTGTCTTCAGGGTCCCAGTTAGGAAACAGATGGCACACTGAACTTAGTAAAACTTATGATGGTTTTATGTATGGGACTACTGACAAGTGTGGGCAGAATGTAAGAAAATCATGAACAGCATAGGAACACAATATTAGAGTCAGCTGAGCTGTTATCTCTAAACCTGAACTGGTAAGAAGACAGCCAAGTACAGCAGACTGCCTTGAGAAGGATGACCTTCAAGTCAAGAGATACAGCCAGCAAGAGATGACTCTTTTGGAAGGGAGTTTGGGGGAGTAGGGGGAGATATACTTCTTAGGTACAAAGTTCTACAAATTATTAAAAATGTATGAAGTTGTGTATCACTGAAATGAAGAGAGTATTTTTTTAAGTTTTCTAATGCCCTTTATAGTCAATCTCATACCCATACTGCCAGCCTCTGGCAACCACTGATCTGTTTTCTATCTCTACTGTTTTGCCTTTTCTGTAACATCATGCTGCATTTTAAATCTGGCTTCTTTCACTTAGCATAATACTTCTGCATTTATGACTAGTTCATTCCTTTTTGTTGTTGAATAGTATTCCATTGTGCCAATATACCATGACTTGTTTATCCATTCATAGTAGAACAATATTTGAATTGTTTCCAGTTTTGGGCAATTATGAATAAAGCCGTAAATGTTTAGGTACAGTAGTCCCACTTTTTTCACAGGGGGTACATTCCGAGATTCCCAGTGGACGCCCGAAACCACAGATAGTACCAAATCCTATGCCATATGCTATTGTTTTCTGATCTGATAATGAAGATGACTACTATGTAACTAATGAGGTAGCACAGACAGTGTGAATACATTGGATGAGGGGATCATTCACATCCCAGGCAGGACTGAGCAGGACAGCAAGAGATTTCATCATGCTAGTCAACTGCATGAAACTTAAAACTTATGAATTATTTCTGGCATTTTCCATTTATTTTCAGACTGTGGTTAACTGTAGGTAACTGAAACCATGGGAAGAAAGACCATGGATAAGAAGGGACTTCTGTATAGGTTTTTGTATGAATATACAGTTTCATTTCTCATGGGTATACACTTAGCGAAAGGATTACTGGGTCACATGGTAAATGTAGATTTAGCTTTTTAAGAAACTGCTGAACTGTTCTCCAATGAGTCCATACCATTTTACGTTCCCAGCAGCAATGAATGAAAGTTCCAGTTACTTTACATCACCAGCACTTAGTATGATCAGCTTTTAAAAATTGTCATTGTCTAGTTTGTAGTGGTCTCTTATTGTGGCTTTAATTTGCATTTTCCCATTGACAAATTATGTTGGGCGTCTTTTCGTGGGCTTATTTGCTACCCATGTCTTTGAAATAGCTCTTCAAATCATTCATAATTGGATTGCTTGTGTTTCTATTAGTTATGAGAGTTCTTTATATATTCTGGGTATTCCTGATCGGGTATATGTTTTGTGAATATTCTCTCAATCTGTTTTTTTAATTTTTATGATATTTTTCAAAGAGCAAAATAGTTAAATGTATAAAGTACAACTTGTCAAGTTTCTCCTATGGCTCATGTTTTTTATGTTCTATGTTAGAAATCTTTGCCAAGCCCAAGGTCACAAAGATCATCCCCTATATTTTCTTGTAGAAATTTTATGATTTTTAGACTTTTACAACTGGGTCAATAATCCATTTCAAGTTCATTTGTGCATATGGTACAAGGGATGGGTTAACATTTGTTACCAATTATTTCATTACCATTTGTTGAAAAGACTTTTCTTTCTCTGTTGAATTCAACCTTTATTGAAAATCAATTGACCATATAAGTTTGGATTTATTCTATTCTGTTCCTCTGATCTATTTCTCTGTCCTTTTGCCAGTTTCATGCTGTCTTCATTACTACGGCTTCATAGCAAACTTGGAAATCAAGTAGTATAAGTCCTCCAACTTTCTTATTTCTCAAAATTGTTTTGACTATTCCTGTCACTGCTTTTCCTTATAAAATTTTAGAATCAGCTTTTCTGTTTCTACAAAAACCTTTCTAGGATCGGGGGATTGTGTTAAACTTATAAAAAGATGCCGATTCTCCCCAAATTGGTTTGTTTTGGGCATTTTTTGAGGTTGGGAGGGTTTGGTTTTTTGTTTTTTTTAACTTCAGGTGTACGTGTGCAGGATGTACAGGTTTGTTACCTATGTAAACTTGTGTCATGGGGGTTTGTCGTACAGATTATTTCATCACCCAGGTATTAAGTCTAGTATCCACCAGATATTTTTCTTGATCTTCCCCCTTCTCCGATCCTCCACCCTCTGAGAGGCCCCAATGTGTGTCATTCCCCTCTGTGTCCATGTGTTTTCATCATTTAGCTCCTATTTATAAGTGAGAACACGTGATATTTGGTTTTCTGTTCCTGCATTAGTTTGCTAAGGATAATAGCCTCCAGCCCCATCCATGTCCCTGCAAAGGACATGATCTCATTCTTTTTGGGGGTTGCATAGTATGCCATGGAGTATTTGTACCATATTTTCTTTACCCAGTCTATCGTTGATAGGCATTTGGGTTGATTCCATGTCTTTGCTGTTGTGAATAGTGCAACAATGAACATACATGTGCACAGGTCTTTAAAATAGAACAATTTATATTCCTTTGGGTATATACTCAGTAATGGGATTGCTGGGTTGAATGGTATTTCTGTCTTTAGGTCTCTGAAGAATCACCACACTGTCTTCCACAATGGTTCAACTAAGTTTCACTCCCACCAACAGTGTATGTGTTCCTTTGAGAATTGACATCTTAACAATATTGAGTCTTCCAATCTATGAAGACAGTATGTCCATTTATTTAGGTCTTTGATTTCTCACTGATGTTTTAATAATTTTCAGCATAAGCCTGGCACATATTTTGATTTATCTCTAAATATCTTGTGAGGGTTTTTTGGTGCTAGTATACATGGCATTTCTCTTTAAATTTAAATTTATAATTGTTCATTGCAGAACAATTATATATATAGTATGCAGAAATAAAATTGACTTTTGTTCGTTCACCTTGTATTCTGCAACCAGGATAAGCTCAACAGTAGCTTTTATATTTTGGGGGACTTCCTATGTAAATAATAATGTTGTCTGCAACTAGTTTTATTTATTCCTTTCCAAGTCATATGACTTTTATGTCTGTTTTTCTTGCCTTATTGTGCTGGCTAGACTCCCCAGTATAATGCTGAGTAAAAATAGGTATTTCTGTTATGTGTGTGCATGATTGATATATGATAAATCTGTCTAAGCATAAAAAGCTGGCCATGGTGGCTCATGCCTGTAATCCCAGCACTTTGGGAGGCTGAAGTAGGAGGATCATTTGAGCCTAGTAATTCAAGACCAGCCTGGGCGACATAGTAAGACCTATTCTCTACAAATAGTCTTTTTAAAAAATAGCCGGGCATGGTAGCACATGCCTGTAGTCCTAGCTACTCTGGAGGTTATGGCAGGAGGATTGCTTGAGCCCTGGAGATTGAAGCTTCAGTGAGCCATCATTGCATCACTGCACTCCAGCCTGGGTGACAGAGCTGAGACCCTGTCTCTAAAAAAATAAAATAAAATAAAACAAAAAGCATAAAAGAGCTCTTTCCATATATAATAAAAAAATCAAAATAACATAAGAGCATTTTGTCATCGTTTAATTGGAAGCTTCTTTATTTCTCAGTTACACCTAAAGTACTGAGGGTGTTAGATACGATGAAATCTTGTAATAGAGCAGCTACATTTCATATTCATAGACTGTGATATGAACAGAGCACCTGGAGTTGTACAATGTGGAGGCCTTGATATTATGTTGCACGTGCCCGGGGGCTTCATAATTTATACTGTTATCACTTATTTCATTTAACCAAAGATGAAATATCAGTTTAAGCCTGCTATTTGGGATCCTGGAAAGCTAAAAATGGTTGGCTAGCCAGAGACTGTTACTAAATGCTGACCATGATAAACTTGAACTGGTAAATCCCAAAAGCTGTAATGGGTCTGAGGCTTTACTTGCAAGCTAACAGGTTAGCCTGGCACTGTTTCATGGCCGCTTCCAGAAGACACAGAATGTCTAGGTAAAAGAAAAGGATTTTGTGACTGGTAGCACAGCAGGCAGCACAGGTTTTGTGTTTGTGTTGGTTCTTCTTGCCTACCAGGGATTGTGGGGCAAGGGCTGGGCGCAGATGGATGCTGAGCATGTTGCAGTTTGGGGTCACACCTAAAAAACCTCAAACTTAGGAAACTTCAATCTAAACGAGGTTTGTAAACAAACCTATCTAAACTTTTTCCCACAGAGAGATAATATCTTTATTATCCTGGACGTCAAACTGCCCTGTCCTCCAACGGGAGACACTATTTCCATCTTCCAATACCGTTTGTAATACAAACATCCGTGAAAAGATAGCCCAGAGTGTTGTCAGTGCCTCCTCTAAGAAGATGCTATCCACAGGGAGTTTTTTTTTTTTTTCCAACAGTAACATAGCCTCTATGGTCAACTGGGAAAAGTAATTCTGAGTAGGGCGTGCCTGTCACTCAGTTTGTCCCCAGTTGTGGCAGTCTGCCCACATGTTCAATAAATGTTTCTTCTTTAGGTCTGCAGTTAGACTACATTTCCCAAACTCTTTTGCAGTTATGTATGGCCACATGGCTCGGTTGGCCAACAAAACATAGATGGAAGTGATGCTGTCATCTCCAGGCCTGGCCTATAAAATATCCCCCACACAATGCTGTCTGTCTTATCTCCTCTCATCCTTTTCCTGCTCTAGTTAAATGCAAAGAAAAAAAGACAAATTCCTAAAAGATGGTAGAATCATGTGATGGAAGAAAATTGGGTCTTTGAATGATTGCATGGAGCAGTGACTCTTTCTTCCCCCGAGGTGCATAGAACTATGATGTAAATTTTAAAAAATCAACTTTTAGTGGCCTGAGAATAAAAGTTTATCAATTATAGTATCTAGCATTATGTAGTCTAATACATCAGCCTTACTGCTATTCCACCCCAAACTTAAACAGCTCTCCCTATTACATTTGACCTCATTTATGTTTGTTTTTTGTAACTTTGTTAAATGTTAACAACAACACAAATGAGACTTTCAACTCCATTTGCTATGAATGTGGTGTAATTTGTATGATTTTTGGCAGTTCAAGATGCCACCACCCAGTGGTGCACAGCAGCACTGGGGAAGCAACTAACTCTGGAAGGTGGAAGCAGGGCTAAGGGTCTTCCACTTGGCAGAGTAGGTCATGGCCACTAACATCGTGTGAAGGTGAGAGGCTGGAAGATGAGCAAGGAAAACACATTTAGAAAATAGAACCCAGGAAGGTCCTTGCCATCACTGACTACCTCTGAAAATTAAATGGCAACATCTTACCCTTTCTCAGTTGTTTTCTCTCACTCACACGCTCCCTAGCTAGTATCTGTTGTATTTACTGGCATTATTGTCATCTTTGAAACATCTACTGGTCCTCTCAAACACGTAGGTGAGAGGTCAGCTTAGAGCATAGGGGTGATTACTCTCATTAGTGACCAAAGCTATGGCAAAAGGACTCCATGAACACAGGCTACATGATCCTCCCCACAGCCCCTTGCTTCAGGGGGTCAAATCCTTCCTGCCATCTATTTTTGCAAGTACAGTTTTATGGGAACACAGCCATGCTCATTTGGTTAGGGATTGTCTTTGGCTGCTTTCTCACTCCAACCACAGAATCAGTAGTTGCAACAGAGGCCAGATGGCTTGCCAAGCCTAAGATATTTTCTCTCTGGGCCCTTCACAGAAAAAGTTTGCTAACCCCTGGTATAGAGACTGTTATACTCATTGTATGTATGTATAAACTGCAGCTCTGGTGATTTAGATCACTGAGTTCAATTCACAGAGTATGTTAGTAGTCAAGCCAATCATTCAGCCTAGGCCTGTAGATTCCTTCTCCAACTTCTTTGCTTGCTCATTGTATAGAAATTCTACTGGGCACGATTTGAGTTGAGGGTAATAGAGTACTTAAAGTGATGGATGGAGGAAGAAGGGAATTTGGAAAGGAGTCAGTGGATTAAGATAAAATGGAATGGGTTCAGGGACTAGATGTTCACATGAACTCAGAAGTTTGGCTTCTGGGAAGCGGGGAAGCATGAGTGCGTGCACCTGACAGTCAGCTAGAGAGAGCGTGAGCAAGAAAACTGAGTTGGGTAAGGGTAAGACTTTGCCTTTCTCCTTACAGAATGTGTACCTGGCTAAGCCTCCAAATTTAGACCCATTCAATCATGTGTATATCCTTAATCCAGAATAAGAATCTGATTACAATATAATAAAAAGTGGTTAGAACATATCTGTCCCTAGCATCTTCCCTTTCCATTCTTTTCTGTTCCAAGAACCTAAGTGGCCTGACACGTCTTTGGAAGAAAGACAGGATAACAACCAAACCTTTTTGCAGAGCCCTTAGACAAAGGAAAAGTGAGATGTGGTCTCAGAGTCCTAAGGACTCCATTTTGAAGGCAAAGGGATGGCCAGTAGCCTCCAGCCTCTTTGTCCCAAAGAACCCAGCTGGACTGATGTTTGTGGGAATGACACCCAGGCAGGAGAAACAGCTGGGATATGGCTCTGATTTCTGAGGCTGGTTTAGGCTTGAAGACACCTGTTGTGTTGCTATCAAGCCCCTGGTAACTTGCCACAAGTGTCATGATGTCTTCATTTAGAAAATAGAACCCAGGAAGCCCTTGCCATCACTGACTCCCTCTGAATGTTAAATGGCAATATCTTACCCTTTCTCACGTGTTTTCTCTCGCTCACACGCTCCCTAGCTCGCAGTATCTCACTGGCTGTCTTATGTGTATGCATTCATCCTTTCTCCCTCCCCTCAAGCCAGCCTTCTGAGTTCATCGGAAAGTTCAGTCCTTGAACACAGTCCATTTTATCCTAATCTATCGACTCTCTTCCAAATTCCATTCTTCCCCCATCCATCACTTCAAGCACTCTATTACCCTCAACACACCCTGTGCTCAGTTCTCCTTATATAACATACACCTGGCAAACCTCCAACTTTGGATCAATCGAATCGTTTACCTTCTCCATTCCTACCACCCCCCTACTCAGGCTGCTGGGACAATCATAGAGCAAGGAGGGTGGGAGCCACTACAAATCTCTCTCCTGCACACTCATCAGAACCTCCACTTCAGCATTATCACACCTTAACAAATCTTTCAACAGCTGCTTCTCACCATTTCCTCAGAAACTAACTATGGGTGGACATTTATTGGTCGACTTCTCAGTATTCATTCGCCCCTTTTCTTCCCAATAGCACCCAAATTTTCCCTCGAGGAAGTGTACCTCTCCCATTCTCAATCATGCTGTTTGGGTGGGCTTGATTGACCTCATTCCATCTCCAGGAGTAGGCACTGATGGGCTTCAGCAAATCAGCTCTCCCATTTCTGTGGTCACCTGATGGGTGCATCACAGATGAGCACACCACCCAGATGGGCTGATGAGACAAGAGGAGATGACCATAAGGGCTTCTGAGAAATATACTTCCCCTCTCTTCTTCTGGAGCCCCAGAGGAGACTCTCTGGGTGTTGCAATGTGGGTGTAATGTCTTACTGCTGGAGCTCATAAGGCAGAACAGGGGCAAGAGAATCACGGGAGCTAGAGTCCTGATATCTTGAGCCTCTGGATAAAACTGTGCCTACACCCTGGTCTGCCTTTAGACTTTCAAGAATACCAGTCAATAAATCTTACTGCTTTTTAAACCAGTTTCTGTTGAACTTTCCATGCTTGCATCCTCACTGATGCCCCCTTCCAAAATTTTACCTCTTACCCTCAAATCTTCCATTTTGCTACAGCAAATGATCTTGCCTCCCAGTTCAGGGAAGAAATGAAAGTCATCCAGCAAGAACTCTATCACCTGCTTCTCTGATACTGTTAAGTACTTCTGAATCTGAAACTGTCTTCCTCCTTCCTTAAAGCCTTTCCCCTCTACCTTCTCAGAAACTTGGCTTCTTGTGTGTCTCTGCCTTTCTGCCTTCTTACCGTTGTTTTGTTTTGAGACAAAGTCTTGCTCTGTTGCTGGGGCTGGAGTGCAATGGTGCTATCTCAGCTCACTGCAACCTCTGCCTCCTGGGTTCAAGTTATTTGTATGCCTCAGCCTCCTGAGTAGCTGGGACTTCAGGCACCTGCCACCATGCCCAGCTAAGTTTTTAGTAGAGATGGGGTTTTACCATGTTGGCCAGGCTGGTCTCAAACTGTTGACCTCAGGTGATCTACCCACCTCGGCCTCCCAAAGTGCTGGAATTACAGGTGTGAGCCACCATGCCCAGCCCCTTACTATTCTTATGGAACAGTCCATAACTGTTCTCAACCTCACCACCTCATTTTCTTGCCTCTCTTCTATTCTTCCCTGCCAAATTTCTTGGGAAAAGGTGTTCTACTACAGAAACTTTAGGGGGCATGCTTGGGGAAGGATCCATGGAGTGTTCAGGGTCTCGACCTAGTAAGCAGTTGAACATAGAAGGGGGAGCTCAAAACAGAAGCCTGGGTAGAAGACACATTGGGGTACCACTGGCATTTGTTATCATGGAAGCCACTAAAGTTGAGGCTGCCTAGTGAGTGTGGGGAGTGTGAATAGAAGGGGGCTCAGGTGGAGCTTTGGGGCACATGGGACACTTTAGGGAGAAGTGAAAAAAGGCATCTCTGAATGGCAGAAAGCTTAATGGAATGGGAAAATCTAGGAGAAAAACTGTCCTGGGAGCAAAGAGAAGCGTGCTCCAAGGAGGCAATGGTTGGTGAACTGCTACCTAGAGCTCAAGCATGTTTGGGCAAAATCACTGGATATGACAGTATGGGGAATTCAGGGTGACAGGGCCAGAAGCTAACTTTCAGTGGGTAGGAGAGTAAATTCAAGCTAAGAAAGAAGAGGTGAGAGCCACTGTAGACTTTTTCTTCCTTTCCAACTATCTTCGTTTAGATTTTTCTCCAAAAGCAGACCCTAGACCAGTACTTGGGTACAGCTAATTTAATTGGAAAGTAAACCCCAAAATTCCAAGTGAAGTGTAGGGTAAGAGAGATAGGAAGAAAGAAAAGGCAGTGAAACAGGGTACTTATGGGCAAGATTCATGTGCACAAACAACTGAGGCACAGTCCTTCTGGGGCTCCCAGGAAACTGTGTGTGAACCAGGACTCAGAATAGTTCCCATGGACCACATATTCACTGACTCCCATGCCTTGTTGATAGACGGCTGTGGCTGGAGCGTCCTTCCCAACAACACTCACCCCTCGCAGTTTGCCCAGCAAGCTCCTGTGCCTCTGAGAACACCCTCAGTGCAGGTGGGAAGAGTTCCACATGCTGCAGCTATCGGTGCAACTGCCTTGAACTCTGGAAAGCTCAGGAACTGTGGGGTAGGGCATCAGCCTGGTGTCTGCCACAGGCAGGACCCCTTAACTACCTCACCAAGTCACATGGCTAAGGTCACAGCAGGGGACCTTTCGAAATGTAACTCAAGGCAGGCATGACAGAGACTTTAGCATAACGAGCAGACGACAATGCAGTGTGCTCACAGGAGGTTAAGTCTCACAGAGATTGGAGAGGTCCAGTTGAGCAATAGATAACTTTTCTCAGCCCCACATTCTCTTCCTGAAATGGGAGCTAGAATTAAGGGCAGGAGCAGGCAGAGGTACAGATGTTATCACTGTACTCTACCCTTTGACCCTTTGTTTCGGAAGCATAAGAAGGTATGTTGCCAGCGCCTAGTTAAGTCAAGTTTCGTTCCTTTCCACAACTGCACCCCGTACACTCTGTTAAAATAGGGAACCCAGTGACTTTTCTTTTCTTGCATATATTAGGTTGGTGCAGAATTAATTGCAGTCCTTGTCATTGAAAGTGGCAAAAAGCCACAATTTTGCTTTTGTAGCAACCTAATACCTGTACCATCATTGTTCCTCAACGTTTATTGATCATGCACCATACACCAGGAGCTGAAGAAAACATTTGCCCTAAAGGTGAACAATGAGCCTTAGACCCAGTCAGGAAATGGTGGCTATTGTATAGGAGTGCAGCCTCGCCGTCCTGAAATGAGCATGGAAACAGCAGGCAAGAACTACTCCCTGCTCCCTCCCTACTCCCATTCCTTTCTCCAGAGGTCAAAGGTAGAAGAAAAACAAGGTGTGGCTGGGGAAAGTGAAACAGCACTGGAAGAGGCTGGCAGTACTAAACACTGAGCTGAAGGTTGGTAGCATTGTGGATCTCCTGAGCACAGTCTCCAGCTGCACTGTGGGTCTTCCTCCTTTTGTAATGCAGAGGCAGAACAGGGAGAACACATCTCAGCCAGGCACCTTCTGAATACACACTCTGCGGGAGGAGGAACAGCAAAAACTGGGAGAGCTGGGCAACCTAGGGGTAGACTCTTAGGAAGAGCGATCCCAATGGTGGCTGACTGTGCCAAGCCAGCTGAACAACTGCACACCTGTGATCCTGGGTT
Organism: Theropithecus gelada; assembly: GCF_003255815.1. NCBI lineage: Eukaryota > Metazoa > Chordata > Mammalia > Primates > Cercopithecidae > Theropithecus > Theropithecus gelada. The sequence goes on along the minus strand of NC_037671.1, from coordinate 42,264,848 downwards.
TGACCTCACCTTTGATATCCTTGCCTGATTACCAGTCTCCTCACACATTTCTAAGAGCCCTCCTTGTGTCTGAAAAAGAAAAAAGTTCTGCATTAGTAACAACACGTGGAGAAGCATGCATACATATGATGTTTCAAATCTTGGGAAACAAAGGAGAATTAAATGCATTTAGGAGGAAGTGACTGTAAACTGTTTTAGAAGTGGAATGGAAGGTTTTATCAGGCCTAAGGTCTGTGATGAGAGTTGGAGTAAACATTTTAGTTACTGTCAAACTGTCACCCTCATGACTGAGATGGTATACCACTCACCGTTCAGTCATGCATCTCTCCTTCCTTAATTCTCCAATGGAAGCCCCTCCTCCTGTTCATCTTTCTTTCTCCAAGGAGCTATCATATAGCTTTTGTTCAGGTGTTGCCTTTGTGTCTTTACCTAGCTTCTCCCTAGGCTTACCTGCTTCGCTCCTAGTTTTCTAAGTCCCCTGCCTGTCTTCATGAGGAAAGCCAAACTGCAGCTCTAGGAAATTATCCTTGATTGATTAGCAACATGAGATGGGAATGTGCAAAATGTTATTGAGAGAAACAAATTGTTATTTATCCCTGCTCTTTGACTCCTCAGAGATGGAGAACAGTTTTACCCTCTCTATTAGTTCGAGACCTCTCTTATATTCTCTCTGGTTTCTGATTCCCATATAGGAAATGTCCATTTTTATAACTCTCAGGCATGAAATTGCAGAGTTCTTCCCCTAGAGGCCACCTGGCCCTCCCTAGGTGCCGACTGTGTGTTATAGGGATGTCACTAAGGGGCCTGGTGGTGCCTGACAGGGATGTTAATGAAAGCCCGAAAGACTGACAGCAGACAGACCCAGGTCAGAGGTAGGATGGAGCGACTGAAAGGCCAGGCCCAGATGTATGTACTTAGAGAATACAGAAAGAAGCCAGTGGCCAGGGTACAGCAACAAGGTCAGCAGCCAGCTCCAATAAAGACATTGGTGCATTCAGGCTGCTATTTAAAAACAAACAAACCAACAAAAAACCCTCAGAATGGGTAATTTATTAACAATAGAAGGTTATGGCTCACAATTCTGAAGGCTAAGATGCCCAAGATCAAGCTGCCACTAGATCCGGTGTCTGAGAGCCTGTTCCTCAGAGCTCAAATGAAGAGCAAAAGGGCATCTCCATCCTCTTTTATAAAATGCTAATTCCATTCATAAGAGAGGAGGCTTCGTGACTCAGTCCTTTCCCAGATGCCTCCCCTCTGCCACTGAACTGGGGATTTCATTTCAACATGCGAAATTTGAGGAAACACAAACATTCCCACCATAGCAGTAGGTGACAATACTAAGCATTCCAACATGCCAGGCGTAGCTCTGAGCCTAAACACTGACTTACCTGACCTTCATGTACCCGTAGAAAGTTGATACTATTGTCCCCTTCTAATTACGAAGAAACTGAGGCACAGGGGGCCACAACTTGCTAAGGTCACACAGCTGGTAAGTGCTGAGGACAGGATCTAACCCCAGGCATCCTGGCTCCAGAGCCCATGCTCATAACCACTGGACTATACTCCCTTTCCATCTTGAGAGATCTGTGAGCTCCCTGGCCCACAAGGCTTAACCAGGAGTCAGAGGCCTCTCAGGCCTTCTGAAAGCACAAGTCATTCCCTTCTATGGCCCCATCTCATACCACATCAGGCCGGGCCAGTCTTTGTACTCCTGTAACCTATGTATGTGCTGCAGAACTCCTTCCCTCAGCTAGGCATTTCTTGTCTTGCTTGGGATGCTCAAGTACACGGTGTAATTGCTGAGGGGCTCTGCACAGGTAGGACACCACCCCCATAGTACAGCCTGGTCCAGTGCAACTTTCTAACACTCAGAGCTGTTGATGCAGGCCAAGAGTCAGTTGCCCAGATGTTTTCTAGAGTCATGACAGCAAGCCCCTAGGCTCACTGTGCACCATGCCTGCATTTGACCTTGTTCTAGAAAGGATGTGAAACAGACCACGCATGGAATAAGTTTATTCACGCTCACAAAGTTGAGTTTATAATTTTTCCATAAAATACTCTTTAATAAATGGTTTTACAAAATACTATTTCCATATTAACTGTCTCCTAAATTACCACTTGGAAGCAATATTTAAATAAATTCAATCATAGGCACAGATTGGTCTGACTCTTCTTACTTTTTAATTGATCTTGGCTTTTGTACCAATCAATGTACTGTCAGGACCACACTCAAGTTGGAAGTTTAGTAAAGTAATATTTATAAAGGTCTGGGCTGGATGCAAGGAAACCTCGAGAGAAAGTGTGGTATTCTGGAGCTAGTGGTGTGGGTTTGGGTGTGTCTTGAGGGGAGTGCTGGAGGGTGTCCCACTCCTAGAGGCCTGAAGAAGCATGAGGAAGAGAGAACTACATGGGGAGGATCACCCACAGAAGCTGTAACTGCAGTTGAGGAACACACCTGTCCCAAGGCAGCCACCAAGGGAAGCAGCCAAGGGCCTAGTACCCTCACACACTCTTCTCCCTCTCTCTGGTCTCCTGCCAGGGCTCCCCACTGGACAGGCCCCATCAGAACCAGATGGGGAGGGTCATCCCTGCAGGTCAGTCTTCTGATGCCAGAGCAAGATGCAGAAGATGGAGGGGAGTCCTGGTGGTGCGAACGGAAGACATCCCCACGTCAAAAGCAAAATCTCTGATTACTTTCTTAGGATCAGTGTTTCATGGCTTGATGTGGCTAGTAGGGACTGTTCCAATCTACCAAACTTCAAGGGGGGAAACAATCTCTTTGGTCTTGACCCAAGGAGGGAACAAAGCTGTAAAATTTGGTTCTCCTGCCTGGAGAGGTAACTAGAACTAGAAAATGAAAGTGTGTAATCTTCTCACTAGTGAAACAGTTTATCTTGATTACCCTTGTCCCTATTCTATATTACCTCAAGTCTATTATCCCTTACGTGTAATTCCAAAATTAAACTACTTCTGTAATCTGAAAATGTTTCCATACTTCATCTGTCAACAAAACATGGCCGTGTGACGTGAACTATTTATAACTATTACCCTTCTTCGTGTGAATATTTTCTTGCAGAAAAATTGCTTGGTTACTGGGGGCTTTCCTAGCCCCTGTCTTATGTTCTATATTCATATGCTTTTACATATATATACAATATGTATCTAATGTACAGTGTATGACATTTCAAACCCCAAATACTCCTAAATTCCAAAATCTATCTGGCCCCTCAGCCTTCAGAAAGGAGACTTTGAACTTATGTTCTGATTCACATCAACTCTAATATTCTTTAGAAAAGGGATAGGGACCACCATGCCTGGCTAATTTTTGTATTAGTAGAGACAGGGTTTCATCATGTTGGCCAGGTTGGTCTTGAACCCCTGACCTCAAGTGATCCACCCAACTTGGCCTCCCAAAGTGCTGGGATTACAGACATGAGTCACTGGGAGGCTGAGGCAGGAGAATCACTTGAACAAAGGAGGTGGAGGTTTCAGAGAGCCGAGGTTGTGATGTTGCACTCCAGCCTGGGCGGACAAGGGTGAAACTCTGTCTCCAAAAAAAAAAAAAAAAAAAAAAAAGCCCAGCACGGTGGCTTTTGCCTGTAATCCCAGCACTTTGGGAGGCCGAGGCAGGCAGATCACCTTAGGTCAGGAGTTCGAGACCAGCCTGGCCAACATGGTGTGAAACGCAGTATCTACAGAAAATACAAAAAACTTAGCTGGATGTGGTGGCAGGCACCTGTAATCCCAGCTACTTGGGAGGCTAAGGCAGGAGGATCGCTTGAACCCAGGAGGTGGAGGTTGCAGTGAACCAAGATCATGCCACCGTACTCCAGCCTGGGCAACAAAAGCAAGGCTCCTCCTCAAAAAAAAAAAAAGGGGGGGATAGGGAAAATTGAGTTTTACATTTATGATTAATAGACTTTCTCTACTCAGAATGTGGCTTTACAAATTGAACTTTACAACATGTAAAGTTCTTTTTAACTCAAGCTTAGTTTAAGTATTCCTCTGCCCCTTTTGAATATTATGAGATTGTGGAAGACAAGTATAGTACAGAATTGTAGCAGGAAAGAAAGGGGAGCCAAAGGGACACTCAGAATGTACTAAAGTTAATCTCTTTAATCTCTTTCATGTGAGAAAGGATGGTTTCAGTAACATGAGTAAGGCCCTCCTTGCCCTAAAACAATATCATAAAAACAACAGCACTTGCTTAAGCATTCCATGACTCAAGTCTCACAACAAGCTGAAGACCAGTTTTTTATTTCCAGTCAATGAGGAGCCCAAACTAGTAGAGAGAAAGTGACTCTATGGCAGAGGTTGGATGTGAAACATGGAGCTGATTCCCAGTGTAAGGCTCCTGTCGAACCTCAAGATGAGGACCCTCAAACCAATCTCATCATCAACTCCATAGGAAAACAGCCCACTCCAGGGGCTCAGGGAAATGGGGGACAGGAAAGAGTTTATTCTATATTCTTCTCAATGGTGTGGGGAGGATGGTGTGGACACAGCAGCTATGAAGAATAATTAGGATGTCTCTAGGTCTCTAGAGGATGAAAGATTGTGTATTAAAGCAGCAATTCTCAAACTGTTTGTCTCAGGAACTCTTTATACTCTAAAGCAGGGGTTCCCAACCCCCAGGCCTTGGACTGGTACCAGACTGTAGCTTGTTAGGAACTGAGCCACACAGCAGAAGGTGAGTAGCAATCAAGCAAGCATGACTGCCTGAGCTCTGCCTCCTGTCAGATCAGCAGCAGCATTAGATTCTTAGAGGAGCTCAAACCCTACAGTGAACTGCGCCTGCAAGGGGTCTATCTGGGTTGCATGTTTCTTCTGAGAATCTAATGCCTGATAGTCTCAGGTGGAACAGTTCCCTCCTGAAACCGTTCCCCTACCACCGCCCCCATGGAAAAACTGTCTTCCACGAAACTGGTCCTGGTGCCAAAAGGGTTGTGGACCGCTGCTCTAAAGTATCAAACATCCCCAAAGAGCTTACTTGTTTGTTTGTGTTATATCTACTTAATACCTGTTTTTAACTTATTTAAAATGACAGAAATATTACATCATGTACAATGTTTTGAAATATACATTATGAAATGGCTAAAATGAGCTAATTAACATTAACACTTGCATTTCCTCACTTTTTTGTGTGGTGAGAACACTTAAAATCTCAGCAATTTTCAAGATACAATATATTGTTGTTAACCACAGTCACCACGTTGTACAACACATCTTTTTGAAATATTTAATTTATGTTTACTATATTAATTTCTTTGATTTATAGTTATATATTAGAAATTCAAACTCAGAAAATCTTAACATTTAACTCACTAAAAAATAACAATGTCAATGCCTATTACATGTTAACATAATGCTTTATGAAAACAATTTCCAAAACAAAAACAGGGAAAAAAAGGGGCATTGTGCTACATTTTGGCAACTTGCTTTCATGTCTGGCTTAGTAGAAGACAACTGGATTCTCATATCTGCTTCTGTGTTCAATCTGTGAAATCACACATACAAAACTCCTATATGGTGATAGGCACATGAGAGTAGGAAAGACAATTTCTTTTCTTTTTATTTTTTATTTTTTTTTTGAGACGGAGTCTCCCTCTATCACCCAGGCTGGAGTACAGTGGCCCGATCTCAGCTCACTGCAAGCTCTGCCTCCCAGGTTCACACCATTCTGCCTCAGCCTCCGAGTATCTGAGACTACAGGCGCCTGCCACCACGCCCAGCTAACTTTTTGTATTTTTAGGATGGTCTCGATCTCCTGACCTTGTGATCTGCCTGACTCGGCCTCCCAAAGTGCTGGGATTACAGGTGTGAGCCACCGCGCCTGGCACAATTTCTTAATATTACTATGAAACTAGTGTTGACCTCTGAAATCCACACTTTGAAAACAATCGAATTAAAGAGGTATTACAAACTCTCCTCTTAGTTTTGCTGATGACAGAATCTAAACAAGAGACTCCTAGTTAGCACCTCATGGCTCTGAGGGTATGCATGATACACGCAGATGTATAAGGCTTCCATGGCTGGTTTCAGGATGCAGGGGGAGTGACCGGTGTGAAGAAGTAGAAAAGTTGAATGGAAAAGCTGGACGATACATAAGAGAGCAAGGAGAGGTTTGTTCCTGGAGTAAGGTTATTTTACTGTTCACCAGCATCTGCTTCCCCTCTCTGAGGGGAGGACTAAGCTGTTCTTCCCTTTGAAATTAGATGTAGCCATGTGACTTGCTTCAAGCAGAGTGATGTGTGACACTTCCAGGAAGAAGCTGTAAGAGCCAGTTTGCTGTTTGCCACACTCTTTTTCCCACTTGGTAAGCACCAATGTTCTATGTGAATATTCACTGCCCCATCAGCCTGGGACCCAGAGTGAGGGCAACATTGATGGGAAACAAAGTTCCCAGCTAACTCTTTGATATAGTTTGGATGTTTGTCCTCTCCAGATCTCACGTTGAAATTTGATCCCCAATGTTGGAGATGGGGCCTGGTGGGAGGTGTTTGGGCTTCAGGAACAAATCCCTCATGAATGGGTTGATGTCATCCCCTAGGTGATGAGTGAGGTTTTGTTTTTTGTTTGTTTGTTTGTTTGTTTTTGTTTTAGTTTTTGAGACGGAGTTTCACTCTTGTCGCCCAGGCTGGAGTGCAATGGCGCCATCTCGACTCACTGCAACCTCGCCTCCAGCGTTCAAGCGATTCTCCCACCTCAGCCTCCTGAGTAGCTGGGATTATAGGCATGCGCCATCACGCCTGGCTAATTTTGTAGTTTTAGTAGAGATGGGGTTTCTCCATGTTGGTCAGGCTGGTCTCGAACTCCCGAACTCAGGTGATCCACCTGCCTCAGCCTCGCAAAGTGCTGAGATTACAGGCGTGAGTCACTGCGCTTGGCTGAGTGAGTTTTTATTCTATTAGCTTATGTAAGAGCTCATTGTTTAAATATTGTGACTTCCCTCCTCTCCCATGTTATGACTGCTCCCCTCTGCCTTCCACCATAATTGGAAGCTTAGTGTTAGAAATAGTGTTACTGGGCTAAGTGGGAGGTGGAATCATGGCAGAGGGGCCAGATGACACCAACTACAGCTGTAGCCAGAGCAAAACAGGGAGGGATCGGGAAGAATAGATATTCCAGCTTTTCTCTCCTCCTGCTCTCTGATCTCCCGCCATGCTCCCTATTGGCAAGATCCACCTGGAAACCAGACATCAGTGCAGCTGGGTGATGCCATCAGTGCAGTTGGTAGAAGTCAACCTCCTGGTCCTCAGAGCAGGGTGGAGAAGGATCTGGAGGGACAAATAAAGACTATCCTCAACAAGGTCTTCAAAAGAGAAATGATAGGAATAGTTGATACAATATTTTTTGAAACTTTATTGCTTCATTAAAATGCTTAAAATTGAAAGGAGAGTCCACAGTTATAGAATAGGGGATAGGTCTGAATGAATATTCAGATGACTGGACACTTGAGGCTCCTATTAGAAGAGACAATGGACATGTGGCTGGAAATCATATCCTGGATCTTTTTTTGTTGGGGGGAGTTGGGAGATGAAAGTCAAATGCAGAGAGAATGGGTGGGGAATAAGGAGAAACATTTTCCAGTCAGCTGGAGACCAGATCACTATAGATAAATTGTAAGGTGGGAATTGTATCATATTTTTCTAACCTAGTCTCAAAAGCCATGCAGTATGAGTTTTACACTGTTACAAACAAGTTACAAACTGACCCAGATGCAAAGGGAGGAAAGTTGATTCCACCCCTTCTGGAGAAAGCAAAGTTCTATCATAGTGCTGAATAATACAGTAGCCAGTAGCCACACATGGCTGTTTACACTTCAATTAACGACAATTTAATAAAATTAAAAATCCAATTCTCAGTCACATTGGCCACATTTCATGTGTTCAACAGCTATGTGAGGACATGGAATATCTCCATTATTGCAGAAGTTTCTATTGGACAACACAGCTCTAGAATATATGAGACAGGAAATATTGTTGCAGCCGTCTTGCAAATACAGTCTGCCACCAGGACCTAGGCAAACCAAATTGTATTAGAGAAGATGGTGCAGTGGCTCACAAGACATTGTGTATAAGAGTTGGCAATAACTGCTGCTGTTTATCATTAAGAGAGTACTTGGGTTAAAGTCTTAAAGAGAGGATGTATACGCCCAGGGGGCTAAAACTAGGGCCAATAGGAGGGCAACACAAGAGAGATTTCTAGGATAGTATGTTCCATAAGCCTCTTTGAGCATGTGACAAAAAGCCACCTCTCCCCAGGGGGAAAAAAAAAGTATACAGTTTCAAGTTCAGGAGTATTCAAGTTCAGGAGTCTACAGAACCCTCCAAATCAATCCATGGATTTGCCACATCAGAGCCCTACTGCAGGCTGTGAGCCCTTGGAAGTATTTCCTTATTCCCAGCCATTAGCAGAGGATTTGGCCCTGATGACACTTAATCACTATATGTTGACAGAAAGGGGCACTTTTTTTGCTGAATACAAGTAAGAACTTTAATAGGTGGGGAGACATTTAAGTGGAGCAGGCAACATCAGGAAGCCAGAAAGTTTCCCAGCACTAGAGGAGTCCAAGTAGATGTGTGATAATATGGAGAAGAGGATTTCGGCCTTCAAACATAACTGAGTAAGCCTTAGGTCTTGCCTTGAGGACCCAAGTTCTACAAAAGATAACAGTAAAGCCCAAGTGAAGGGATCATCACATACAATTTGAAGAGGGTAGAATCTAGAGACGCTTCATGGAGCTAGTGACATTCTTGGATCAAGTTCATATGTCAGGTGGCTTCTTCCCTGAGGTTGAGTCCTCTCTAGAAGGCTCTTCAAGCCTCATATCCACCCAAAAAAATTTTTTTAGCCTTCTTGTCCCCATGCTCAGTTTCCCTGATAAATCCAGACGTATCTAAACTTAGCAGTGGACAGAGCTTGAACAGTCCTCAGTTGGTCTTCAGGCCCCTTGTAAACAGACCTCTGGCATACTTGTCGTATCCATTTCAAACATATCCCAGATACACTTTCATCCCCCACAATGTATTTTCTGAATTTTGAGTATCATTGTGAGAAACTCACATTGAATCTAAGTCTAAAATCATCTCAGCTTTTCTGACAGTCTCACTGCATTTGTAAAAGTCAGTTATATTCGGTTATTCTTTCCTCTCCCACTATTCGGTCAATTCTTCAAGATCAGGAGCTATATCCCCACTTCCTAAGCATACACTTGGCAGCCGTATGTTTCAGCCGGTGTTTTATTCTTGCAATTCTACAGGGATAGGGTTTTGGATACAACAGGCTGGTTTGAGCATAATTATTCTTAGTACATAAGCTCATCATTGTGTGTGTTATCCAAAATCTTAAAGGACTACAGCACTCTACTTTTTACAGACAGGAAGAGGCACGCCCCACCATTCCCAACACATATTGAATCTTGACTGAATGACTGTAGAAAGCAGATTGCCCTGGGTTTGAAACCCACCATCAGCTGTGTGACTTCGAGAAAATTACCTGGTCTCCCTGAGCCTCAATGTCCTCAGTTGCAAAATGGACATTCTATTCATACCGGGATTGTTTTAAATAACATTTAGCATGGTGCTTGGTGTATAAGAAGCATTTCAAAAATGTTGTCCACTGATTCTGTGACTTCTTCTCATATACTTTTTTTTTTTTTTTTCATGGAGAAGGCAAGATTGTTAATATCCTTTTGGGGCACACCTGGAGAAGTATATCTTAAAAGACCTGTTTTACAACCACAATCTGCACTATGGTGCACTGAGTGAGGTGAGTCATGCAAGTGTAGGATCGATCTTTTTATTTAGAACGTTGATATTTCACGGACTTCTGAAAATCTATTATGATTTTTTGAAATATTACATTAAAAAATTATAACTGGAGTTTTGCTGGCACCCTCTTAAATTTCGCACCCAAGGCAGTGCCTCATTCATTTGGCCCTTGTCCTGTCCTGCCTACTGTCACACCACGACCTAAATCTGAGAGTAGAGCAGCCAGAAAAACTGGAAGGAAAAGAACCCTGTTCCCCACCTGAGTTTACCCTTCTGCCCTAGAGCTCTACCACGGCCCAGGAAAGTGGGCACAGGGAGTGTACTACAGCTCCCACAAGGCCACGCGGGACGGCGTCCTAGCTTATTGGCTGCGCGGGTCCCGTCCTCCTCCCGCCCCTCCCCGCCCCGCTGGGATGACCCCGGGGGCGAGTTCCCAGCCAGTGTGCTCCCGAAGCCGGCTGTGGGCGGTGGCTCTGCTGGGATCAGGCTTCATGGCGGCGCAGCCGCTGTCCCGGATGCTGCGGCGGCTCCTGAGGTCCAGCGCCCGGAGCTGCAGCTCAGGGGCTCCAGTGACACAGCCCCGCCCCGGGGAGTCCGCGCGAGCTGCCTCGGAGGTGAGCCCACCCCGCCCGTGTCCACAGCTTCCCGGGGCGGGAGTGGACCGGGCACACTGCCCTTTTCCCCCAGTAGCTCCCGGCCTATCTGCTTGCCGCTTCTAGGAGGGACCCCTTGGCACTCCTCAGTGGAAGGATGTTCTCCAGATGCACCTCCCGGTCTCACCCGCTAACCCAGCGGGAGAGGCTCCTGGGGTCCCGCTTCAGAACCTCCCTGCCCCCCAGCCACGCCACCCCTGCCGGCTCTGAGCTTGGCCAGAAATTGGGGTAAGCAGAGGACTGGGACTTTGGGTCCAGTGAGATATCTTACTGGTACCCTTCAGCCTTGCCTTGCACCCACCCTCTTTCTTAAACATTTTCCCTCCCTAGCCCCAGAGCTCAGAGATCAGGTGTTCCTGTGACACCTGCTTCATAGTGTGACTGACTAAACATGTCACCTCGGTGTCACCAACGGTGAGTTGTTACTGTAGTCCCAGGGCTCTGTAACTCATCCTTTGCTGACTCTCCTTGTCTCATTTTTATTAACCTTGGGAGGGTTCAGCCAGAACAGAGCAGGACTGGCCTCTTACAGGTTAGAAATTAATACCTCTGACCTTGACAGCACCCCTCAGAGTGTTTCAAGTCATGAAAAGTTTTAGGTTTTGGTTGTTCTTCTGCTCAGGTGGTTAGGGAATAATTTGAGGGGAAAAGCACCTCTTTTTCATTTAGTGAAACCTCTTTTCGGTACCTAGCTAGTCGTTTTTTCCCATATCCCAGAACTAGGCTTCCTGTCCTGGGATTCATAAGATCACTGCTCCCTCCTCCGCCATATTGCTCAATGACTTCCGCCACATTTGCTTTCCCCAAACCTAAGCCCCTCTGGGATCCTCAGATAAGCAGGCCCATGGTTGGGAAGTGAAGACTTTTTAGTATCCTCGAACTCTTGAACATCGTTGAAGAGATAGTAAAGCCAAGATGGCTGAGAGATCTTTAAAGAATTCAAGAAAAGGGGACGTTTCTTCTCCACTCCCCCAACCCCCAGTTTATTTTGTACTGGTGTTTCATGAGAGAACCTGTGTTGAGTGGCTCACATGTGGAAGCCGTTAGTCCTCACTAAGCCATGTAAGGTGAGGAGAGTTTGTATGTTCAGGTGAGGGGGCTAATCGAAGTTAACTTTCCTCCAGTCACAGAGCTGTAGAGGGCAAGGAACTCTAATGCTTTTCTGTCCTCCCTGTGTGGAGGCCAGGGAGAGAACCTGCTCCTGTCCATCCCTTTACACTGTGAAGGGAGGGGTAATGTGGCAGAAAGGAGAACATAGACTCTGGGGCAGCCCCATCCCTTATTAGGGGATTCACCAAGTCCCCTTACCCCTCGGTGTCTGTTTTCTCATCTGCAAAGTGAGAATAAAAGTGTCTACTTCATAGAATGTCACAGGGATTAAAAGAGTTAACATATGTTAACGTATATACTTAGAACAAAGCTTAGCCCGTGTAAGTGCTGTGTTATGTAAATGTTGGTGGTAATTACTATTATCCATGCTGCCACTGGCACATGCTGTGTCCTGTGAGTCCCCTCCCATCTGGACTTGTTGGATAGCTATTCTGTCAACTCACATTAAATCCTGGACATCTCTTAGGGTTATCTTCAGCAGACTGGGAGTTCCCGAGGGCTGGGTGCACCTCTGCTTTTCTATCCCCACAAGCGCTTAACACAGGGTTGTGCAGGCAGTGGATTCAGCCAATAATTGTAGCTGCTTGAAACTTCAAGTCATGTGGCATAGTAGACCAACATTGGACAGGGAGTCCCATGTTTTCACCTGCCAGTTTCGCCTCCAATTTCACCTGGCTCCTGGGGCTGTCACTTCCCTTTGCTTCATGTTTATAAAATAAGAGGGTTGGGCCAGCCCATCGTAAGATGGGGGAGGGCACAGAAATCTGTCTTGAGGAGACTCTAAGGGGAAGTGAGTCTGGAAGTGGATATGTTCTGCTCATCTCCAGAGCTTGCCAATTGGGGTGGGGATACCTTGAACCCCTTCTTGCAGGGTCTGTCTCTCCCAACACGCCCACACAGGGCTCTGGTAGTCTGGTTTGGGATGGGAGGTGCTTGGAGAGCTAGGATGGAAAGCCACTGGGCATTGTTTGTGTGGCAGGGTGAGGGTGTGAGGGAGAGAAGTGAGGTGTAAGTGGGAGCTGGCTGTACGGAAAGGTGGCCGTGGGCTGAGTTCAAGAACAGGTCGAGTAGCTGCTATATATGGAAAGGGGTAGTGTGTGGGTCAATGGGGAGGTGGGTGGAGGAGACACAGCGACCTGCCAGCATGTGTCTGAGGTGGCCCAGACAATCTTTGCAGGGTTCAGCCCCGCCTGGGAGTGCTGTACCCCTCTTTCTCCCTCTGAGGCTCCATAAGGGCTTTGTTGGGCAACAATGAAGCCTGTTGCCTGTGGTGGGGGAAGCAGGGAGAGTGAGTCTAGGCAAGGCAAAGGCACCCAGCTGTTCAGGGGGCCAGAAAAAACAAATGCTGGCTAGGGGTTAGGCTGCAAGGAAGTGGGTGTGGGTGAAGGTAGGAGGAGTACAGCAGGGCCTGGTGAGGGAGAATGAGGGGGAGGAGGGAAAGAGGGCTTTTCAGGGGGTCATCTTGACTTCCAGTCTGCCCAGCTCCTCAAAATCCATGTTTCAGCGAAATGTGACTGTCCCTGTCAGAAGCCATAGGTGTAAAGACGTCACACTTAGGGTGGGAATGAGGGGAAGGGAAGGAGAATCAGGCTAGGCTAGGCTCTTTGCTGGGTCCTCTCATTTAAAAGAGATTAATTTTAAGAGGCCCTTAGTATACATCATCCCAATAGCAGGGTAAATCAGGGCCACTGATACTTAGATTTGGAATGTGCTTTTTTTCTCCTGAATAACCCTGCTGCTCTGTTTAGACTTTGGAGCTATGTGAGGGCTAGCCTTTAGCAGTCAAATAGATGCCCAAGATTAGTGACTAGTAGAGGAAGGCACCTTGAGGGCAGGGTCCCGCTTTAACGCCTTTGTCCCATCCTTCCCCACCCCCTTCACCCCACCCCCTTCACCCCACCCCCTTCACCCCACCCCAATCTGCATTNACCCCCTTCACCCCACCCCCTTCACCCCACCCCCTTCACCCCACCCCAATCTGCATTGGGTAGACATGAGATGACCAGTAGTGTCTGGCAGGCTGCCTGGTGCCTGCTTATTAGCACACCAGTATTGGTGGTCCTGGGGATGCTCAGACCCCACGTGGGTGGTGTGGCAGCGGCTTTGGCCATCTGCTGTTAGTAGGGTTGGAAGGCCAGGGTCTTGGAAGGGAAGGGAAGCTGACAAACTAGAAAAACTGATCACAGCACACAACGGTGTTCCTCCACGGATCACTGATTGGAAACCTCTGTGCCAGGAACTCCTCCAGTTGAGTTAGGTTGGATTATTATTTCCACGGCATAGATGAGGAAACTAAGGTTTGGAGAATTTAGGTGACTTGCTCAACAGCTAGACCAGGCTTGTAATATAGGCTCACCTACTCCAAATCCTGTGCTCAGAACCACAACAACTCGCCCTGGATTCAAATAGCACCTAGCGCTTGGTGTCACTAGGCCGATGGTTCTCAGCCCTGGCTGCACAGCTGAGGCACTAGGTTAAGCTAGAATCTTTGGGACGGGGCTCTGTCATCAGTCCTTGAAGCTCCTTGAGTGATTTTGATGTGCTGCCAGGGTTTCGAACCACTGTACCAGGTTAAACCATGTTGACAATAGAGACCAGCCGGGAAATGATTACCCCCATGTAACTGGGTTTTGCATATACGACCTTTCTGTTTAGGGACAGGACTATTTGTTCATGTGATTCAAAATGTACCAACATCCTGTGCTAGACACTGGGGATACTGAATCAGGCAGGATGACTTCTCACAGAGAGGAAACAGGCCGGGCCAGGCTGGGACCCTGGGAATATGATTCGTTTAGGGCTTCCTACTACTTCTGACATGTCCCAGCCATCCTGAGCAAGCAGAGTTACTGTCTACTCTGTTCTGTAATTCCCTCTGAATCTTGGGCTCCTTTGGCTGGTGGTGATATTTTTTTCCTCCAGGAGATTTAAGGGACAGGGTAAAAAGTAGAAGAATGAAAGTAGGGCATGCAGTGTTAGAGGAGAGAAGATGCAGGAATGAGGCTCGTTAATATCTAAGTAATGAGTTTGCATTGCTGGCAAGGTGAGAGTGTGTGTGTTTAGGAGGCTCGATTCAGAATGGTTGGTACACATAGGGTCACAAAAGTTCTTAAAAGTGAAATCTGACCAGCCTCTCCCATTGCCAGAACAAAAGCACTAAATTCCATTCTTTTTTTGAGAGTCTCGCTCTGTTGCCCAGGCTGGAGTTCAGTGGTACAATCTTAGCTTACTGCCACATCTGCCTTCTGGGTTCAAGCGATTCTCTTGCCTCAGCCTCCCGAGTAGCTGGGATTATAGACTCCTGCCACCACACCCAGCTAACTTTTGTATTTTTCAGTAGAGATGGGGTTTCACCATGTTGCCCAGGCTCGTCTCGCACTCCTGACCTCAACTGATCTGCCCTCCTCAGCCTCCCAAAGTGCTGGGATTACAGGCGTGAACCACCACACCCAGCCCCTAATTCCATACTTGATGGCTCCATCACACTGCTTGCGCTCAGATTTCTGCTGAATCACTTTCCTTGGTCCTCTCACCTCCCAATTATTTGATTTATTTTGACTCCTCCCCCATCCAGCCACCCCATCCCCCCAACACGTTAAGACTGGGTTCAGTGGGGTATCTTGGCAAGTGAAGAGGCAGAATCTGGGGTGACTAACATGACTGAATTGCAAATAGCTGTTGATGAAAAAGAAGGCACAGCACGGCAGTACATCCAGATTCCCAGGTATCTCATCTGGACTTTGGTGGCTGATGGAATTCTTGATTATGGAGGGCCCCCGCCCCACCCCTGAGGCTGTCTGTGGAAAGGCAATGGGGCGAGTTTGAGTTTTCTCCATCACACCGCAGGGAGGGAGGAAGTGACTGTTGTGAGTATAGCAGACTGCAGTTAGAGAAGTGACTGCTGCTTACTCCCCACAGGATGGTGAGCAGGGCTTCTCAGAGGAGGTGGGAAATTTTCCTGGGGTGGGTAGAGTGAGGAATGTTTTATGGGCCCAGAAAATCAAGAGCAGCCTCACACACACTCTCATGTCTCTTATCTTTGAACCATTCAGTGGCTCTTGACCCAGTCAAGGGCTGCCGATGAGAATTACCTGGAGAGGTTGAAAACATAACAGCTTCAGAGATCCATATTTAGTCAGTCTCCACTGGAATCTTTTTTTAAAGTTCTCCAGATGGTTCTAATGTGCAGCTGGAGCCGAGGAACTTACTGAAGGAAATACTTCTTCCTCCTAATGTAGGCATAGTTGCGCTGGACCTCTGGAGGGCCGGAGGCCTTCTACTCTCCATCATAATTTTAGGTGTTCACCTACCATCTTCCAATACCACCACTACCACCCAGCCGCCGTCTTTACTCCTAGCAAGACAACCTTAGCCTATAGCTGTATTCTTATTTTACAACTGGGAAAGCAGGCCTGGAGAAGTTAAGGGACTTTCACAGTGTGCCAGGTCATACCTGCTGCAGAAACCAGGGTTTCTTGTCCCCTTTCCAGAACCTTGTCTGTAGATCTCATGCATGACTTCCAGGGTTGTGATTTTTTTTTTGTCTGAAATGTTCTAGAGAAGTGACTTCTACCCACCCTAGTTGTCATCCTCCCTATCTTCTTAGACTCTCTCTGTGTGATAGAAGGGAGGAATTTAGAACCTGGAATCCGAAGACCTGGATTTGAATCCCGCTTCTGCCGAGGGTGTTCTTGGACCCCATCCAAGCCTTAGTTATAATAATCCCGTGTGGAGTGGGTGTGGGAATGAAACAGAATGTTCTTTGGAAACTTTAAGATGCTTGGTAAATGTTACTTCCTTGGAGCAATTATCTCATCAGCATCTATCAGGACCCAGGTGGTACTCTCCAAGGACTGATACGTCAAGGGGAGATGGATCAAACTAGTTCAGACTTGTACATGGGAAAGGGTGAAGCTGGCTCGCTCCTTTCTCTCTGCAGGACGGGTTTGGGCCTTGCTTGTGGCCTTCAGCAGTGTCTTCCCATTTATGCGCGAATGCTGGAGATCATGGGTGCGCAATCCGTTTTTTTTTTTTTTTTTTTTTTGGCACTGGCTAGAGTGAAGAATAAGGGCTAATAGATTCCCCCACACCCTTGCTTCCACATTGCTGCCCAGCCAGAAATCCTCCCAGCAGAGATCACCACCCGCCCCCCCACCCCCAAGCTGAACACTTAAGGGGTGGGTCTTTCTCCTCAAGCTCATTTTTCAATGAGAGGGACAATCCTAGCTTCCCCAACATGGCAGAGCCCAAACATGTGGAAGGGTTAGAAGCTCCGCACAGATGTCAGAGTAAGGGAGGGGGCAGGTGGTTCTCCTTGCGCCTCTCCCCAGCCCAGTAGCAAGGGCCCATGCTTCCTCCCTGCCCTGTCTTTGCAGGAGCTGTCCAGGCGGAGGCAGTTCCTGCGGGAGCATGCGGCCCCCTTCTCCGCCTTCCTCACAGACAGCTTTGGCCGGCAGCACAGCTACCTGCGGATCTCCCTCACGGAGAAGTGCAACCTCAGATGTGAGTCACCTTCCTGGGCCCCCTCTGGGCTGGTGTCCCTCTGCCCAAGCAGCCTCTGAAATCTCCCTGTGCCTGGAAATCCTCCTGAATCCTCCAGTTCTGCTTTCTAACTTCCTCACCCGCTACCCCTTGCTTACCAGGCCAGGTGGGCTTCAGGGGTAAGATAGGGGTCAAGACTGAGTTGTATGATTGTAGAAGCTGTGTCCTACTTGGGATTAGGTTTGAAAACAGAAATGCAGTTGGATTTAGAATTAAGATTGGGTCTTGGACCTCTCAGTCTTCAGGGGTCCTTCCTTCTGTTTCCCTGTAGTTCCCGAAGTCCAGGACATGACCAGGGGTGGGGTGGTGGACATTATAAACATGTGAAGTAGACAGCCATGCCCATGCCAGCACTGCTGACTCTGGAGGTGCCCCAGTCCCGTGACAAATCATCCGGGGCCAGGCTGATAACAGAGGCCTCATTTCATAATCCTTGCAAAGATTGCTCTGGACCTGTAGCCACTGCTGGAGGGACTTCCAAAGTTGATCTTCCTTCTCTTTTCCTTCCGTCCCCCTTTTCTCCGTCCCCCTTTTCCCCGTCCCCCGTCCCCCGTCCCCCCTCCCCCTTTCCCCATCCCCCATCCCCCCTCCCCCTTTCCCCGTCCCCCCACTCTTCCCTTCCTCCCCACTTCCCCCTTCCCCTTCTCCCTTCCCCTTCTACCCTCTTTCCCCCTTTCCCCCCTTCCCCCCTTCCCCCCTTCCTCTTTCTGCCTTCTACCCTCTTTCCCCCGTCTGCCTTCCACCCTTCTCCCCTTCCCCTCTTCCTCCCTTCCGCCTGCCCAGGTGCACTCAGCCCAGGAAGTGAGGCCAGGCTCTGCCCTCAGCGTACTTCATCTCTAACCCATGCCCTCGGCCTCCCACTGAGGGATGTTATGGCCAGATTGTGTGTGTTGGGCATAGGGAAGGGTGTTAATGTTTTAGAAATGAGAAAGGTCAGGCCTGGGGAGATGCTGGTCTGGGGTTTTTTCACCTCAGGTTTAGTGAGGTCTCTGCTCATGTCCAGATGTGTTTGAGAAGACTGGCCTGATGGAGAGTTGGGGAGTGGAGGCATCACAGGGCTATGGCCATGCCTGTTTCCTCCCTCCACATCCCCATTCATCCTTCCCTCAGGTCAGTACTGCATGCCCGAGGAGGGGGTCCCGCTGACCCCCAAGGCCAACCTGCTGACCACAGAGGAGATCCTGACCCTTGCCCGGCTC
Organism: Theropithecus gelada; assembly: GCF_003255815.1. Classification (NCBI taxonomy): domain Eukaryota; kingdom Metazoa; phylum Chordata; class Mammalia; order Primates; family Cercopithecidae; genus Theropithecus; species Theropithecus gelada. The sequence goes on along the minus strand of NC_037671.1, from coordinate 42,246,572 downwards.
TTTGTGAAGGAAGGCATTGACAAGATCCGGCTCACAGGCGGAGAGCCGCTCATCCGGCCAGACGTGGTGGACATTGTGGGTGAGTTGGACGAAAGTCATCGCCACTCCTCATCCGGCTGGACACTGATGTCATTGTTAACATTGGCAGCTGACATTCATTTAGCACATGACACTCACTTGGTCCCTCAACACCTGAGACAGGTGCTATTATTGTTTCCATTTTTGATGAGAAAATGAGGCTTAGGTTGAATAACTTGCCCAAAGTCATGAAGCTCGCAAATGCCAGACCTCAGTAGCTTGTTGTCACATTGAGACCAAGGTTCTCGCCAGGAGGCCCACGTGACCTGGCTCTTGCTGATCTCCATAACCCTTGCGGGCTTCTCCACCTTCCCCCTGCTTCCCATTCATGTGGCCAGGCCTTGACACGTGCTGTTCCCTTTGCTGGGAGCTCAGGGCGTTCTCCTCGACCTCATTCAGGTCTCTGTTCACATGTCATCTCAGCAAGGCCATCCTCGACCATCCTGTCTAAAGTGCATCCTCATGTACTCACACCAGCCGCTCTTTCCCAGAAATTGGCAAGTTATAGCAGCCAAATCTGGGCCGACATGTGTTTTTGTCTAACTTGCAAACTGAGTGTTTGTTTGTTTGTTGTTTGTGTTTGAGATAGTCTCACTCTGTCGCCCAGGCTGGAGTGCAGTGGCACTATCTTGGCTCACTGCAACCTGCACCTCCCAGGTTTAAGTGACTCTCCTTCCTCAGCCTCTGAATAGCTGGGATTACAGGCATACACCGCTGTGTCTGGCTAATTTTTGTGTTTTTAGCAGAGATAGGGTTTCACCTTGTTGGCTAAACTGGTCTCGAACCTGACCTCAAGTGATCCACCCCCTTCAGCCTCCCAAAGTGCTGAGATTACAGGTGTGAGCCACTGCATCCTGCCATGGTTTTTATATTCCTAAATAATGGGGGAAAAAAATAAAAAGAATAACATTTTCTACCACGTGAAAATTATAAAATCCTGTATGTTCAATGTCTGTTAATGAAGTTTTATTGGAATATAGCCATGCCCATTCATTTACATATTGCCCGTGGCTGCTTTGGCAGAGTTGCTTGGTGATGACAAAGACTGTGTTGCAAAGCTGGCCAGCCAAGTAGAAAATATTTACTATCTGGACTTCTGCAGAAAAAATGTGGCAACCCCTGTCCTACCCTCTTACCCTACTTTGTTTTGCTTCATAGCATTTATCTCATCCTGGCACTGTGTGATTGGGTTGTGTGTTTGGTTTCTTTAATTGTCTATCTCCTCCATTCACTGGCGTGAAAACTCTCAGGTTGCTAGAGCAGGTTTTGTTTTTGGCATCCAGTACCGTGCCTGACACATGGTTGATGCTCCCTGAGATTCGTTGAATGAATGGAGACTGGGTCAGAGTACAGTCTCTGCAGTATGGCATACTCCTATTTGAGTCTCCACTGTGCATCTTACAAGCAGCGTACCTTGGGCAACTTTTAAAATCTGTTGTAAGCCTTGAGGCAGTGATAGTACCTACCTTATAGGGTTGACCTGAGGAGGAAATGAGAATGAAATGCCCAGCCTGTGGGAAGTGCTCTGTAAAGGTAGCTCTAAAGGGCCTCTTGCCATGAACTGTTTCTAAACCCCAAGATCAGGAAAGAGACCTTTGCTCATGTAATTATAGGTGGTGAAGTCGGGGGTATGAGGTTCCATGTTCTTGATTGCTGCCCGCTCCAGCTGCTTTGGACAGGACCTCCCACCCCTCAGCTCTCTGGCTCAGTAATTGTTCGCTGGAGTACCCTCTTATGTGCCTCATACTGTGCTGGGCACATGAAGGTGAATGAGCACCGGCACTGCTGTTGAGGACCCATGGTCCACTGGAGGAAGCAGCTGCTCTATAAGGGGAGCCTAGGTGCTGTGAGAGTCCTGAGGAGGGGCCCAGGTCCCCCTGACAGCCCTCTTCTCCCTCCTTGCCCCATGGCCAGCTCCCTTCAGCCCTGACTGGTCACTTGGCCTGGGATCCTCTGTCATCCTGTGCTGGCTGAGCTGGCCCAGGCAAGCTGACCCCTTGTTCCAGACAGCTCTTCAGGGCTAAAAGGCAGGCTGGCTACCAGGAAAGGGCTGAACCTGCTGAACCCAGCTGCTTGCCAGGCCCTACCCCCTCATCCAGGCCACTTACTCTGCCTGGCACCCGTGGGCATGGGCCGCCTTGTGCTAGGACCTGTGAGAGAGCAGAGGGGGTGAAGATCACTCACTGGTCAGGGAGGTACAGGATGGCTGAGCACAGGTATGAGGACTCGAGGCTCTCCCTGGAAACTCCAGCATGCACAGTGGGAAGAGTGGGAGCCGGGGAAGTTGGTAGCTCTGTCCCCATTCTGCCACACTCTGGCTGGGTGAACTTGTGCAGGTTCCTTCCCCACCCAGGGCCTCAGTTTCCTCAGCTGTGGCTGAGCCACTTTAAGGATGTTTTCTGCTGTGATATTCTATGGTTATTGGTCCTGGCTGATGGAATGGGATGGGCAAGGGATGATCACCACGTAGATACTGCTTAGGACAAGGCCCCGCCTGCAGTGACCTGCTTCTGAGGATTTACCTTCTGCCTCCCAGGGCGTGGGTGAAACACCTCCCCCGCCCCTCCCCCAATGCTTCAAAAAGAATGGCAGCTGCACCCTCTGACTTCCTGTGGCGCTGTGTCTGCGAGCACTCTGACATCTCTCAGGGGCTAGCCTCTGATCTTCCCCAGAGGAGCTGTTTCAGAGCAAAGCAGCCTTGAAGGGCAGGGCAGATGGGTGCTGGTAGAGGAGGGAGGGACAGAGGAAGAGAGGGAACAGAAGTCAGGGCCAGGATGTTCACGAACACCTGTGCCCACCCTCTCAGGTGAGGGTTTTGAGGGGCCGCCACCTGGAGGCAGAGCAAAAGAATTGCAGGTTTCAGTTTCTGCCGAGCCTGAGGCCCCGTTCACCTCACTTCTCTGTCTGAAGCTCTGTCAGACTTTAAGAGGTGCTGCAGAACACCCCACGGGAAGGGTTTGGGCCCCTCAGCTCTCTGGCTCCCTCTGCCAACCCTTGCCTCTCCAGCACTTCTCCACCCTGCTTCGTGTATAGACAAAGTCCCATGCCCCTTCTTTTCAGCTGGGATGGGTTTAAAGCACTATCTTGGTGCAAAAGTTACGGCGGGTTTTGCCATGAATAGCATTGTCCCATAGAGCATGGGTGTCCTATCTTTTGGCTTCTCTGGGCCATGTCGGAAGAATTGTCTGAGACCACACATAAAATACACGAACATTAACGATAGCTGATGTGCTAAAAAATCACCAAAAAATCTAATGTTTTAAGAAAGTTTACAAATTTGTGTTGGGCCACAAAGCCATCCTAGGCTACCTGTAGCCCGCAGGGCACAGGTTGGACAAGCTTGCCGTAGAGCTTCCCAAGATGAAGGAATGTTCTGCATTGGTGTTGTCCGATATGGTAGCCACTCATAGCTCCTGAGTGCCTGACGTGTGACTAATGTAACCGAGAAACTGAATTTGTATTTTACGGACTTTCATTCATTTAAGTAGCCTCATGTGGCCAGCAGCTGCCGTGCTGTACAGTGAAAGTTAGGGTCTTCCAAAGTAAGGAAGAAGGAACTAAGTGCGCAAGTACTGTGAGAGTATTGGAGGAGTTTGCAGGGCCCTTGTTTTCCATCCTAACTTCCCGAACGACTGGCCACTGCCAGATGAGCTGGACTTAGCTTAAGAATCACTCATTGGGGAACAGCAGACACTGGGACCTACTTGAGAGTGGAGGGTGGGAAAACGGAGAGGATCATAAAAAATAACTATTGAGAACTAGGCTTAGTACCTGGATGATGAAGTAATCTGTGCAACAAACCCCCATGACACAAGTTAACCCATATAACAAACCTGCACATGTACCCCTGAATATACAAAAAAGTTGAAAAAAATCACTCATTGCTGCAGCTTCTTCCTTTCCTTTTTCTTTCCTTCCCTTCCTCCCTTCCCTTCCTCACTCCCTCCATTCCTTCCTGCCTTTCTTATAGAGTATAGCTTGATCTCACAGCTTAAAGCCTACAAGAGGCTTAATGTAATGGAGAGCCACTGACAGATTGTGAAAAGGGGTAAAGCATTTTGTTTTATTTTTGATGGGCTCCAGTTGCATAGAATTAGGTTAAATCATCCTTGGTTCATGAGATATTGTCATCATTGATCCCTGTATGACTTGCTTTACTTTATTCATGTTAATTTATATATTTTACTAATGTTAGCGGTTCCTAAGGAAACCCACTATACCACCAATTATTTTGGCAATAACTTTTAATTACCTATGGGGCCTTCCCGATCCTGTACCCTGCCCCCACCCACTGCCTCCGAAGGTAAGAATTCTTCAGTTTTCTATTTATCATTTCCTTGCTGCCCCGTCACCCCTTTTTCTTTTCTTTTTTTTTTTTTCTTTTTTTGGAGACTGGGTCTAGCTCTGTTGCCCAGGCTGGAGTGCAGTGGCACGACAGCTCACTGCAGCTCAACATCCTGGGTTCAAGCGATCCTCCCACCTCAGCCTCTAGAGTAGTTGGGACTACAGGTACACACCACCACACCCAGCTAATTTTTGTATTTTTTGTAGCGACAGTGTTTTGCCATGTTAGCCAGGCTGGTCTTGCACTCCTGAGCTCAAGTGGTCCTCCTGCCCTGGCCTCCCAAAGTGCTGGGATTACAGGCATGAGCCACCACACCTGGCCTATTCCCTTGCTTTTTAAAAAGTAGAAACAGTGTTTTGAACTTTGAGTGTCATGCTGTGTGTAGTCTTTCGGGCTTATTGTTTTTGACTCAAGTAAAACGCACAATGTTATACAGAGTTGTAGTTCTCTTTTTCCTCTGTGGTCTACTGTTACATTATGTGAATGTACCCTATTTTCTCCTTTTAGTGAGCATTTGAATTGGTTCCAGCTTTTTTGTTGTGGACTGTGCCGCTTTGAACATTCTTGTTTTCGTTAACATATCTTGGTGTACAATTTCTCTAGTGGTGGAATTGCCAGATCATAAAACGGGTGAATGTTCAACTCTGGAAAACAATGTGGCATTACTTAATAATGTGGTTGTGCCAAATACACTTTCACTAGCACTGTGTAAGAGATCCTGCCAAATGACCTCCCAACACTCAGTATTATTCTTGATATTTACCAGTCGAACAAGTGTAAAATTGTATTTCATTGTGGTCTTAATTTGTATTTTCATGTTTAAGAATGAAGTTGGCATCTCTTTATATGTTAATTAGCTATACATATATATGAAATATCTTTTATTGTGTAATTCCTGGTCATGTCTTTTCCCATTTTTCCATTTGGTTCTTTGTCCTTTCATATTTATTTGGTACAGGTTCTTTATATATGTTGCAAATATCTCTTCCCAATCTGAAAAAAACAAGTTACACTGTGTGTAATGATTGTTTTTTTTTCTTTTATGGCTAGTGTTTTCATATCTTGTTAATGAAACACCTAACCCCAGATCAGATCGCCTACCTTTGTTCTCCACTAAAAATTTTAAATTTTGCATATGGGCCCTTAAACTATCTGTAGATGATTTTAGGGAATTCAATGTAATTTTTTTCCATATGGATAGCCATTTATTTTCTAGTTCTTTATATTGAACAATCCTTACTTCCTCCACAAATCTGCCATTCTGTAAGTATTGATCTGTTTCAGGTTCTACTTTGTTCTGTTGGTCCATTCGTTAGTCTCTGCCAATACCAACTGTCTTAATCACTGTAGCTGCATCAGTCAATTATCTGGTAGGGCAAGTTCTTTTTATTCTTTTTCAACAGTGTTTTACATACATGAGGGTTGGCCATGTAAATTTTAAAATCAGCTTATCAAGTTTTTTTTTTTTTTTTGAGACAAAGTCTCACTCTGTCACCCAGGCTGGAGTGCAATGACACGATCTCGGCTCACTGCCACCTTCACCTCCCGGGTTCTAAGTGATTCTCCTGCTTTGGCTTCCCAAGCAGCTAGGATTACAGGCATGTGCCACCACCACATCTGGCTAATTTTTGTATCTTTGGTAGAAACAGGGTTTTACTACATTGGGCAGGCTGGTTTCAAACTCCTGACCTCAAGTGATCCACCTGCTTTGGCCTCCCAAAGTGCTGGGATTACAGGCATGAGCCACTGTGCCTGGCCTCCAGTTAACTTTTAAGCTAGTTCTTTGGGCAGTTGCTCCTGATTTCTTCAGTAAGGGGATAATCAGTGATGATGCTGAGGTCTCAGTGGGCAAGGGAAAGAATACAGCTTTCCTTTATCTACTCACATTCTTTGCTCATCTTCATCCCCTAACTCATACCATTTCAGAACACCTAGCCTTCTTAAGGACTTAGATTGTTAAGTTCTTAAATTCCTAGGTTCTGTGTTTCTCCAGGGTTGATTTGGTAGAAGTGAACAACCACTGCTAATTTTCCTAATTGACAAAGCCGGAGTGAAGCTCTTTCCTTTTTCAAATAGCTTTTATTTGTAAACTTTATTTTTTTTTTACAAAAGTAATTTATGTTTATTTCAGAAAAGCAGAAAGAATGTCGTTACAGCCTGTTTGTAACCACTGTTGACATTTTGGTTTGATGACCCACCTGCCATTTTACTCTGCATCTCTTATTTACAATTTTTTGTGTTTACTGCATCTCGTGTTACTGTTCTTTCTACGTAATATAGTGTGTGCATTTCCCTACACCCTAATGTATGGTTTTACAGAGTCATTTTGGGTTGCATAATATTCCATCCTGAGAAAACATAATTTAACCAGTTTGCTATGGTTGGCTCTCTAGATTATTTCCCACTTCCCTTAATTATGCATTACTCTGTAATGAACATCCTTGTAGGAAAATGTTATTCACATCCACGATTATTTCTTTAAATTCTTAGTGGAATTTCAGGTCAAAGGCTTTAAAAATTCATGTACAACTTCTCTCCAGAAAGATTATATGATTTTATTCTTACACCATGAATGTGTGCATTCCCATGCACCCCTACCTTAAACTGATGATGAATTTTGTAATATTCTGCCTTTTCTAATATTCGGCTTCACTGGAGCACTTTGCTGTTGGTTTCCTGTCTCATGCAGAGCTGAGCTGGGTCTTCATAGAGACATACGTTTACATAGCTTCTTGGAAACAACTGGTCTGGTGGCTGGAAGGGTGTAGTCAGTGGCACTGTCCATGTAGCAGAGGTCAGTTAAAATCCAGGGGGAGGGGTGTTTGTGTGTCACCTACATTATAAAAGAAAACTTGTTCATTATAGAAGGAAATTTTACCTATAAATAAATACAGAAATCACCTATGATCCTACTGATCAAAGATAACTGCTGTGTACATTTTGATGGCTTATCTTTTCTCTAGATCTTACTGGATTTGAATGTGAGCAGGTATGTTTCTTCAGATTCATTCTTTTCATTCTTTGGTCTTTTGTATCTAGCTCTTTTTAAGAATGCCTTTGCTGAATTTTCCAGCTTGTTCATTCATTCCTGTGTCCATTCTGCTTCTCAGGTTTTTTCTTTTTGTAACTATATATTGTTGAATTTTCAAGAGCCCTAATTAGGGTTTTTTTCTTCGTTTGTCAGGATTGAATATTTATCCCAATGAGGATATTCCCTCTGCTTTTTAAAAGAATTGTCTTCTGTTATCACTGTTCCTTCTCCTCCTCCTTTCATTCTTCTATTTGGGGAACTGGTTGTCTTTCTTTCATGCTTCCTCCTTAAATGTTTGATTCTTGGCAGTGTACTCATCTTAGTGCCCGAGGTCTCTGTTGGCCTGCCTGGTAATGTTTGTTTCTGTGAGTTGCTCCGAGGTCGTGGAGAAGGAGTGTGAGGTGCTGCTGAGTGTCACCGGGACTCAGGCCTTGCCCCCGAAATGGTTTGGCTGTGTCCCCACCCAAATCTCTACTTGAATTGTAGTTCCCGTAATCCCCACGTGTCATGGGAGGGACCCAGTAGGAGGTGAATTTAATAATGGGGGTGGTTGCCCTCATGCTGTTCTCATGATAGTGGGTTTTTGCGAGATCTGATGATTTTTATAAGGGGCTTTTCCTGTTTTGCTCGACATTTCTTGCTGCTGCCATGTGAAGGACATGTTTGCTTCCTCTTCTGCCATGATTGTAAGTTTCCTGAGGCCTCCCCAACCATGCTGAACTGTGAGTCAATTAAACGTCTTTTCTTTATAAATTACCCCGTCTCAGGTATTTCTTTATTAGCAGCGTGAGAAGGAACTAATACAGCCCCATGGCCGGCTTGAGTGTCTGCACTGGTGCTCTATCCTTGAGGCAAATGCTTCTGCTGCCTTCCCCTGCTGACAGGGAAGGATGAGGCCAACCTGTTAGACAACCTCCCTGACATGCAGTAGGACCCCCCTGCTCCTGTACATGTGACTACTAAGCTGCGTGCACATTACTGTCTCCCTGTTTTTACAGAACCTTCTCCTGGGTGCACTTTGAGTTGTGGTCTCTATCCATCTGATCGGTCCCATCTGCCTTCTCTCTTTCTGTACTTCTTTACCTTTCTGGGCTATCTGCAGTATTCTTTCTTACCTTCCAATGCTATTATGGATTTTTAAAATCCCTCCATTATTTCTAGGGATATTTGGTAGAATGGACCTATCAAATAGCACTTAATTCAAACACTTTGTTTCCATTATACAGAGTATCAAGACCTGTGTAGTACTTGGTTATTAAGAGCAGAGTCCTGAGTCAAGTACACATGGATTTAAATGCCAACTCTTCTTACTGTGTGGCATTAAGCAATTTTCATAATCTTTCAGAGCACCTCTTATCTACTAAATGAGATAATTGTTATTGTGAGGCCTCAGTGAGCTAATGTATGCAAAGCCCTCCACAGATCACCTAGCACAGGGCACTCAATGCTTAATCTTTTCATTATTCTTGCCAGTTTTGATTCTTAGCTTTCTTTTTAAGTTAGGTCTGGTTAATATAGGTCTACAGAGAGCCTCTTTTCCATCCATCTTGTCTGGACAAAGAGTTTTGCCTTCCAGCCCTTCTCCCAGCCTCACCAAGAACAAGCAAGCAGTCTGACCCCTTTCTTGCTGTCCTTATAGCCCAGCTGCAGCGGCTGGAAGGGCTGAGGACCATCGGTGTTACCACCAATGGCATCAACCTGGCCCGGCTGCTGCCCCAGCTTCAGAAGGCTGGTCTTAGTGCCATCAACATCAGCCTGGACACCCTGGTGCCTGCCAAGTTTGAGTTCATCGTCCGCAGGAAAGGTGAGTGGATGTGGATGAGGCGGGTGTCCCTCCCAGGGCCCGCACATAGCTGGGGAGGGAGGGCCATTGCCAAGCGAGGGGACTGGTCACTTCTTGTTGTCTGGGCTATCGGTAAGTCAAAGCACTTATTTCTCACCCCTCATCCTTGCCAAATGTATGTCAGGGACTTTGGGGGTCAGACGCTAATGACCTAGGGTGACCAACCTCCCCACCGCCCCAGCCCCAGTTTGCCCAGGACTTGAGGGGGTTTTAGAATGAAGGACTTGAAGTTTTAAAATCAAGACAGTCTGTGGCAAACTGGGCCGAGTTGGTCATTGTATGACGAGCTCTGAAGAAATATGGGACAGCCCAGGGTGGAAGTCGCTGCCCTAGGATGCCAGGATCTGGGTGTGTGCTGCCAGGTGGGGTTCCCCCAGCAGTCCCCCATGGTTGTCCCTGTGCCCACCTGGATATAAGCCCCTCCTATGCACCCCCTACTGCAAGCACACCCACACCTTCCACTCAGCTGCCTCAGGAGGCCCGAGGTAGAGAGGTGGAGCCAGCCTCGAGCTCTGGGTCACAGTAGACCAGTGCCTGGCTTCCCCTTGGCATGGACCTCATGTTGGGGCAAAGGCTCTTCAGGTTTGGATACCCTTTGATATGAGGGAGGGGGGTACATGACTGAGGACTCTGGAGGATGAGAGGGATGGCAGGGAGACCCAGATCTCCTTCCTGTTCCTTGGAAACAGCTTCCCCACCACCTTCTTTCCTTCCTTTTTATAAACGGGGTGTGATGCCTTGCTTTAATACCCTCTATGTGCTGAGGAAGCACTCATGATGTCTCCTTCCTCTATGGAGGGCTGCTCGAGGTGCTGTGGAGGGGACAGAAGACACATGAGACATTGCCCTGGCTTTACAGGCTGCTAAGGGCCAAAAGATGTCATTCCACGGGCGCCTTTGCTGGTCTTGTGATATTGATTAAAGTGTTACAGGGAGGAAGAAAGAATTCCTAGCAGGAGAGAACTAGGAGGGCTTCAAGGAGGATGCATGTATGCTGGCCTTGAGGAACAGGAGGGTTTGAATCAATGGCACATACTCTGAGGGGGAGCAGGAGTACAGAACCTGCAAGGGCTCTGTGGTGGGAAAGCGGGAGGTGGATCTGTGGGCTGTACTGCCCGCATACACGTTCTCCCTTTTTGTCTCTCATTTCCTGGCACATGGATTGGAGACATTGGATCTTCCCTCCCATTCATATTCTTTTGTCCACCATCTGCCTTTGGAGGGGAGTGTTTTAGAGAAAAGAAAACTTATAGTTCTAGGTTATTCTAGCAGCATTATTTTTTTCAAAACTATACGTTTTTTCCCTTTACCCTCTCACTGAGCAGTCTGAATATGCTGCAAGGAAACCATGGAGGCCATCTCTAGGCACCCTGTCTCACAGGTGACCACCCAGGCTGTGCAGGCTGGGGGTGCTGTAGGGGACCAGGATGCAGTAGGTGATCAAGTGATTTAATGCATGAGAGAACTGGGCAGTGAAGTCAGCCTGGGGTCACATTGACTGTGGTTAATGATTATTGAGACAAATAATCGCTTACCAGCCCTGAACAGCACCTGTGCGTAGTAGGTGCTCAGAGAGTATGTGTTGAGTGAATAATTGATGGACTGTTGAGGAGAAAACACTGAAATGGGAGTGGAAAACCTGCATTCTGAAAGATGGAGCCATGGGGCTTTGGGCAGGGCATTGCCTCTCTCTGGGTCAGTTTCCTCCTGTAGACTACAAGAGGGTTCAGCTAGATCCAGGGTCAGCATGCACGGCCCACAGGCCACATCTAGCCCCCTGCCTATTTTCATGTAGCCTTTGAGCCAAGAATGCATTTTACAGATAACATGCAAAATCAGTTAATGATAGGGAACATTAACTATGAACCCCATTTAAGCAAAATACTGTCCCTACAAAAAGAATTGCATTATTGTATCCCATTTGTAGATCTGTTTTACATAAACGTTGTACTCAGTTATTACTACATTTTGAATTTAGTCAACACTTTGTGACATATACTTACTTGGATCCTCAATGTTGCCTCTTGGCTTGCAAAGCCTATGGTATTACTCTGGCCTGTTTCAGAAAACGTTTGCCAATCTCCAGACTAGATGGGCTCTGGTGCTTTTCCATGGGGGTGTGGGGGAAGAGGAGAGAGGACATAAGTTCCTGGATCCTTGTTTCTCCCTCCCAGGCTTCCACAAGGTCATGGAGGGTATCCACAAGGCCATCGAGCTGGGCTACAACCCTGTGAAGGTGAGATCATGCCCCCACGGTAGATTCCCGACTTCCCTCCACACTGCCTTGGCCTTCCCCTCAACGCCCCCTGGCCCACTTGAGAGCCCTCAGCTCTGGCCAGCATGGCTGAAATACGTGCACCCTCCCATCTCTTCTCTCCCTGCTGGTCCAGCCCTGCCCACCCTCGAGAGAAACGAGAAAATCAGTGACCCCTTGGAATCCCCTAATTTAGAGAACTGGAGTGGGAGAAGCAAGGAATGGGTCCCTGAGTGGAAGGCCTCAGTGAGTGCCAGGCCCCCAAGGGTCATCTCCACAAAAGAATGCAGGGGGCACAGCCCTCTTGGTCCCCTTGTTTCCTGGCCAGGTGAACTGTGTGGTGATGCGAGGCCTTAACGAGGATGAACTCCTGGACTTTGCGGCCTTGACCGAGGGCCTCCCCTTGGATGTGCGCTTCATAGAGTACATGCCTTTTGATGGTCAGTGACCAGGGACGGGTGGGGGAGGGAAGAAGGGATTGGGCCTGCAGGTCGCGCAGGGTGGCTCACCTGCTGGGTATGGCTGACCTCAGGGGCGGTGGGTCTAGGATTATGATGGGCTGTTCGTGGCTTCTCGGAGTCCACTGTGGTTGTGATTCAATCCACCAGTTTTAGGCAGGGCTCCCGTCTCTCCCATCTAAGAGGCTGAGAACTGATTGCTATGCTATGGCAGGGGATGGACTCGGACCCCGGGGCCCCTTCAACTCTTATTCAGAAGCTCCCCTTGCCTTCCCCCAACCCAAATACAGGCAACAAGTGGAACTTCAAGAAGATGGTCAGCTATAAGGAGATGCTGGACACTATCCGGCAGCAGTGGCCAGAGCTGGAGAAGCTGCCAGAGGAGGAATCCAGCACAGCCAAGGTTAGGGAGCAGGAGGGTGTGGGACAGGCCTGGAGGAAGGTCGTGCCTCCACCCGAGGATGGAGAGCTAGTAGGGGGCTGCCCTGTGGTGGGGATGCTGTGATGTGGGATGGTGCCATTTAAGCAGGAAGCATCAGTGCTATCACAACCGCCTCCCTGTTTCATGGAGGAAGATATGGGCTTGGCTAGGGTGGGGGGCTCAATAACGTGTCAGAGGACACACTCCAGGAAGTGGCAGAGGGGGGTGCTCGTCCCTCTTCCACACTGACTTTTCTAAACATGCTGCCCACAGGTCGCTGCCTTAGCAGCTTTTATTAGGGCAAGCCCAGTGTAGGTCAGCCCATGGGTCATCCATCCTACCAGAGTCTTCTATCACCTGAGGGCCTTGGGTGGAGCTTCACATGGGGTCCTCTGGGAGAGGGTTGAGGAGTGGAGGTTCTGATGTCATGGAGTGAAAGACTGGGCTCAGTAGCCCATCCCCTCCACTGTCCTTTTGCTCTCACTGTCCCCTGCCCAGGCCTTTAAAATCCCTGGCTTCCAAGGCCAGATCAGCTTCATCACGTCTATGTCTGAGCATTTCTGTGGGACCTGCAACCGCCTGCGAATCACGGCTGACGGGAACCTCAAGGTGAGCATCCCCTCCTCCACAGGGACCCCTTGCCACCTCTGTGTTCTCGTATCTCCTCCCACCTGTGCTCCCTGATTGGAGAGGAGGCTGGCAGCGCACGGAGGTGTGGTTGGTGCAATGTCAGGTTTGGGGGCATCATGGGAGCAGCAGGTGAAGTTGAACTCATGGCCCCTCTGGAAATGTCACCCTGATTCCTTCCTTCCTTCTGTGGGGCTCTGAAGTAGCTTCTGGTTTGTTGGGAGCTCCTTTCCAGCTCTCATGGAGAGCCGAAGGATCCATGTGCATTTTGCCTGGTCCCCACCATGGTTAGCCCCTTCCACTAGGCCAGGGGCTCAGCTCTGAAACCAGAAATGGGTGTTACTCATATCTAACAAGCATGTCCTGTGCATTTGGCCCTGTGGGGGATGTTGGAACCCCCTCTCGTCAGGGCCATGCAGACTCGCAGGCAAGACCAAACAGAGGCAATGTGTGGCAGCACGCGAGTCCTTGCCACACGCGTGGCTGGATAGGTGGTGAGGGTGCAGGGCCTCAGGAGCACTACAGACCTCGATGAGCCTTGAAGAATGGGTGGGGCAGAAGTGGGAGGGGAGGGTGCACACGTAGGGTTCATACTGGTTGGGTACGTGAGGGCAAATTAAAGTCAGCTATAGGAAGAGTACATTGTAAAAGGCTTTGGTTCAGAATGTGTTCTGTGGACAAATAGTGTGCTGTGTAAGGTTCCTGAACAGGGGAGACGTCCCCCATATATGTTTTATAAACTGCAGCCTGGGTGTGATGACAGACCAATTTAGATGGCCATTCAGTGGTTCTCCAAATATGTTAGAGTGTGAATTGAAGGGAAGGAAGACTCAGAGCTTGGTAATGTTTGTGGAAGGAGGGGAGGAAGGCATCGTGTTAGCTGGAAGGCCTTGGGATCTTTTACAATTGTGGGAGGGTGATGATAGTGGGTTGGATTTAGATGCATCCAGTTTGAATCCAAAAGGAACCATCCAGCAGGTTGCTGAAAAGCTTGGGGGTTTTCTGGGCTGGAGATATGGAATTGACTTGGACTACAGGTGGTATCTGTATCTGTGAGGTCTTGGCAGGAAATGGAAGGTGGGATTCTGAAGAGAATGTAATGAAGAAGCTATTTGTAACATAGGATTAAGGGAACCAATAAAGGATATTGAGGTACTTGGGACCAGCAGCAGCAAAGTGCTGTTCCCACTTAGGAAGGGCAAGGAGGGGGGCATTGATGTCACTGGGGCCCAGGAAGGGCTGGAGCCTTATAGGAGAGGCCACCTCTTTGGCACTTGAGCTGTGCAGAGAAGCAGCTGCTGCCAGATGCATCAAAGCAGGGAGGAAGCAGGGGAGAAATGCCTCAAGATCTTTCTTTCCCTTTACCCACTGATCTCCCAGGCAGGAGCCCGCTGGAGTGGGGGCCACCAGGTGAAGTCCACAGGAGGAACCTCTTTGTTGCAGAGAAGGGAACCTGGAGACTGGCTGGGGAGTGAGGCATGAGGAATAACCGGCATGATGAAGCAGTTAGACCTATCCTAGATTTCACTGGTATCTTCTCCAGTGGTCTCTGCCCTCAGAAGCTTCTCAGACATTCTCTGTGGCCACAGTGCCTTGTGCAGAGCTGGCACAGAGTAGACACTTTGTAAGTTTTGGTGGAAGGATAGTAAGTGTAAGTGTATTGATTTCTGGGGCTGTCTCATCCATTCCTCTTACAGAAGCTGAGAAGCATTGAGCGAAGTTTGACCTTAAGTTGTCATGCCTAGCAGCCCTCAGCCGAAGCTTCCAAGCAGTGATCAGACTCAGATAGGTACAGGGCAGGCGGGTGATGTCCACAAGGGACTTGGAGGGGCTGAGGTGAGATGGGATGTGTGTGCCACAACAGGGAGTAGGAGACTTCCAGGACACACACAGCTCCAACTGATTGGGGGCCATTCTCATGGTGATAAAGAGGCCATTCCAGTAAGTGTCTCAGAAGGTACAGATCTGGATTTTTACATGCTATCTCTGTTGGCATCTACTCAGTTTTTAAAAAAATACACTGAGGGAAGTATGACTGTAACTCACAGGTATTGGGAAGTGCAATGTTGCATCTTGCTCTTCTAGCCTCTGACTTCCCTACAGCACCTCTGTCTCTCACCACTGGGGGCCCTGCCATGGGAGGTCTGGGCCCTGGTGTTCCTCCCGGAGGGAGAACCAGGGAAGGAGTTAGCTCCTCAGAGGCCAGGAGGCCAAGGCTCAGGGGTAAGGAAGGCATATTGTCCTCACCCCCACGTAGGTCTGCCTCTTTGGAAACTCTGAGGTATCCCTGCGGGATCACCTGCGAGCTGGGGCCTCCGAGCAGGAGCTGCTGAGGATCATTGGGGCTGCCGTGGGCAGGAAGAAGCGGCAGCATGCAGGTAAGGGCAGGGTGGGGAGGGTTGGCCTGGATGGTGAGTGTGAGCCTTTTCCCTGGGAGGGAGGTATAGAGTTGTGGGATAAGATGACCAAGGAACACCTAGGAGGAAGCTGGCAGGAGTCAGCATCGTCCCCACTGCCACTCACTCCTGTTGGCCCTCTGGCCTCAGGGTGCAGTGATGCTTGTCCTTCCATGGGGAGATGTCATAGCAGAGGCTGCACAGGAGGGGGAACCCCACATTCTCTTGGGCTCTTTTACTGGGTGGGGAGACGGGGGTATCATTGCTTCTTTCTCATCCCACATGTGGCCTTCTGTTGAGGGAGAGCAGGGTCCTGATGTCCACTGTTCTTTGGGCTCAGTCTTGAGCGACCTCGCAATGCACATGTGGGGGCCTTTTGTCAGGGCGCATATAGTCGAGTGCATGTGCTTGTGGGCTGTCAAGCACATTCGTTTCAGTGAACTCTCCTCTCCCCACCCTCTCTCTCTCCCCCTCCCCTGCTTTCCTCTCCCTCCCCATCTTTCCCTCACCCCAGGCATGTTCAGTATTTCCCAGATGAAGAACCGGCCCATGATCCTCATCGGTGGGTGACCCATCAGTACGTAACCACTCACCCTTGTCATTTGGGGATCCCGTGGGGTGGGAGCCGTGCCATAGGCACCCCCAGCTCCTGCATTTCATGCTGATTTCTCATTCTTGTTTTTCTTCTATTCCTCCTTCCTGTCTTCTTAACCTTCAAGGTTTTACTGTTTCTTCCCCCACTGTTCATGATCCCCCTTTTACTATATCTGCCACAGAAATGATCCTTCTGTCTCACCAGAAATCGGAGCAGGGGGATGGTCTGCCAGATTTAATGATCACTAAGTTAGTGGCTCCCTGAGAATTGAAATCCTGGTTAAAACAGAGGCCTTTTCCTCAGCTCGAAAATCTCCCAGTTTGGATAATGTGACAGGTGTCCTCTGTAGTACACACTGATCCATGCATGGTGTATCTGGACCATTAGCCCCTACTGGTGGGTATGTGGCCACACGTCTGTGCTGGGCAGATCTTGAGGTAGCGAGCTAATGTTACTCACCTGTAACATGAGGTAATGATGGCCAAGACCTCAACTTCCCAATTCCTTAGCTCTCAGGAGCATCTGCATAGGACATGTCATTGTGTATGTAGGATGTTTCAAACAAAAGCCCCCTGGTTTTAAGCCCTTATGTGGTCTCCTAGCCCTGGGAGCTGGGCTGGTCACTGAGGAGCTGTAGGGTGGCTGTTGCCCCCCTGGCATAGTGCCCAGATTAGAGCCGGTGAGGTGTTGACCCTTTGCTCATAGTCAGGTCTGAGCCCCCTGAACTGTGCCACTGGGGAAGAAAAAAGATGAAAGATCCTTTCTTTAGAGGTTGGAGCAGAGTGAGCTCAGTGGCCCAGCGGAAGGCAGTTTAGAGACAGCCCAAGGACCATCTTTGCCCACTGGCTGCCCGGGAAAGCAAAGGTAGCTCGGCACTGGGAAGATTCTCATCTCCTCTCCTCCCACCCCTAGCATCCAAGTCCTCTTGTTGGGCCCTGACCCATGCTGAGGCACCTTTATGGCCTTGATAGCATCTCCCCAGAAGGGAGGCTGCCCCTCTAACATTGACAAGTCTGGGGCTTAGAGTATGATGGGAAGTGGGAAGCTAGGGGAGCATTTGCTTCATACTTTCAGAGATATTGAGTAACGAGTCTGCTTTGTATACAATCAAGAGTTGCCTAGGACTGGGCCTCTCAGAATTTCACATGCATGTGAATCACTGGGGATTTTGTCCTTTTGGATTCTGACTTTGGAGGTCTGGGGCGGGATTCTGCATCTCTTGTGAGTTCTCAGGTGGTGCTGGTGCTGCTGGTCCATAAGCCAACCACCCTTTGAGTAACAAGAGCCTGCACAGTTCCCTAGGCCCTCTGCACCATCTGAATTAGCCCATCAGTTTGTATGTGCTTTTGATGTGCTTGAGGGGACTTGAAAAAAATGTTAAGTAGGTAACATATTCCCTTTATTGTCTTGTCTGTAAACTAAGTGGTTATATTAACTCTTCATGGAGAATGTGAAGATGAAAATGAGTGTAATTGGTAATTTAGAGTGAGACCTAGCTCTAGTTTTAAGAAAATGAAGGGACATTCAGAGGTCATGTGATCCAGGCCTCAGCTCGGTGCTGCTTGAGAGAACTTAGGAAATGAGAAGGTTTTCATGAGGAGGAACCCTGTGCCACTATGGCACAGCGGTTTCTAGAAGGGCTGTTACCCTGTGCATCACCAGGTGAGAAGGGCTGTGAACTTGGACTCTGGGTGCCATCTATCTGTGGATCTTCTACTTTGTCTTGTCCCACTACGCTTTTTGTTCTTCATTCCTCTTTCCCCGGTGTGAAAGAGAACTTGAAGTGGGATAGGGAGAGGGTTTGGGAGCAGAGGTGGGAAAAAGAATTGCCTTTTAGACTTAGTCTTTCTTCTTTTTTTCTTGCCTTGCAGAGTTATTTTTGATGTTCCACGATTCCCCACCAGCCAATCCAAGCATTGCCTCCTGGGACCCCCTCCATGTTCAGGATCTAAGACCCAGAATGAGTTTCTCCAGCCAGATGGTCACTTTATGGAAAGGATGCAGGGTCCCCCAGGCCCTTCTGCTAGCCCAGCAGTGGCTGGGGTCTGGCTGCTTTCAGAGACACTATACTTCCCGTGCAGACTCAGATGCCAACTCAAAGTGCCTTAGCCCAGGTTCCTGGGTTCCTGCTGCCCCCTCAGGACCCCAGCTAACCTCAGAACAACTAACTCATGTGGACTCGGAAGGACGGGCAGCTATGGTAGATGTGGGCAGGAAGCCAGACACAGAGCGGGTGGCTGTGGCTTCAGCCGTGGTCTGCCTGGGGCCTGTAGCCTTCAAGCTTGTCCAGCAGAACCAGCTCAAGAAAGGAGATGCCCTGGTGGTGGCCCAGCTGGCTGGAATCCAGGCAGCCAAGGTGACCAGCCAGCTGATCCCTCTGTGCCACCACGTGGCCCTGAGTCATGTCCAGGTGCAGCTGGAGCTGGACAGCACACGCCATGCTGTGAGGATCCAGGCGTCTTGCCGGGCTCGGGGGCCCACCGGGGTGGAGATGGAGGCCCTGACCTCTGCTGCAGTGGCCGCCCTCACCCTGTATGACATGTGCAAGGCTGTCAGCAGGGACATCGTGTTGGAGGAGATCAAGCTCATTAGCAAGACTGGCGGTCAGCGGGGGGACTTCCATCAGGCTTAGCGCCTGCCCTTCTTACCCATGGCCCACCCAGACCTGGAGCTGGGATGCAATTTAGGCTGAAGGAAAGACGTCAGGTTCCTTTAATCACAGTCACTGTTTACCTTGAGCAGTAAATCTGAAGTCAGCCTGCTCTACTACTAACAGGCCTGCTACTAGATGATCTCTAATCATCTAGGTAGGGCTCCCTTTCTATCGGGAGGATACCAGCAGGCCCTTAAGCCTTCCAGGACACTAAGGTCATGGGAGCAGGACTACAACAAGCAATACTAGATAACTGAGAAATCATGTTTTTTGTGGACTATTTCAGACAACCAGTTTCCGACAGTCCAGCCCAGAACTTTTCCTTCTCCTTTTGGGTTCTCTCTTCTCCTACTTTCCTGGGGAGAGATTAAGGGCTTATTAAGCAGAGGGGCCCACTTTGAGGAGAGCAAAGCACAAGTTTGCCTGAGGAATGCATCCCAACTTCTCCCCAGCAGCTCTGCCTCCCTGTCTGTGAAGCCGCAGCCCTGCCCCGTCCTGACTTCATCTCTCCTTCTGCCCAAGTCTGTGTCCCATCAGACTTGCTCAGCTTAACAGTTGCCCGGTCCTGCTGGCCCCCTTTCCTCAGGCCTCCCTCCTCTGAAACAGGATGTGCACACGTGGGCCACAGCCCACACCTGGCCCTGCTCACGGCTGTTCCACCCACCCCTCTTCGTTCTGGAGCATATCAGGGAAAGAAGAGTTGACGATAGATTGCCTTCACCCTCACAGCGCACAAATAAAGCTACGATGCCAACTTCTTTGCAGACACAAGAATGAAGACTGTGTGTGGGTAGGGCACTGGGCTGCTGCAGTTTCATGGGGAAGGGTGCACCTATCAACCCTATCCCAAGACACATTTCCCTGGGGGAAGAAGAGGAGGGACCTGGAAAGGCCTAAGGGCATATTCTCTGTATAGCCCCACTGTAGGAGAATAAAGTGGAGTGGAGTGGAGTGGTGGTGGCGGGGGGGGGGGGGGGGGCCATAGAAATGGACCATCTAAGGGAAACTTTGTCAGGTGGTGGCCAGGGGTGTTCAAAGCTCATTGCTTGCATCACCAGCTATTGGAGATCAGAGAGGGCAATTAGAGGGTCCTGGTTCTCACATCCCCACACACACACTGTTCTGGCCTGCTGGGCTCTCTAACTTGGTTGGATGTCTGAGTCCTCAGTGGTGCCCCCTGCCTGCCTCCCCTCTGCCCTATGCCAAGGTGTGCTGGCAAATGTTTAACAACCAGCTCTCTGGAAAAGACAATTTCTGTGATATACTCCCATGTTGAATAATTTCAAGCTACCAATATGTCAGATGGCTTGTAAAATTCCATTCCTGAAAATGTAAACAATTGGTTCTCACAGAGCTGGTACAAGCTGGCTCCAGCACACTACCCCCAGCCCATCCCAGATCCCCTCATAGGAAGAAGGCACAAGTTTAAAGGCAGACTGGGTAGGGATGGTATGAATTTAATATTTTTTAGTATTATAATATATTCTTATAAAAAAGGTGCAAGTGAAAAAGGACA
The DNA here is from genome assembly GCF_003255815.1 of Theropithecus gelada. Taxonomy (NCBI): domain Eukaryota; kingdom Metazoa; phylum Chordata; class Mammalia; order Primates; family Cercopithecidae; genus Theropithecus; species Theropithecus gelada. The sequence goes on along the minus strand of NC_037671.1, from coordinate 42,226,355 downwards.
CTGCAGATTTTGTCCATTAGCCTCATTTGTCATCTGAGGCAGCTGGTAAGAATAGCCCTGGCATGAAGGCATCCCTGGTAGAGGTCGGGGGAGATGGTCACAGCTCCCCAGTTGGTGGAAATGGGATGGGAGTAGGGAGAGGCTGGACCAGACCTTTCCCCATTCACCTGGAGAATTTTCTTCTCCCACTGCCCTAAACACTTGATTTCCATCACAGGGGAGAAATGCTGCTGAGAAGGTTGTGTTAGGTTGACGATGAATTTTACGTTGGCCACAAAATTAGCTGGAGAAACTTATCTAAAGGTGGCAGGAGCGGTGGGGAAGGGCATGAAAAAAGCAAGACCAAGAAACATTAAGAGGCTAAAACATTTAACATATTAAGGACCAGCTCAGCCATCCCCATTGGGCACCAGCCCCTTCTTACTCAGTTGAGTATGAGTCCATGGTCCAAGGCACTGGAGATCTGGCTACAGTGGCATCTAGCACTAGAGCCACTGGCCAGATCTAGAAAATAAATAGAAAAATATCTTTTAGAGTGAGAAGGCTGGGCTCTGGAACAACATATTTGTGTCCTCTGTCAACAGTTGAACCAAATTCTGCTTTTCTGAAGATCAAATGTGTCTTGAACAGCTTCCATAGTCCCTGTCTTCTCAGGTGTGTATCCAGTCTTCCATGGTGGGTGGGAATGCCAGACATGCTTGTGGAGCCATCCCCTGTTCCCTGCCTCTTTGGAGGGTTAGGTTGACATCAGCCTGGCCGGTTTGGGAGAGGACCTTTAGAGGCCTCACCCACAACCTCCCATCTTCCCCAACACCTGTCTTGCAGTGGGAACTCTTGGGGGTGCAGATGGGTATAGCCAAACTCTGTGCAGCTGTTCTGCCTGGAAGCCTTTATCTTGCCCTCACCTGGGTTCCAGGATGGCCTCTTCACACCTGTGTCAGCCAGGCTTGCACTTGCTCAGATCCCTCCCACCAGAACACACGCGCCACCCGCCCCCTCAAACCAACGCACATGCTGGGCTCGCCGACCCTGTGTTTCTTCCCCCACAGCTACACTACGGTCCCAGCCCCAGGAGTCTGATGCAGGTGAAAGGCAGAAGATAGGCAGCTGAGAGTGGGCCCAGCTCACCAGTCTCCACTGGCAATAACCCAGAGCCAGGGATTAGGTTGGAAAGTGAGAAACACAGGGAAGGGCAGAAGGGCCAAGAGCTGGTCGATGGTAGAGGTCAGGCAGGGCCAGTCTCACAGAGGATGAAAGGCCAACTGGGAGCGTGGAATTGAAAATAAGAGCCTTGATGGAGTTTTAGAAGAAAAACTGTCTAGATACAGCCATCCCATCCACCAAGGCCAGCACAAGATGGACAAAATGGAAGGTGGGAGTGGATGGGGGAGGACCGGAAGGAGCCCTTTGCAGGTCAGGCTGAAGAACCAAATTGGGTACCAGAGGTGGGGTGGCCCCCTCTCAGCCTTCCTCCTCCATCCCCAACCCCCCAGTTTCCCTTGCCTGCTCTGCTGTTCGCCCCATCCGAACGCCTGAGAGGAGGGGATACCCTTAGAGACAGCATGTTAATGCGGAGGACAGCTCTGGCCCAGACTTCTCAGGAAGCAACTCTCCAACGCCAGTGGACACATGGTTCCAAGTGGCCACCTGCAGGCTGAACAGAGGCCGCTGTGGCTTCTGCCTTGAGGCTGGTGTTAGAGAAGGGGTGGGAAGGCCTGAGCAATTTATATTAAATAGAGAGCTGTGGGATGGAGCTAAGCATTCAAGTGCTGCCCTCTGCTGAGGGGCTATAGGGGACTCCAGGGCAACATTTGAGGTCACTGTCTGGCTTCACAACAATGGCCAGGTGTCCAGGAGGTGGGGACATGGGAGATGCCCAAGGCATGAGGTGTGGTGATGAATGAGGTCTTTCTTGAGCCCCTCGCCAGATTCATCAAGCACCTTGAGGTGTGGTGATGAATGAGGTCTTTCTTGAGCCCCTCGCCAGATTCATCAAGCACCTGGTAGTAAGCCATAGCTGTGGAAACCCAAGGTGAGTCTTCTAGGACTGTGGATTAGTAGACAGGATGGCAGTGAGGGTAGAGAAGGAAGGGAGAGAGACTTAAGACATACAGGGAGAGGCCAGAGGACCTGGGAAACAGACATTGTTACTCTGTCCTGATGTCTTTGGTCCCTGCATCATCCTTCCAACATTGACTGTTTTCTGGAACCTACCAGAGCTGATCTAACGAATATATAATGCCTCCTCTGTTTCCGTTCAAGAGGAAAGTTTGCCCCTAGGTCAATGTTCTGTTGAGCCTCCCTTTGAGAGACAGGAGTCTGGATTCCCTCACCAGATTCCCTCTCAGGGGCTCCCTCCAGCATGCTGCACAGGAAATCTGGACAAGGCTGTGGACCTCTCCAGTCTAGATCTGGAACTGTTCTGTGCTAGCACATGGGTGCCCATGGTAGGGGATGGGGAACAGGGCCCCTTCAGCCTGGGGTTAGCTGGCCCGAGGCCTTCCAGGGATGTCTAAGTCAGCCTCAGAATAATCCCTAGGGCCAGGGCGCCGAAGGAATCATGTGAAGGAGATGAGAGGAGCCCCTTAAGGTAAGCGTGGGGAGTACACCTGGTCCAGCCACACACAGCCCCCCACCCCAGGACCCAGCCCAGGGCTCTAAACCAAGCACCAAATGGCTTAAATAACACCACCTCCTCCACTCAGCCCCATTCTCACCCATCCCTGTCTCCCAGCCTCCTGTGTGGCCAGTTCCCCAGGTCAATAATTTAGCCGGTTTATTGCCCGCTCCCGGGTGACTTCCAGGGCCTGGCTCCCTGATCGCTTGCGGCTGCGCTTGAGCTTGCATAAGTCCTTGTCGAAGACCTCCCCAGAGCGCAGAGCTGACACCAGGTCATCGAACTCGCCTCCCTCCTCCAGCGAGCTGCCCGCAGCCAGGACCTTCCGCTGCCGCTGCCACCGCTCACGTTCCCTCTGCTCCTTCAGCTGCGGGCGGGGGGCCAGAGGTAGGAACCCTCTCAGGGAGAGGCACTGAGGCCAGGGAAGCCCCCCAGCCCTGGGCTAACTCCTAGGCCATGGTCGTGCTGCCTGCCTGTATCTGTTGGCCCCGCTTTCCTCCTGCCTAGGACATACAGGCTCCCTGCCTCACACCATTCTCTTCCCTCAGGCTGGGAAGAAGTTTCTCTCTCCTGGGGCTGACATCCAACCCCCATGATGTTCCTCAGTCCCTGCCTTCCTCCCACACACCCCAGTTTGGGGCTGCTCTTCCCAGGTAGCACCCATCTCCCCTCAGTCCCAGGCCCATCACGGCTCCTCACCATGGCTTCCATGCGCGCCCGCCGCTCCTCCTCCTCCTTCCTCCTCCTCATGGCCTCTAGATCCTGCCGGGCCTCTGAGAAGGCCTGCAAGAAGGTGTCAAAGATGCCAAAGAATTCGTCCGGCTGCATCTTGCTGTCATGCTCCCCGAAGTGCATCAAGGCCTTGGCGAACTGTCAAAGGAGAGAACAGGGTTGGTGGAGAGTGCCTGGAGCATGCTGGGCTCAGCCCTTGAGGTTAGCTGGGTTCTAGCCAGAGCAGAACCCAGTGCAAGGCTGGGGACTGTTGGCACTGGGGGCAGGGCTGGAAGAGGCGAGAAGACACCCCCATTATCATCGGGATCAGAGACAAGGCTAAGGAGAAACGGGTAAAGAGTCGGGTTCACTCACAGTCCACCTTACAGCTGCCCCTGAGCCTGTAAGGGGTAGGCATGAGATCAGGGGTATAGACCTTCAGAAGCCCTTCCTGAGGTCAGGAAGAGCCTGGCAGAACTCAGAACTTCAGAGATCCTCTAGTTATCAGGTGAATAACCCCTCTGTGCCTCAGCTTCCTCCTCTGTAAAATGGGAATAATAGAATCTACATCATAGTGGTGTTGGGGAGTTAGATGAGTTGGTGGCTATAAAGGAGTAGCTATACTTATATATGCCAGGCACTATTCTGACTTACTGAGCGCTACCATTGTTAATTCAACCCACTCAGTATCCTCTAAGAAAGATCTCGTTACTCAAAGTGTGCTTCCTGGACTAGCAGCAGGTTCACCTCCTGTTGGAAACGCAGAATCTCAGAGCCCAGGCCTCCTAAATGAGAATCCGTGTTTTAATAAGACCCCCATACATGAGGTCTATGGGCATGTTAGGGTGAGAAGCAGATAGAGGCAGAGTAATTGTGTCCACCGCTGAGCTGTAGTGTCAGAGTCTAACCCAGTGCTATCACTTACAGCTGGGCAATCTTGGGCAAGTTACTTAGCATCTCTGATTTTAGTGTTCATATCTGTCAAGTGGGAACTAAAACACTTAACATGATGCCTGATAGCTGATAAATGGACCATGATCCTTGCGGTATGTGGTTATCATGGCTTGTCTTGTTAAGAGTGAGGAAATGGTTTTCTCTCAAAGCTCTGTAACTCTGGGTTTGTCCCTCCTGGGCTGTCTGTGGTAGGAATGGGTGAAGGCGCTTGTTTAGATAAGGCTGGGTTGGCAAGCAGTGGGGGTTGGGGCACCCTTACCTTGTCCCTGGCCTCATTTAGCTGGTCCTCCAGCTCTGAGAAGCTGAAGCTGGACACTGTGATGAAGTCGCTCATGACGGGGACAAACTTGTCATTAGGCTCCCGCACCTGGCGCCTCTGATACTCCAGCTCCTGAGGAGGGAGGGCGAAGTGCTGCTTAGACTGGTGCCAAGATGAGAGTCGGGTGCAGGGGTCACCACATCTCCCATCCTTCTTGTCACTCACAGGACATTGAGCCCTTTGGAAGAGGGAACACCCTGCGTCTCAAAGTTCTAAGGATGGCAAAGACTATGAGCATTAGCAGCCAGCCCACCCTGCTGTCTTTCTTTCTGTAGAGCACTGAGACCCAACGTGTGACCTGGGGCCAGCAGCATCACCTGGGAAATTATGAGAAATACAGACTCTCAGACCCACAAGATCAGAAGCTGCATTTTAACAAGACTCATCGTTACAAGACTTCAGGTGAGTCATGCACAAATTAGAGATATTTTCCTAAAGCTCCCAGCTGATTCAGAGGCTGCTGGCCCATGGATCACACTTTGAGCAGCACTTAAAAGGCCTATACAATTGTAAATTTGGAAGTCATCTTCCCCCACCACAGTGGCAACAAAATGTTCTTTCTCTTCCTTAATCTGTCTCTCAAATCCATTCTCCCCTTACCCACTGCCTCTCTCCACAGTGAAAATGGGAAGGGTCTGTTGTTCCTAGGTTTGGGGGACCTGTGTGGTCCCCGTACTGGGCCAGTCTGGCTCACTTCCCCACTACTCTACTGGTGTTTTCTGGAAGGCTCGGGCCAGAGATGGTATCAGCCGAGAAGCCATCAGAACAGGAATGGTGGGAACAAGAGACCTGGGTCCTCCACCGGCCCAGGAAAGAGGCAGAGAGACGTAAGGAAGAACCTTCTGAGGACATCGGTCCCACTGCCACATTGTGTGCTTCCTGCCCCTAGCTGGCAGTCAAGGGATGAAGATTCTCTTTGCCATGCACTTGAATCCAGTGTAGGCATCGGTCAGATGTATGGTTCATTCCACTCCACTGCCAAATAAACACCAAGTTGGACAGTAACATGGGTATAGTCTCAGGTGACCCCTTTTAAAAGGTTCAGACTTAAGCCCCAGTAATCCAATTATCTTTTGGGAGGGCTGACCCTGTGCTAGAAGCTGTACCCACTGTGCCCGTTGTTTTTCACCCCTGTGTAGGAGCTTAGGGTGCAGTGATGAACAGTGTTTGCCGACAGCAGCCCTCACCCAGGTAGGCACTGACGAGGTACTCACCACCTCCACTGCTCTCAGGCCCCTCCTGAGGTTGCCCACCTCCTTCTCCAGCTCTGCTAGGCTGTGAGGAGACACAGAGGGAGGGGAATGAGGACCATCAGCTCCCGCCTTGAGGTGCTAAGGCTGGTTCAGGAAGAGGGCAGAGCCAAGCACAATGGCCTGGGAGTCGGTGAGCCTGGGTTCCAGCCCTGGTGTGGCCACTGATGGCCCTGACAAAGCACCTCCCCTTCGTGCCTCTGTCTGTGCATCTATAAATTAACAAGGTGAAACCTGCATTCTATAGATCTTTCCAGGTCAGAAATGTCATGCTGCAATATGAGAACGTTTCCAACCTGTGGCTTCTGGCTTAGACTATTTATTTTTATGACTACCAGGTAATGCTGATGAGCTCTTTATGTGATCCTGCAAGCAACAGCATTCGATACCAGTGAGCCATGTACCACTATGTTTCTAGTTTTCCTGGAGATGACATCTATCACCTAAATGTTCAGGTCTAATTTCTTGCCTAGCAGATGCTGTTGGTGCCCCACCCACATCTCCTTGGACCATCCATTGTAGGGCATGGCCCCAACTCTTCCAACTGTATGCACACTCTCTTTTTGAGGCCAAGCTCCTTCCACCTGTACCTGTGGCCAGACAGTTATTCCCTGCCCCTGCGGAGCCCCTCAGCCAACTTACTGAGAGGACATGCTGTCTGATTGCCCCAGCAACCTTGCCCTTCGGGTGGGAAAACTGAAGTAAGTATTCCACACTGTTTCCCAGAATTCCTCACGGGGTTAAGCACCAATTGCCGTGAGTGGTAACGGGCGTAATAATGTTTGTTACTGGCATTCTTTCTATCTCTGGCTCATTTCCCCATTCTTCTACTGGTATTTTCTGGAAGCATCTCTGAAATAAGGATTTAAGAGCAAATTGTCTTTGTTTGGTTTTCCCGGAAGCAGACCCTGAGACAGGATAGGTAGTCAAGGAAGTGAGCATGTTCTCAGAACACAGCAACTGTGGTGGTGCCCATACAGTCAGCACAATAAACCTCAGCATTCGCATTGTAATGAGCTCATTCAAGCAAAGCTATCTGCAGTAGGGACTTTCCCCTCTAGAAAGCATGCGCATTTTGATTTTACCTATCCTCATACTGGCCCTTTGCTCATTATAGAAGAGGGGAAAAAAAACACACCCCTAGGTGGAAATGTAAGATGCTAATGAGACATGCAATATATGAAAAAGCACGCATAGCTACTACACATGTGCACCCAGAGGCCCACTCAGAGCCTGCTTCCTAATAACAGTTCTTCCCACCTCCTTATGAATTATCATGTAAGTCTCCCATAATGGGAGTCTTCCCAGTGCCGGTCTTGGCTGTCTCATCCTTACAAGAAGCCCGCCCTGAATGCTCTCTCTCTCTCTCATGGTGTCCTGTCTATTCTGCATCTAACTTACAAGATATTCTTCTTGTTTTGCAATACATTGTTCTATGCTATACCCCCTTTGCTGTGTGTCTGTTTAAATTCTTTTAAACTCAGAAGACAAGAACCGAGGTCTCACATCAGCCATCATCAAGCCCAGAGTAGACCCCAAGAGAGGAAAGTAAGACAAGAATGAGGGTCATGATGGGGAGAAGGAAGTCTTGGAGAGGCCCCTCACTTGACTTTGGCAGCTTCTGGAAGATGCTGCAGCTCTGAAGGCATGTTCAGAATATCAGGAAAATGCTTCTCCAGGATCATGATCAGGTAATGGAGCAGAGAGATGTTTCTGTGGACGAAAGTCAGGTCAGTGGTAAGTGACAGAGGAAACTGGGCACGAGGGTCAGAGGGAAACTAGGATGGGGTGTTAAGAGAAAGGGGTGATGAGTCTTAGGATGTGCCCGTCCTAATAGAGGGAGTATGTGAGAGGCCAGGGTAGGGTGAGATAGAGGCCAAGGAAGTGGCCAGGAAGGGAGGTCCTCACCTGTCGATGCTGGACTTGGTGTCAGCAATCTTGTTGAGGCTGGCCACCCGGAACCCGTAGGCGCCCCCACGCTGCCCTTTGTTCATGAAGTTGCCTATGGCTAGGATGACCTCTAGCATCTGCCTTAGACGCTTGCTGCGGACCAGCTCCCGGGAGGCCAACAGGATGGCTGGGAGAGGAAGCACAGGTCAGAGCCCTGCATGGGCTAGGCAGGGCAGTGGTTCCCATTGCACCCCAGGAAGATGCCACCACAAAGTTCAGAAAAGGGGCTGTCAAATGTCTTCAACTCTCAGTGAGGCAGAGATTATACCCACTGCTCAGCAGACCCATCAATTTCACATTCACCCACCTCCAGGGGAAGCAGACACTTTCACTAAGGCCAATTCACCAGACACCCCATTTGTAGGACATGCCAACTCTTCCCAAGAAGATAATTTCAGAAGATCTTTTCTTACATGTGCTTAAAGATTATTAAGAAGGCCGGGTGCAGTGGCTCACACCTGTAATCCCAGCACTTTGGGAGGCTGAGGCAGGGAGATCACTTGAGGTCAGGAGTTCGAGACCAGCCTGGCCAACATGGTGAAACCCCATCTCTACTAAAAATACAAAAAATTAGTCGGGTGTGGTGGCACGTGACTATAATCCCAGCTGCTTGGGAAGCTGAAGCAAAAGTGTCACTTGAACCCAAGAGGCTGAGGCTGCAGTAAGCCAAGACTGTGTCACTGCACTCCAGCCTGGGCAACAGCATGAGACTGTCTCAAAAACAAAAAGAAAAAAAGATTATTCAGATATTCTTTCCATGAATATACTCATAAATATGACACTTTTACTTTTCTAAACCTAGCACTTAACTTCAGTATTTTACCTATTATGGGATTGCTTCTGCCTGTCTTGAAATGCTATATTCTATTGGTTTTTTGGAAAGAAAAAAAAAATTCATCAACTAAATAACATGTCCTCGATTATAATTTTGTTCTATAAAATAATGGCATGCTTTTCAGTTGATAGTGTCTAAGATTTGATGAAATAAGCTACTTGACGTACTGTTGAATGTCATTTTTAAGATTTTTCCAACCTTTGGGCATCTTAACCATTTTCCCCCAATGCTCTAAATGATATCTTTGCTAGAAATACAAACTAAGCTAACAGTAACCAAAACTTCAATAATTCATTCTGCTGTGTGCGCTCTGGCCCTTCCTCAGCTATGATGTCTTTATGGTGGGTGCGCAGAAGGGGGGCACAAATCCTGAGACTTTCTCTACTAGTTACAGAATATGATTTTTGAATATTCAGTGTGGCAACAAAAAGACCAGATTATCCTGTGATCTATGGCTTATGCCAAACTGAACATGCTTTAAGATGCTGCTAGGAAGATAAAATGAAAATGACTTGGCTAAAAGTTTGTAGAAAGCTTTGAACACAGTTAGAAATAAGTAACTGTTAAAAAGAAGCTGTACCAGCACTTTTGGAGGCTGAGGCAGGCGGATCACCTGAGGTCAGGAGTTTGAGACCAGCCTGGCCAACATGGCGAAACCCTGTCTCTACTGAAAATACAAAAATTAGCCGAGTGTGGTGGCACACGCCTATGTAACCCCAGTTACTCAGGAAGCTGAGACGGGAGAATTGCTTGAACCCGGGAGATAGAGGTTGCAGGGAGCCGAGATCACACCACTGCACTCCAGCCTGGGCAACAGAGTGAGACCCCATCTCAAAAAAAAAAAAAAATTGTAAAAATAAATAGTAAGGTTTGTCAGTAGCTTTTAAGTTGAACACGTACATACTCTATAACCTAAAAGCCACATTATTCTTGGTGAGTATTTGGGTTGTTTCTAGGTTTTTTAAATTCCAAATCAAATGGGTAAATTATGGTGTATTCATATAATGGAATACAATGCAGAACTGAAAATGAATAACCCACTGCTACACGTAACACTAGGGACAACTCACAACCATAATGTTGAGCAGAAGTCACCAGCATGAAATTATTCATACTCTATTATTCCATTCATATAAAGTTCAAAACAGGCCAGACACGGTGGCTCATGCTTACAATCCCAGCACTTTGGGAGGCCGAGGTGGGCAGATCACTTGAGCCCAGGAGTTTGAGACTAGCCTAGGCAACGTGGTGAAACCCTCTCTCTACAAAAATACAAAAATTAGCCAGGCTGGCAGCATGTCCCTGTAGTGCCAGCTACTTGGGAGGCTGAGGTGGGAGGATACCTTGAGCCCAGGAGGCAGAGGTTGCAGTGAGCCAAGATCACACCACTGCCCTCCAGTCTGGGTGACAGGGCAGGACCCTGTCTCAAAAAAAAATAAGTAAAAATTTAAAAAATAAAGTTCAAAACCGCTAAAACTAATCTGGCAGTCAAGATGGGTTTGACCTTCAGAGAGGAGGGAAGGGGTAAAGTTTGGGAGGGGGACATGAAGAAGGCTCCGGGGGGTTGGAAGCTGTATTTGTTGACCTGGGTATTGATTACACATGTGGTTCCCTTTTTTAATTCCTCAAGTAAGACTCTTAGGATTTGTGTACTTTTCCATATGCATGTTATGTTTCAAAAAAAAGTTTATTTAAAAAGAATACTTAGGAAAGTTTTTGGCAATTTATATTGGTTGGGATGTTTTTTCTAAGGTTTATATGCTATTTGGAAAATTTGCAAAGGAATCCTCCTAAAAATGCTAAAATGTTGGCAAAACAGAAAATGACAAGAGTTCAAAGGAAATCAGTGTAAATGGGAAAACGCCCAGATGCAGTTCTGACATTTTAGATATATTCACAAGAATAATATATTCATGAATATATTCATAAGAATATTACATTTGCAACCATATTCATCTTGACTACATTTGGTGAATGTATTTATAATAAGAATCGGTAAATGTGGTGTATTCAGCAATAAATATATTCATAAGAAGAACATATTCAAGAATTATAAGTTCATGAATATATTCATAGAAGAACTGGAAAATTTGTCAAATTTGGTGAACTGGCTTTTGGCAAATGGACTCAGAGCCCTTGCTGGGGTTAGGAGGGCAGGTGTCAACAGCTCATCACCTAGCTGGGATAGGCTAAATCTTAGCTCTTCCAGGAATACTTCCTGGGAGAACCGGAAGGAAGAATAAGAATCCCATCTTTGCACACTCCTCTTTTCTCCACCTACAGTCACACACACTGATCTGATTCTATAATACACAACTTCAGGCATCTCTTTCCTATCTAGCTCTTAGAGGAAAGAGACCTGTGTCTGGTCTATACAAGGACAGCAGCCATTGCTATACAGAGCAATTATTATAGAGCAGAGCGGTAGAAGAGTAGCTTTCCGCAGCAGATCTTGCTATCCCAAACACATCTTACTTGGCTTAGCTTGATATCAAAGGGAGACTCTTTCCTGAGTATCCACTGACTCTTTTTTTTTTTCCTTTTTTGAGACAGAGTCTTGCTCTATCACCCAGGCTGGAGTACAGTGGTGCCATGTCGGCTCACTGAAAGCTCCACCTCCTGGGTTCATGCCATTCTCCTGCCTCAGCCTCCCCGGTAGCTGGGACTACAGGCACCCACCACCGTGCCCAGCTAATTTTTTTGTATTTTTTAGTAGTGACGGGGTTTCACCGTATTAGCCAGAGTGGTCTCGATCTCCTGACCTTATGATCCGCCCACCTCAGCCTCCCAAAGTGCTGGGATTACAGGTGTGAGCCACCGCGCCCGGCCTCCACTGACTAATTCTTAGGCTCCTGGGAGCAGGAAACTGTGTGAGATTAAACCTTTCTGGTGGCTAAGCTACTCTGGTTCTGAATCTCCAAATGGCAATTGCTCATGTTTGTTCCACTGACCCAAGATATACAAATAGTTGTGCACACAGGTCTTGCGCTGAACCCCTTATTTGTGCTGCATGCTCCAAAGGCAGTCTGCAGCAGGATGAAAGAAAGCTGTGAAGAAGATAAGGATTCACCCATCACCAGGGCAGGAGATATGGCCAGACCTTGGAAATGGAGAGTCACTGCTGTTATCTATGCTTACCACCTGTAGGTCCCTTGCTGTGTGTGTGTATGCGTGTGTGTGTGTAGTGGGAGGGGCAACGAGATCTGATTACAAAAAGTGTCTGCCTTAACTCTACATGTTCCACCCTATCTAAAAACTCTCCCTGAAGCATCTCAATGGATTTCAGGAAGGGCTACTCTTTGGACTGGGCATCTCAGGGAGTACTGACTGGCCCTGGTGTCCAGCAGGGGGTGCCCATGCTCTGTTCTGCCCCCAGCCTGGTAACCTCAACATCCTGGTAACAGGCTTTCTTGCTCCACTCTTCCGACCCTGTCCTCTCCACAGAGGAGCCTCCCAGCCTCTCCTGCTTATTGCCTCCTGGGTCCACGTCTGCCCACCATCCTGACCTCCTGCCTCTCCCAACAACTCCACACCCCTCCCTACTCTGCCATCAGCACAGGCAGCCCCTGGGAAGTACTAGAGGACAAGAGGGAAGGGACTGATTTTGAAGATCAGCCATCTGCATTCCTACCCTGGTTCCACCACTCACCAGTGTCATAGCCTCGGGACATTAGAGAGGAGAGAATGGAAGCACACGGAAGTTAATAATAGCACCCACCCGTGGGATTCCTGTGATGACCAAATGAGGACCAACCAAGCAGAGTGCTTCACACAGTGCTTGGCGCGTGGTTCTCATTGAACTACAAATTTCTCATCTGGAAATGGCCTGTGTTGGAGGTGTTCCCTGACTCAGAAAATCAGGTGCCTCTAGAAATCAGCTTGTGCAGTTTCCTACTTTCCGAATGGCTCACACTTAAACTCACGTGCCCCAGAAGTATTCTATGAGCCTAGTACCTCTCAAGTAGGGTAAAGACCGATGAGCTCAGTCCCAGCCAGGCATTGTTGTAGGTGTGGCTATTATTATCTTTTCTACCTTTCCACCCCATGCTGGGGCAGATGTCAATAGACGCCCCACCTTGGAGAGCTTGCATGCTGAGGCATAAGGAACATGTCACAAGGTTGGTGCATGTGCTAATATAAGCAAGTGCATATTTTTATAATCATTTTACATTTTGTCTTTGAGGTTTTGCTTTTGCTTTGGGGTTGAGAATAAGAAAGGGGTTTCCCTCTGCCCCTGTTCACTGGCTCCCACCCACCCTCCCTTTCTCAGATGCCTCTCCACTCTAAGCCTCCTGCAACCCTCAGCCCTACCTTCCACTTTGGGCTTTGCCTCAGCCAGCCGCTCCTGGAATTTCTTCTTGAAGAAGAGGGCTTGCAGTCGCTGCTGGTAGTGGTCAATCCTGTAGATAAGGTGAGCCATGTCTTGAGGTATCCCACCCCTACCCAGGCCAGCCCCAGCTCCAGGAGCCAGCTCCAGCCTCCTCTCGAGCCTGCCCATCTCCGTCCCCTTCCTCTTGGCAGAACCCCACCTGCCCCAATCCCAGCCCCACCTGCCAAAACCCCACCTGCTCGAATCCCCGCCATGCCCACGGCCCCAACCTGCTCATTTCATAGAGGAAGCGGTCAGCGCGGGCCATCCGCTCGATCTCATGCTTGTGCTCCTCCAGGAGGTCAATGTCGCTCTTCTCCGGGATGAACTTGAGGAGCTGCAAAGAGCAGGCGCAAGTCACACAAGCAACTGGTGAGCAGCAGACATGGGGTGCGGGGTGTGAGAAGCACTTGACTCAGGTCAAGATGGGGAGGGTGCCTTGAAAAAGAGAGACACCCTTGTGTGGACAGATTTGTTCCATCTGCCTGAAGGGGATGACAGGGCACCCAGCTCTGAAATTCTTTTTTCTTTTTTAAAATTCAGATGTAACTGATATACAGTATTTCTTTCTTTTTTTTAAAGATGGGGTCTCACTCTGTCCCTCAGGCTAGAATGCAGTGGTATAATCATAGCTCACTGTAGCCATGACCTGCTGGGCTCAAGCAGTCCTCCCACCTCAGGTCCTGAGTACCTGGGAATATAGGCATGCAGCACATACTGGGTTAATTTTTTTTTTATTTTTTATTTTGTAAAGACAGGATCTCACTATGTAGCCCTGGCTGGTCTTCCCCTCGTGAGCTCAAGCGATCGTCTCACTTCAGCCTCCAAAAGTGCTGAGATTACAGGTAGGAGACACCACGTCTGGCCTAAAGTACCCTATTCTTCAATGTACAGCTCAATGGTTTGTCTTTCCTTTTAAACAAACTTGAGGTATAATTTACATAAAATAAAATGCACCCATTTTAAATGTGCAGTTCAGTGATTTTTGTCAAATCTCCATCCATTGAATCATCATTCAGATTAAGATAGAGAACATTTCCATCCCCCAGGAAAGTTATTTTGCATCACTTCAGTAAGCTGTTCAAGTGAATATAGGCTCTCAGCTGAATTCTAGGACGTTAACCAGATTTGCCTGTCCTTGAACTCATGCTGTATGCTCTCTTTTATGTCTGGCTTCTCCCCAGCATAATGCCTAAGGTTCATCCATGTCATGGTCGTTTGTTTATTGCTGAGGATTCTACTGTATGAATATACCACAGTCTACTTATTCACTTTCCTATTGATGGAGAGTTGGGTTGTTCACAGTTTGGGGGATTTATAAATAAAGTTGCTATAAATAGAGTTGGCCCCTGAACAACACAGGGTTGAACTATGCAGGACCACTTGTATGTGGATTTTCTTCCGCCTCTGCCGTCCCTGAGACAGCAAGACCAACCACTCCTCTTCCTCCTCCTCAGCCTGACGACAATGAGGATGAAGACCTTTAAGATGATCCACCTCCACCCAATGAACAAGATATGTATTTTCTCCTTTTAATGATTTTTTTTTTTTTTTTTTTTGACAGAGTCTCACTCACTCTGTTGCATAGGCTGGTGTGCAGTGGTGCTATCTCAGCTCACTGTAACCTCTGCCTCCTGGGTTCAAGCAATTCTCCTGCCTCAGCCTCCCAAGTAGCTGGGACTACAGGCAACGCGCCATCACGCCTGGCTAATTTTTGTATTTTTAGTAGAGATGGGGTCTTACCATGCTGACCAAGCTGGTCTTGAACTCCTGACCTCAAGTAATTTGTCCTCCTCGGCCTCCTAAAGTGCTAGGATTAAGGCATGAGCCACCATGCCTGGCCTTCCTTCTAATGATTTTCTTCATAACATTTTCTTTTCTCTAGCTTACTTTGTTGTAAAAATACAGCATATAATACATATAACATAAAAATATGTGTCAATTGGTTGTTTATCTTACCAGTAAGGCTTCTGGTCAACAGTAGGCAATTAGTGGCTAAGTTGTTGGGAAGTCAAAAGTTATATGTGGATTTTTTGACTGCACGGAAAGTCAATGCCTCCAGCCCCCACATTATTGAAGGTCAATTATATTCTTGTGTATTTCTTTTAGTCAGTATTTGTACTCGTTTCCCTGGAGTTACACCTGAGAGTGGGATTACTAGGCAATAGGGTGGGTGTATGTTTAGCTGTACAGTGCACTTCCAAGTCGTTTTCCAAAATAATTGTGCCACATGAGAATTCCAATTTCTTCACATCCTCATCAGCACATGGCATTGTCAGTCTTCTTAATTTTAGCTACTCTGGTGGGTGTGTGGTGCCCCCTTACTGTGGCTGACTATATTTCTCTGACAACTAATCATATTGAACACCTTTTCATATGCTTATTGTCTATTTGGAAATCGTCTTTCATGAAGCGCCCCTTCAAGTCTTTTTCTCATTCTTAAGTTGATTTCTTCATCATTTTCTCATTGATTTGTAGAGTTCTGTTCTGAATATGATCTTTGTTATATGTATGTATAGCAAATCTCTTCTAAGGTTTGTCTTCTCTTTTCACTCAGTAACCGTTCCCTTTGATGAACAGAAGTTCTTAATTGTAATGAAGTCCAACTGATGATGTTCTCGTGTGTGTGTCTTTCCCAAAGGATCCCCCCCGCCAAAAAAAAAAAAAAAAAACTGAGGGGGAAGAGATTTGGGGAAGATACCACTATTCCTCATCTGACTTTGCCTTGGGAGCCATGGGAGAATGACTCCTGGAGAACACGCAACCTTTTCCAGCTTTCCCCCAGAAGGGCTGGCCCAGGGAGGTTTCTATAAACCTTCTCCCTAACTCTTCCAGCCTGATTTCTCCTTGACCCAAAAATCGTAGCCTCTCTGGGGGCTGTTGGGAAGGGGCATGGCTGCCCCCTGGGTTCAGTTCCCCTTCCTTCCCACGAGGGTCCTCACCTGCTCCAGCATGTCCTTAGCGAGGTCCTCCTGCTCATCCATCTTCAAGATGGCCTGCCGGATCTCCTCATTAGAAAGCTTCAACCTAAGGCAAAACCCCACCTCAGTCCAGGACAGCCTTCAAACCTTCTTCTCCAAAAGGTACCACTCCACCTTCCCTCATTCCCTAACATGGACTTGGGAATGTATTTAATAGTACTCCCCCCTCACCTCCTCTACAAAGCCTTCTTAGACTAAACTAGTATGATTCAGTCCATAAACTTGATAATGAGCATTTTAGTGTCGAAATAGAGACGTGAGGGTCTCTGTTCTCTTGATAATCCATCAGAGCTGATAGGGGCCATTTGGGAGTAAAAGAGATGTCTTCAATGTAGACCAAAGGGACAGGGCAATGAGTTCCTGATCCTTTTCCTCCTCCTCATGCTTAAAAAATGCACAGCATCTCCACGGGAGGACAGGATTATCGGCAAGCCACTAAGAGGGCAATTTCCTGCTGCCTTCGTTCTCAGAACACAGAATCGCTCTCAGTCTTCTGACAGCGCCTCAGCTCCCACACAGCTGTCCCAATCAGTCTTGCTGTCTGGGAGATGGAGAAGCCACACAGCCCCATAGCCCTTCCCTATCCCCTCCACATGCACCCCCATTGGGAACCCTGGGGATTCAGAACTCTTTCCACCATCCAGTGGGGGAAACTGAGGCTGGGGGGCTTGTGAGAGGAAAGGGGGGAGGATGTCTCAGAGGCAGCTGGGGCAGCACTAAGAATAGTATGGGAGGTGGTGCCCTCTGACCCTGGCTCAGGCAGGAGGCCCCGGTACAGAAGCTGTGCTGTTAGCGCAGATACTGCCCTGTTTGTTCTGCAGCCGCGGGAAATGCTTAGGGGCTGAGATCATGCTGCTCAATGGCCTGAGCCAAGCGAGGCCCTCCGTGGGCTTAGAGCAACTCAGCCGCCAGATGCTGACCAGGCTGGGCAAGGGCCTCGTGACTGGGCAGTTTCCTGCCTGCAGAGCCCCGAACTGCTGCTCAAGGCAGGTTCCCAGGAGACAGTTCTAGATCAATGCCCTCCCCTCCCAGGGGACAGCAGAGAGGGAGAGGCCCAAGACTGCCATCACTCCATTCCTCCACCCCCTTTGTGCCCCAGGCATTCAACTCAACCACCTTCTTTTGCACATACTTGGAAAGAAGGATGATGCAGTTTTGGGCCCTCCGGCCGTCAATGACCGACAGCTCTTTGACCTTGCGGGAAGCCAGGTAGATGTCCTCGGTGGAGCCCAGCTCTTTCTGCAACCAACAAGTCAAGTGGACGGTTGAGGTGTGTGTTCCCTAATCCTCCTCTTAGCCACCCCGCAACAGCCACCTCCTACCAATCCAGGAATGCTCCTGGCGTGAGGGGAAGGGGGAAGAAAAAGACAGGAGAGAGAGGAGGCGGGGCTAATGGCTAACTTTAAGAGAAGGTATCTGGGACTTTTCCATAGGCTCCAATGGGTTGGGGAAGGACACTGAGGAGTCCCCCAACCTTTCTTTAAGAAATTATCCATTCTGGACAATGAGGGAAGGGGCTGTGCCAGCGGGTCAGGGCATGACTGATCCCTGTGGCTTTGGGCAATGTGACATAACCTACTGTGTCTCCCACAGAATCAACTCCCACTCCCACTGCCCAACCCAGAGGCCTTCCTCAGGCTTATGCTGAGAAGCTGGTTGCAAACCCCCAGAGGGAACAGTTACTGACTCCTAGGGACTTTAGGCACAGCCCAAGATGCCCAGGTGGAGAGCATCCACAAGTTCAGAGGTATGGAAACTGAGGCAGAACTCTCTCCTCTGAGTCCCAGCAGGCAGGTTCCAGAGAAATCATTGATCCCGCCCCACTCCTTCTCTTGGGCCCCTGGTGAGGTAGACAGGAGGCTGTCTAGTGTGCTGTGCTTCCTCCGGGAGGCCCCTCTTGCACAGCTTCAGGGGCCACCTTGCATGGTTATCTTTGTGAACTGTGTAGTGCCTACCCTGTGTATCCTTACAGGAAAGGCTCTCCTTTGGCCTGGTGGGTAAGACAGTAGACCTAGAAGCCTTCTCCTCATTCCAGGAGACATTGACCTCCACTGCTGCCAGGGGTCTATTTGATTACCTCCCTCTGCTACATTTCCTCTTTCTCTTTGGGGGCCCTCTCCCATACCACCCTGTATGAATGGGGGATAAAGTAGAAGGTGGAATGGACAAGTCCTCTCTGTCTGGCCCAGTACAGAGCAGCAGCCCGGGACAGCAGTTAAAAGTTGGAGTGGTCAGAGCCCCGAGAGTAACTCACCTGCTGAGAAGGATTAGTTATCAGCTCCTAGGCGGCAGCCACAGCCAACAGAGAATTAAACATGCACAACATTAGCCAAGACATTTGGGGACCCAGAAATAGCATGACAGACAGGGGGATCCCTCAGCATCTACACTGTCCACTTTGTCCCAGTGAGACCCATGGTTGGAGACAGGCACCCGTAAGCGGCACTAGACAGGAGCTGCTTCTAGCAGACATGCACTCACGGAGAAGCCAAACGAAGCGGAGATCAGGCAGCTCCTCCCATCTGCCCACTGGGACCACCACTCCCCAGTCAGGGCAGACCAAAGCCCTGAGTTCTCCCACCCCAGGCTTTGCTGCCTGTTCTTCCTTTTCCTCTGCTGAAAATGTGCAGAGAGGGTAGAGGACATTCCTCCATCCTGGGATGAGTTCACCTTTCTAAATAGGGGAGGAGTCACAAATGAACTCTATCTGGAAGCTCCAGAAAGTTGTGTTTATTGAGGCAGAGGAAAGCAAGCGTCCTTGAATTTGCTCATTGTCCCTCATCTGTCCTTTGATGTACAATGGGAACTGAAGAGGCACAGCCCACACCTCTGTTCTCCCTGACACCGATGGAGTGGAAGCTACCAACTCAAAACCCGCATGGGGCATAGAGAAGACCATGACTCCCAGGACC
This sequence comes from Theropithecus gelada, assembly GCF_003255815.1. Taxonomy (NCBI): domain Eukaryota; kingdom Metazoa; phylum Chordata; class Mammalia; order Primates; family Cercopithecidae; genus Theropithecus; species Theropithecus gelada. Next base: position 42,207,457 of record NC_037671.1, on the reverse strand, counting down.
TCCCCCGCCCCACAACCAGCTGTGAGAGGAGGAAACGAGGTTCATACGGCCTCCGGGATCTCTCCAGTCCTGCTGCTGGGATTTCAGTCCCAGAGACTGGATGGCCCACTGAGTGAGGGGAGGCAGGTGATTGCACTGTGTGGGCTCAGGGAGGTGAGAGGGACAGGACAGGGGGCCTTTCAGTCTTAAATCTTCTCAACTCACCAAGCTGGGGTGCCCCAGACCCAGTTTGTCCAAAACCCATAACCTTTCCTGATTGGCCCCATCTCAGCCTCACTTCAGGGCCCTGGAGCATGGGTAGGCTGGGCCAGAGCCCTGTCCTGCAGAAAGACTCTCAAACGAGGAGGTGGCCTGCGATCACCAAGCCTGGCACGCTTGCCACACACTCCTCTGTCCTCAGCCCCACTTGTGGAGAATTGGCTCCCAGGAGCCAGTGCTCATAAGAGTTCCTTTCAGCTCCAGCAGCCTTAGCTGCCAGCCTGACGTGGGCATGGGGTTAAAAATGTCTCCTGGAATTAGGAGTAGAGAATGTGATGCTGTGGGCACCCACATTTAAACAAACAATCATCTGGCCAGAGCCCTAGGAGCGGCTGCATGTGTCCTCGGTCATCCACAGATCGGGGCTGGGCAGAAAGTGAGCTAGGGCACCCTCTCCAGCTCAGTGGGGAGCCAGGCCACAACAGCCAGCCATTGCCAGGACCCACTCATTGGCACCGGGGAAACCCTCGAGACTGAGGTCCTAGGCTAAGTAGAGAAAACAAGGAAGATGGTAGCCCAGCCCCAAGAGGGATCAGTCCCTCTGGGGCGGGGCCAGAGAGAAAGCAATTCCCTGAGGCTTCTAAGCTGGTCACTCCCTAAATTGACTTAGAGGGAAGGTCCCCCGCTGTGCTAGTTGCCATGCGGATTCCTGGGCCCCAGCTCATCTCCTGAATCACATTCATTTGAGGGTGAGGTCTGAGAAGCAACCCTTTTGGCAATCCCCACAGGTACTCGGCACAGTTTGAGATTCCCACCTCAGGAACGCCCTGCGTTCTGGCAGCAACTCACCCCACACTTTCTCTGTGAGTGGAGGACCAGACTTGCTGGCAGCCACCTGTACAGAGAGCCTTGAGAGCAATATCCAAGGCCTCCCCAAGCCCAGCCCCAGCCCCAGCCCCTTGAGTGACGTGGAGCAGCACCTTCTGCCTTCCTTGCAAGGCAGCATCCCCTGCTCGGTCTCACAGAGGTGTTGACAGACAGAATGGGGTGGAAAAGTGGTCTGAGAAGTGATTATGCCTTCTAAGCCTAGTCCCTGAATCCTGGGCCAGAAAGAGCAAGGGTTCACAGTGGTCAGGCCTTGTGACTCTACCTCTGATGCTCCAGGATGGAAGAGAGAAATGGACAAAACACCGTTTCAATACTTGGTGTATAAATATGAACCATAATACAAGGATGTTTCCCCCTATAGCCTGTGCACCTCTACTTCATACCTACATCCTCGGCAAGAATAAAATCATCACCTCATAAAGAATAAAATCATTCAGTATACATGAGAGGAAGGAAGGGAAGGAGGAAGGGAAGGAAGGCAAGGCAAGGCAAGGCAGGCAGGCAGAAAGAAAACAAGCTGAGGTTTGGCTTCAAGGGTATGGTATATGGAAGTTAAAACCCAAGAGACCAGAGGGTGTAGGGTCTTACCTGGTGCCTCTGATAGGCTGAAAACATCTTTTCAAAATCCTCTAGGTCCAGAATCCGAAATACCTGCATGTCATCAATCTCATTCCATACGGTGCCAGGGACACGCTCCTAAGATTCAGGGTAGGGAGAAGACCCCACGGTTGGCCCAGCTCCGTCATGGAGATGCCCCATGCCTCCCTAACCCCATTTATTTCCCAACTGCACATACTACAACGACCAGGATTTCAGACCTTCAGAAGGGAGTCGGTTGCTCCCCTCAACTTCCAACTTTCTTGAATACTCTGCTCCAGGGTAGAGGCCAGAGACAACCCCCTTCTCCTCCCCTTGTGCATGGAGCCACATGTAAGCATGTTCTAGAAATCACTGGGGGTGCTGGGGGGATGGGTAGGCAGTAGGAAAGGGGGTGCACTTCACTTTTTCCAAAAGCAAAGTCAGAAGCTGCGCTCTCAGGGTACTTCACACAGGCCCACTCCCCCTAAAGGGCAGGGTGCCTGGGAGTCACTCCTGTCCTTGGCTGCCATCATTGGAAGATTAAAGCCATACGTATTTGTGATCCTCAAAGCTGCAGCACTGACTGTATTTATGTATCTCAGATGGTTGTTTTCTTTCCCAAGGGTCTTCTTCCCACTTTCCCAGATTCTCAAAGTAGACAAATACCAAAGTTTGGGACCTGGCACCTGTAGTGACACTGCTGAAACCAGCAAGACTCTGCCACAATTTCCCTTTGGTCAGACCCAGGGAAGGTGTTACTATCCTTTACAACAGGGTTTTACATTCCAAGATCTCTCCATTTAGGCCTTACCCCATCTCTGTGTAGGACCTTTGCACTAGGGTCTGGAAAGGAGCTGTTAGCCAAGCCAAGCCAAAAGAAAAAAAAAAAAACCCTGGAAGTCTCGTAGCACCCTGCTGATGGCCCAGAGCACAGCGAGCCAAGCTCCTGGCAGGGCGTTCCAACCCTCCCCTCCCAGGAATCCCCACCTCATCTAGAGCTTTGCTGTCCTTCAGCACAGAATCTCTCTGCCTTCCTCTACCTAGAGCACAGCGGGGAACCTCGTTTAATGCCTCCTCTTCCTCTTTCTCCCTACAACTCCCCCTCAGAAAGACTTGGAGAGAGAAACATACCTTTCACTCACTGTTATTTTCTTAAACTCTGGAAAGGGGAGGCTAGGCCAGAGTCAGGGGGTGGGGACATTCCTGTGGCCTTCTGAAGGCCAGGGACCCTCTCGTGGAATGCGGCTGGGAAGCTTGGAGCAGCAAGGGATACAGGCAGCTGGCCAACCCCAACACAGATGCATTCTTTTCATGGCAGAAACAACCGCTGTGTATGTGTGTGTATGTGTGTGAGCGTGTGTGTGCTCACAGAAGCACGCGTGGGGTAGGGGAAGGGACTAGGAGAGGAGTCGGGCTTCTGGAAAGGGGTGTGTGGGAGGCAAAGAGAAGATGAGAAGGGAATGGAATCAGGGAAGGCAGAGACAGAGCCGGCTGAAGCAGCGTGCAGCCGGAGTCTAATCTGCAGGGAGGCCTCCCTCTGCAGCTAGGACCAGGGTGGAGGTAGGGGAGAGAGAAGCCTGCAAGAGTAAAGCTTCCTATCCTTCTCTATTCTTGGTGAGGCTTGGGTAAGAAGAAACGGGCTGGAGAGAGAGAGCTGGCTGTTCCACACTGGGAAGAATTTCCCGTGAGACAGCCGACTAAGCTCAGGCACGCTCTCTCTCTCACTTCTTCCCAAACACTGGCCAGCCCACGCCCAGCTTCTAGCATCTGCCAGAAGGACTTGAGGCTCTTCAAGGAGGTATAACTGAGGTCCGGAACCAGAAAGCGGTAAGTCTGTTCCTAACATTCCCTACATGTTGACACTCACCACGTTGCCCTGATGTGCCCACCTTGCATAATTGTCGAATTTAATTTTCTCACCACTCTGGCCAAGAGCCCATCATCTCTAGTCTAGACTCCTGGGACTTCTGCCCGCTGGAGACATCCTTCACATGCCAGGGAAAGCTTTCTCAAAAGCATGTTTCGTTATGTTTCCCCCGTGGTGCACTGCCTTTGGGGTCAGGCAGGCCTAGCCTGCTGACACTCCCAGCCCTGCCATTTTGTGGGACTGTGGGAAGATGGAGGGATGAGATTTTTCTCCCATGTCACATAAAAGGAAACTGAGTCTCCATCATGTTTTTTTACCTCACCAAGTTGATGTGAGAATTAAGTGAGATAACATACTTCCAACATACATGGTAGGGCCACTAATAATAACCTATTATATGAAGACTTTCTATATGCCAGTCACTATTCCAAGTACTTTGTATGTAGGAAGTCAATTAATCCTCATAGCAGTCTCTTTTTTTTCAAGCCGGAGTCTTGCTCTGTTGCCCAGGCTGGAGTGCAGCATGTAGCAGTGCAATCTTGGCTCACTACAACCTCCGCCCCCCAGGTTTAATTATCCTGCCTCAGCCTCCAGAGGAGCTGGGATTACAGGCATGTGCCACCACACCTGGCTAATTTTTGTATTTTTAGTGGAGATGGGGTTTCACCATGTTGGCCAGGCTGGTCTCAAACTCCTGACCTTGTGATCTGCCCGCCTTGGCCTCCCCAAATGCTGGGATTACAGGTGTGAGCCACTGCGTGGCTGCAATCTCTTGAGATGGACATTATTATTGCCCCATTTACAGATCAGGAACCTGAAGCTCAAATGATTCCATAACCTGCCCCTGTCACACAATTAAAAGCTTGGGATTGGGGTGATAAGTTCTCAAAATGTTATTTAAAAGCCTTTCACCTTTCCCTACTTCTCCAAATGTCCCCCACTGTCTATTCCAACAAACCGACACTCTCCAGTATAGAAATGAAACTCTGGCCTGCTCTGGGCCCCTGGGGAATCTGTGCAGACTTCACTGTTACTGGACCCAGAGAAACTCCTGAGCACACAGCTTCATATGATGAAAATGTTGCAAAAATATTACTTGCTTTGGCTGTCCTTCCTTCATCATTGATGTGCATGATAACTTTTTATTACATCTTTAAAATCTTACATTATAAATTGTGACAATAGGAGACAAAACGTTATTTCTCTTTTTACCACAATACAAAATGTTATTTTCTGATGGTGAACAATGAACCTTTCTGCACAGCCTGCAGCCTTTGGTTCTGCAGAGCAGTTGGCCTACTCATGTGCAGTTTGTCTTTCTGGCTTACCTCATGGCCACAGAGCACCCACAGGGTAAAACTGTGCAGTGCACCTGTCACCAACCTCAACAATCTCGCTTTGAATGCTGCTAACAGGTGGCTCTAAAGCTTAAGTAACTCAGATTGGAGATGTTATCAGAGGCCCAGGAAACTACAAATGGGCTGTGTTCACACTTCATCTTTCCACCTAGATTATAAAGCCAGAGGCAGAGGGAATTTTCGAGATCATCTCACACATGAGCAAACTGAGATACAAGTTGAGTGATTTACAGAGGTTGTACGGCTAAAGCCACACCTGGTTTGGTTAGAGCCTCACCCTTAACTCATCCCAGGCTCTCTAGGTGTTTCTTTGAACTCGCTTCCTAATTTGGCAGATTCTAAGCTCTGAGAGGACAATGGCATTTTCTTACTATTCATCTACCTGGTCTGCCATTAGGAGAAGAGCCCTAATAGATAGCTGACCACCTACTTAGCAATCTTGCATCTCTTGACTCTGCATTTGAGCTCACTGAAGCTCAGACACAATGGTACAGTTATGAGTTCACCAAGAGCTAGTCCAACAGGCCCATAGGGTAAAGGTCAGTGTGGAATCCATTCATCCCAGCTTCAAATCCCAGTGAGCCAGCCTAACTGAAACCAGTTACCATGCAGGTGTTTACCTCAAGGACAAAGCTCCTAGTCCTCCTAATAGGACTGTCATTGTGCAGAACCAGAGGCAGGACTTGGTCCAGGCTGTAACTGGCCTTCAATTGCTAGAGGTCTAATGCAACCAAGGGCATCTCTACTCTATGCTCATGAGAGTCCCACAGAGGAATCAACCCCCACCTGTGGTTCTGGGATTGGTGATTATTAGTGGATAATACTCATTAGGGTCTCTCACTGCTTGTCCAGACATGAGGCCAGTGTGTGCAGCTTCCCCCAGAAAGATGTCAAAATGGATATGTCTTGCCATCAAACTCTTTAGTCCTTTGTATACGTTGCCCTGATCTTTACCAAAACCTAGATGCTGGCCCAAGCTCTTTGCTTATTTTTCCACCCTTTCCTTCAAATGGACCCTGTCCTTGAATTCTACTCAGTGTTTGTCTTGCCTATGACTCCATTAACCCTGGGCAAACACAAATTCCATTTGTAGACGACTTTGTCAACGTGAGCATTGCCCCATGCCAAGCGTCTCTCCCAGGGTAGGTGTTCTCCCCATAGACCATGAGCTGCCTGGCACAGCAAACCCACTTTGTACATCCACATGACTGCCCTTACCCGCCACCAAAGAAAAGACCTGGAGTGGAGATCTGCAAACAAGGGGCAGGCGGTCCCTGAGGCTGACTGCCCTACTGTAGAAGAATGGGCCCGCCAGCCCCCTCCCAGATGCTCACCTCATTCAGCTTCACCCAGTTGAAGGACTTCAGTGGGTGGGAAGGCTGGGGGACACGCTTTTTCCTGAGTGGGACGTCACTGCTGGGGTAGGGGTCCTGAGGGAGGGGCAGGCCCATGCCGAGGCAAGGTGGGGCACCTGGGGGAGTCGGGGGTCCCCCGGGAGGAAGGGGTGGTGGTGGTGGAGGGGGACAACAGGCGAAGGGCAGAGGAGGAGGGGGTGGAGGCAGGTCATTGGTTGTCATTGAGGAAGACAAGGTGAGTGGGCCCCCTGGGGGTGGTGGGGAAGATACAGGGCCTGTCTGTGAGGAAACAGAAAAATCGCAAGGACAAAGCCATTAGCACCGATGCCATTCGGGTCTCCCACCTTGATTCCTCTCCTTACTCCTAGTCTCCTTCTATACTAGACCCCAAATCCTACCCTTACCTTCTACACGCATTTGGCCCCATTTTCTCTCTCTGCATCCAAACATCTAACACACACACACCACCATCCCCACAGACAGACACACAAGTCACACACACAGGCAGTGGACAATCAGAGTCATAGCCATCACGATGCAACAGCAGGATTGATCTATGCAGTTGTGTAGGTTACTGACTGTACAAGGTCTCCAGCTGAGAGGGAAGTGGATCCAATTCCAGCTGCACTCTGCTGTCCAAGGTGTGCTTCCTGGGACAGTGTCACCCAGAGGAAGGGACATTATTTTTCTAACTAACACAAAGGTGCCACCTGTACAGCCTCGAGGGTCTCTTCTATCCTGGCCCAAGGTCTCCATCTCTCTTCTCCCTCATGCTGGGCCTTTCCCACACCTGCTCTGGCCACCCTGTCCTGAAGCCCAGGGTCTTGGCTCAACTATGGAAAGGGGGAGATGTTTGCGTACTGAGAGTTCGCTGAGCTGGGCTACCAGCTCTGCCACTTGTCCCCGAGCCTGGCGCAGCTCCTGGGACTCCCGGGCCAGCTTGTCCTTCATTTTGTTCAGCGTCCGCATCATCTCTTCCTTCTCCAACGTCTTTGTCTCGCATTCCCGCTCCTTCCTCTCCAGACGGCTCACAAGCTCCATATGTTCTGGAATGGGGGTGGGACAGGAGAGGAAACAGGAGAGAATGTGAGCAATGTGGCCCCTTCCCTGGAAGGACATGGAGTTATGGGCTGGGCAGGGGAAGGGCATGTGGAGTGGACAGCGGGCTTAGGCAGAACCCCTCACCTTTCCGGAACTTCTCTGCCTGGTCTCGCCACTGTTTCACTTCGTTCTCGTTGATGAGCCTGGCAGGGCATAGAGGGAAGGGGCAATGTGATTGTTGACCACTGACTCACAGCTTCCCAGGAGACACCATCTCTCTACCCTCCAGGTGGGGACCCTGGTCTCCAATCTGTCCAGCCACATCAAGGGGGCTAGGATTTAGACTTCCCGGGTGTCTCTCCAGGTCCCCTGCCCCGTTCACATTATGTGTCTGTGGAGGCTGTGAGAGAAAAGACCTCTAGATACCTTATAACCTGGCCCCTTTGTGATACAGCTGGAGCTACTGAGGCTCAGAAAACAGGGGTAGATTAATTAATGGTAGAACTAGGACTGAACCTCAGGCTCCCCAAGAGTTGTATCATGACTTGCACCTCCTTGTAAAAATAGGTTTACCTTTAAAAGAGATCAAAATATTGGTCCCTACCACGGTCCAGGTTTCCAAAGACCAACGTGTAAGAGCAAGAGACATCACCCACACCAGCAATACAGACTGAGTGTGTTCAGGGTGACACAGACGACAGCCTTGTTCATGCAAAGCTCTTGAAACTGTTCAAATTTAGCTTTTACCTTGACACCAAGGCCTAACAGAGGTGAAATCCCAAAGCGAGATCCCAAGAATCATTTCCTTTACAAATCTGAGAATGTGGAAGAGTTAGACCCATGACGTTTAGACCCAGGACACAGAGAACAGAGTATGGAGAGGGAGATATTTGGTGAAGACATTTCTTTGAAGAGGGCCACAGCTATTATCCCCAAGATGCTACCTCCTTCATCACCATCCAGGGAAGGGGTTTCTTTGGGCCCTCTCCTAGAGTTCTGATTCATGTTCCCTGAAGTTGGGAGGGAGGCAGGGTAGACTGGGGCCCTACTTGGAGCCAAGCAAAGCCCTGGGAGCAAAAGAAAGAGAACATTGCTGTGCGGGGCCCTGCCAGCACTCCTAGAGTTTGTTGGCACAAGAGATTGCATGAGGGTTGCCCATGGGTCAGATTTAAGCCTCGTGGAGGAACTGGGGTGCAGTTATTACAGTCCCGTGCAAGGGGAGCTGTTTCCACCTGAGCGAAAAGTGGGAACATCTACACCATAAGTCTACAGGCACTGGACTGCCAGGGAACCCGGGGCTGACGGAAGGGCTGGAAGCAGCCAGCCAGCTGGAACAAAAATCTGGCATGGCCAGCGAGCTAGGTTTTGTAGTGACAGGCACCCAGCAAGGAACTCCTGAAGATTCCAGGAACACACTGATGTCTTTAACCATATGCCAAGGTGAGAGAGCAGGGAGCCTGTTTACTAAATTACCTTATCAAGTAAGACCTTTTCCCTTTTTCCTTCCTGTTCCCCAGGCTGCCTCTTCAGAGGGTCAGACGGGTTAATAGAAAGGAGGAGTGGGAGATAGAAGGGGTTACAGGGTAAACAGAACAGAAAAGGCAAATATCACACACAGACATATGTGTACACATATGCACATACACACGCATACATACACACCCATTCCAGTTTCCTGGCCCTAGCTGGTGGAGGAGAAAGATTTAAGGCTAAATCATATCTAGAATGTCATGATTTTTGTCGTCCTAGTTGTAGATTTCAGACTGTGTTGCACTTAAAAGTGATCTTAGGACTTCTGTTACCCAAGAAGGGGTAAAAACTTCATTGGACCTGAGGAGTTTTTAATCCTCTAGCAGTGGAAAAGATTGCCTACTAAATAGTGTAATGAATTAGTAAGAAATAAAACTAAAGTTACCTTTTGATCACTTTCCCAGTTGCACTTGTCCAACATACCAATTAGGATTTTAACTACATCAACATCTGACTATGCAAATGAAAACAGTAGCAAGAATAGCTGGAAAATAATTGTCTACTTGGCTTTGGAATGCAACATAATGAATCGAGAGCCAATTTATCTCCTTTAAGGGCAAGTGGCTCAAACTCATGCTGAAAGTTAAGTAAAAGCTTAAAATTAAAAATTAGTATGTTAATGTAAGGTCTTCTTATTAACTGATGTAAATTTAAATTTGTTTCTCTGTGTTTCTCTATCCGAGGTCAATAAACTATGGTAAACCAGAAGGCTTTAGGCTCTGACAACCTTATCCAGCAACCTCATGATTGAATGGTCAGGTTCTACGTCAGTGGTCAGCAAACTTTCTACAAAGGGCCAGAGTAAATATTTTAGGTTTTACACACCATGCACAGTCTCTGTCACTTATACTTGTGTTTGTTGTTTAAAATGTAAAAATTATTATTAGTTCATGGGCCATACACAAATAAGCTGGAGGACTGGAGTCAGCCCAGGCACAATACTTGGCTGACCCTCATTCTATGTTAATGTGTTTAAATTCCACGTGTCAGGTGGCTATTTAAATTTAAATGAAACAACCTTTAAGGTTCAGTTCCTTGGTCATACTAGCCATGTGTCAAGTACTCCATAGCCACATTGAACAGTAACGAAATGGCACTTTTTTCATTAGCTTAGAGAGTTCTGTTGGACAGTGCCGCCCCAGACTCATCTGGGGATGACTGGGTTGTGAAAGGGAGCTGAGGTTTCGCTGGTGAGACCAGAGAGAGATGAGGAAGGTGGAGGAAGACAGGGCAAAGGCTGGCCACTGCTCACATGTTGACGATGTTCTTGACATTGAAGTTCTCCAAGGGAGCCAGGTCAGGGTCCACACCCCGCTCATCCTGGAGGACAATCTGCTGGAGGATGCGGTCCAGGAGCTGCCACTGCTGGAAGTAGCCACCGTTCCGTTTGTCTGAGGGATGACAGGTATCATATCTTTCCTGAGCCCTGGAGTCCCCTAGGGCCCATCCTAGAGTCACTGCCTGGGCTCTGGCTGGTGAGGCATGCCCTTCTCCACCCATGGTAAGCTCCCAGTCTAGAGGAAGAGGCAATGCCATTGCTGATAATGGCAACTCACTGATTCAGTCATCTCTTGATTATCAGCAACTAGACTTCTACGGATGTGTCAGCCACCTCCCCAATATACTTCTCTACTCCCTGAAATACTTTCTGGCTGCCTTTCTTCCTTGTTTGGACCCTAAGCATACTATGCCCAGGAAATGCAGATTGCTTTTTACATTATCTGTAAAAACCACCTGCTCCAAAATATTACATGCTGAATAATGAAGTCTCCAGGGAAGTTTTTTTAAAAAAATATTTTAGTATTATCTACACTATTACTCTACAGAGAAAGATGAAGGGAAACTGATTACAGGTGTGCACTGAGAGTCAAAATGAGTTAGAGAAGTGCTTAATGGAATTCGAGAAGATTTCTTGTGGAAGTGACCTTGAACTATGAAGGTAAAGGCAGAGTGTGTTGTGTGTGATCTCATAGAGTCTCACTCTCATCCCCTCTAATGATAGTCATCTGGCTGGACATGGACTTCCTTTTTATGTAATAACCAAAAACTCTCTTTCCTTGGTCCTTAATCCCTAGCACTTTATCTCTATTGACCATCATAAAAATCCAACAAGTTCAATCCTGACATCAAAGCAAACCACAATGCCTACAAGGTAGAATACTGAGTCTGCAAAGTCCCATTTTGGGGCAGAGTAGAAGAACCCATTCACATTGCCCATGGAACAGGAAACAGAGGAATCCCTGGGAGCACAAGAAGTCAGGTTTCCCAGAGATGTATATGTCCTCCATGAAGACCTTCTGCAATGAGCTTTGGAGAACTGATAGCTTCTTAATTCAGGTCACTGCATCTATCCTGTCCACCAGTCTACTGACACATGCATCGCAAAGTGGTATCATTTACCGTCTGCCTTTCACCCAGCAAAATCGTGTAAAGCCAGGTCACTAGCTCACAGAAGCAGAACATGTTTTATCTCAACCCTTGACCCCACAGAACCAAAATTCTTTCTCTATGTAAATATCTCGCTGAGCCTCAGGTTCATTCACTATTCAAATGGACATAATGTGTATTCCTTAGGTCTTTCTAAGGTTCAGAGACGATGTGCTAAAGGACCTCACATCATGCCTGGCCCAGAGTTGGCACACAACAAGTCACAGTTGCCATCACTGTCACTATGATTGCTGACACCACCAACATCAACCATTATGGTGGGCCACACGTGTTTTCAAAATATTCTCTTTGTGAAGAGCTTAAGTACCAAGGGGTACCGTTAAAGCTCATTTCAAATTGCATTCTGGAGTGGCTATTAGCAATTATGTATAATTTATTCAATCACTGTGCACACCTGGATCTTAAGAACTTAGCCATCTGCTCCCGTAGATGCTGACATTTGGTATTTGTAGGCAGAAGCAGGGGCAAGAGTGTAAGAGGGGAAGCCAACAAGGACTAGATAAAGGAGTTGATAAAACCTTAAGAAAAAAACAACCATGTTCATTCCACATCTATGCTAATCCCCCAAGCACAAAACTTTTTGGAACTCCCCAACATGACTGATCTCTCCCCCATCATGAGCTGAACGCTGAGCTATTTAATTTTGCAATGATCAAGCTACTGTTTCTGGACTAGGATGTCGGAGTTTCTCAGGGCCAAGTCCCCAGCTCCTTCCCCACATGACAGTGGAAGACCTGGCCCCAAGGAGGGAAGAAAAAGCAGGGGCCTCCGTCATGGGGCCTGGCCTCCCAAGAGCAAGTGCACAGGGAGATATGGTCACACTCCCCAATCCAGGGAGGTCCTAAAGTCTTGTCTCAACCTGCCCCAAGTCAAGGCTCAGGCCAGTCGAGGGAAGCAGCAAATACAGGGTACTTACAAGGCATCTGCAGGCAGTGGTGCAGCACAGAGAGCAGGCAGGGGTAGGCCTCTGTGTACTTCAGCTTCCTGTGGATCAGCTCGAACATCTGGGAAGCACTCTTGGTGTCGATGTGGACCTGGGAGAGAAGAGGGCACAGTGATCAGGGGTAGGCAGCAGAGGAAATCAGCAGGAGAGAGAAGACCCTGCTTCCTTCCACTACGCCCTGTCTCACAGGAGAGGTTTTCTTCCCCTGCCTCTGGCCCAGGCTTAAAAAGAGAGAGACAAAAGGAAGAGGGAGATAGTCAATTATGTAAACTAGAGTTTCTCTGTCTCAGCACTATTGGCATCTTGGGTCAGATAATTCCTCATTGTGGGGGCTAGGGGCTGTCCTGTGCATTGTAGGTTGTGTGTCAGCACCCCAGCCTCTCCTTAGCAGATGCCAGTGGCACCCCCTCACACAAGTCAAAATGTCTTCAGATGTTGCAAATGTCCCCGGGGGAGATGAGAGCAAACTCGCCCCTGCTTGAGAACTACTGATCCAAACTCAGGGAAGGGAGCAGGGGCATAGAAGTTTCAAAGTAGCAGGTGGCAAGTGGCGCAGGTCCACCACCTGGGTTCAAACCCCAGATCTACGCTTTAGTTGTGCGATGACAGGCAAGCTGCTTATCCCCTCTAACCTCTGTTTCTGTATCTATAAATCCAGGGCTTTTGTGAAAATATAATGGGATGCACTCAGTGACTGTAAAGTACCACCCAAAAGTAGCTTTCTATTTGGATAGGGATTTTATAATACAATAAAGCAGAGTTGTGTGCTTTCAGGGTTGCTGAGGCTAAAATGAAAATACAATTTAGTTTACTAAGCATGATCTGGTTAGGGATGGGGAGAGGGGACTCAGGAAGTTGCTGGAAGGCAGGGGAAAGTCAGCCCAGGAAAGGTATTTGAGACTAATCACATGTAATAACTTGCTCCCTTTCCTTTGGGGGTTTCAGTCTCCTCCTAGGCTGATGCCTTCCCAGGGGAGGCTTCCACAGCCAGCATACTGCCAAGGCTCTGGAAGTGGGATGTGATGGTTCATTTTAGGGGTCAACCTGATTGGATCAAGGGATACCCAGATAGCTGGTATGCTCAGAAAGCATTCTTTCTGAGTGTGTCTGTGAGGGTGTTTCTCAAAGAGACTGGCATTTGAGTCAGAGGACTGAGTAAGGAACATCCCACACCAGCTCCACCACAGCACAGGGCCTGGAGAAATGGCTGTGGGGCCACCTAGAACCCTACTACCATACTCTGCCATCGCTCCATCCTGTGGGCTGCTCATCATCCAATTAGCTTAGGGTCTGGAGGAACAAAAAGGCCAATGAAAGGTGAATTTTCTGTCTCCCTCTTCTGGAGCCAGGACACCCTTCTTTTCCTGCCCTTGGACATCAGAACAGTAGGCTCTCCAGCTTTTGGACTCCAGAACTTGCTCCAGTGGCCCCTTAGGTTCTGAGGCCCCTGGCCTTAGACTAGGCCATGCTACTGGCTTCCCTGTTTCTCCATGCAATAACTCCGGCCTGTCATGGGGTTTCTCAGCCTTCATAGTTGTGTGAGCCAATTCCCCTAATAAATGCTCTCTCATCTATCCATCTCTGTATGTATCCTATTGGTTGTGTTTCTATGGAGAACTCTGATCACAGGACCTGGCCATGGGGGTGCCCACCAGGGAACCAGCCCACACCAGCCCTGCCACAGCACAGGGTCTAGAAAAGTGGCTCTGGGGCCACCAGGAACCCTACTGCCCTATTGCAATCGCTCCACCCTGCCGGCTCCTCACCATGTCAAACCTCCTGGCTAGCTCCAGGTCATCCTCATTCCGCACCATCTCGAAGAAGTCTAAATGTCTAGACAGAATGGGGAGGCAGAGAGATAGACGTTACAGCCAGGACACACCCTTGGTTGAGGGTTACAGCCCCTTTGAGCCCCCCACTGGCTAAATCTGAAAGCTTCATTCAAGCAAAGTGAAGGCAAAATGGGAAAGAAGCTGCTGTTTGTAGGACACCCATTGTCTGACCTTTATAAGATCCCATGACCTTCCTTCGGGGAGGCCAATCTAGGGTCCCTTCACCTTAGAATGGGCTTCTATACTTTGGCACTACTGACATTTTGGGCTTGCTTATCCTTGGTTGTGGGAGGCTGATCTGTGAGGATGTTTAGCAGCATCCCCAACCTCTACCTCCTAGATGCCAGCAGGACCCCCCAGTGTGACAACCAAGAATGTAATGTCTGCAGGCATTGCCCAGTGTCTCTCAGTTGAGGACATCAGCCCTATGTCTATTTTCCCCAGTACTTTCATAGGGTCTCCAAGTCAGCCCTCAAAACTGATCTCTCCCTCATTTTCTATCCTCATGCACACATCCACTCATTCCACCTCAAAAGGATCCATTCTCTGTCCCTTAAAACCTAGTGTAATAAAATAGCCTAAATGAATGGAACAGAACCAGTGGGGCCTCACTGGTACCACATGGGAACATAATTGTGCCCTTGGATCAACAAGGGCTTTATAGCAAGCATTTTGGGTGGGACATTTCTTTGTTGAGCAGAAAGGTTCTGTGGGACATTTAGCATTCCTGGCCCCCAACAACCAATACCAGTACTGCCCACCACCAACCAGTTTGAAAACCAAAGAACACCCTCACATATTTCCACATGCCCCCCAGGGGGCAGTACTGCGATGGTTGAGGGCTACTGGGTTCACCTGTCTATAACATCGGAGATGAGACAAGCCGGTCAGCAAAGAGGACAGGCAAGGGCACCCCTGCCCCCCACAGAACTGATTCTGAATCTATGCTGGGTATGGCAGCTGGCCTCCAGAGGGAAGGGCAGCCTTCACAAAGGTCCCAACCATCCCCATCTGAGGCACTGTCCCCGCAGGTTTGCAATGGAGACGGTTGCTTGGACCTTACTTGTCCAGGATGGCATTTTCATGTTGCCGGAGCTTGTCAATCACAGGCTGTATCCCCAGCATCAGGAATTCATACCGTAGATGTAGGCGGAACTCCAGATTATCCTGGGGGTCACGAAGGGAGGGCCAGACTCATTGGCAGATCTCAATTTCCACAACATCCCCAGTGGAGCCCTCGTCACCACCCTAGCCACAGACCCAACACACCTCCCACAGCTAACTCACCTGGAGCTGCTTCAAGTCCCAGAGCTCCAAGAAAGAACAGAGACCTTATTTCTTAGTCTAAAGCAAGCCCAGCTTCTTTTAGGTCTCCTGCCCCACTTCCTTCAAGCCCCTTGCCAGTTTTTGCCTTCAGCATCAAAGAGCAGTGTTGTACAGTGACATGGAGCACAAGCTTTGGAATCAGATAGATCTTGGATCTGGTCTTGTGACCTTGGGAAAGCTTTTAGTTTCCCCATTTGTGAAATGGTCATAACATGACTAATCTACAGGGATGACACTTGTTACAATTCCCTGATGAGGTGTGGTTACCAGCTAATCAGAGCACATGACAGCCATGAAAAGCTGGTACCAACAAAGGTGATGTTAGCACCTGAGGGGAAGATTATTCCCCCAACCGGCCTTCCCTAACCCAGGGCATAAGGACAAATTGTTTAAAAAAAAAAAAAAGTTTTCCTAGCAGAAAAAAAGGGAAAGTAAAGATCATTAAATTGCTCCCTTTGCCCCTTTTGTCCTTCAAGTTAACCTTGACCAGGGCATCTGATTGCCTTAGAATTTGGAATGTTCACCTGCTTTTCAAGTTCTTCTACTGTTGCTTTTTTTTTTTTTTTTTCTTTGAGACAGAGTTTTGCCCTTGCCCTCTAGGCTAGAGTGCAATCATGCAATCTCGGCTCACTGCAACCTCCGCCTCCCAGGTTCAAGTGATTCTCCTGCCTCAGCCTCCCAAGTAGCTGGGATTACAGGTGACCGCCACCACACTCACCTAATTTTTGTATTTTTTTAGTGGAGACGGAGTTTCACCCTGTTGACCAGACTGGACTCAAACTCCTGACCTCAGGTGATCCACCTGCCTAGGCCTCTCAAAGTGCCGGGATTACAGGCATGAGCCACCACGCCCAGCCTGTTGCTATTTTTATACTTCAAGAATCCCATTCTGACCCCAAAAGTAAGGGAGACCAGAAGGCATACCTAACAGAAGGCACTAGAAGAACATGACCAGCCAACCAGAAAACAGTCCAGAAACAGCTCCCTACAAACAAGGTCCCAAACTCGCCCTCCTCCCACCAATGATTCCCCACCGCCCTGAGCCAGCATCAGCCAGCTCAGCTCTGGGTCTGTTCACAATGCATGATGCTACCTATGCAGGCAACTCCCCAGGAGCCCTCCCAGGTTTAATATCAAAAGCAATTATTGGGGAAGCAACACACTCACACACTCTACCCCAGGTCCAGAAAGTCAGGGAACAGCAAGGGCAAGGAGAAGGCACCCCACCTCTCCAGCTCCAGCATTGAGGACTGCATTGATGAAGGACATGATGGCTGTTTTCAGATTCACTTCATCCCGGTACCGGCCCAGACTTCGGTCTAACTCGTTCAGCAGGGTCTAGGTGGAAACGCAGGACACAGCAGGAGAGGGCTGAGTCCCCCCCAAGTGTGGCCTTTTTGCAACTTTACTCCTGTCGCCTCCACTACCTAGAATACCCCATCTGCTCTCTCCATCTAATCAGGTCTGTCCAATTTACTCTGGGCTGCCCCAAACCTCACCTCTGCCTAGAAAATTCCCTTGCCTCTCCTCACCTCAGTGGCAGTGTTGCCTCACTTCCTCTCCACTCAACCTTTGGGGCTTGGTCTACATAGTTGAGCAGTGCTTCAGTGCCGCTTTATCATCGTGCTCCAGCTGTTTACAGCTCATATGTATTCCCTGCCTGGCTCCTTTATGGTATGGACGCTGCTTTTATCCCTTTTCCATCTTCTGGAGTCAGGACCCAGTTTTGGGCAATAAACTACAGGGTTTGTAACATCAGTTCCCATCTCTCTGGACTTACTCTGTGCCAGGCACTGTGCTAAGATACTTCATATTTACTATTCATCTCATTGACACTTTTCTGGGCAGGTCAGGGAAAGAAAAGAGAATAGCATGGCTGAAGCCCCCAGGGATGATCCCAGTGTTCCACATTAGGCATTGGCTCAAGCATAGCACCTAAAATCTCTATCTCAGCAATTGCACTCAATTCAACAATTCTTGACTGAGCCCCTATCATGAGCCAGGTGTTGAGGTTGGAGATGTAGAGCCCCAAAAATAATGCAGGCCAATATTCCAGCTTCCAGGAACCCACTGACTAGTAAGGAGGACAAGTCCATTTCCCACCCAAACTCATAACTCTTAAGGCCCTGCATGTGTTTTTATACAAGCCTTCGAGGTCCCAGTACTCTTCGCCTGTTACCTTCCAGGAGCAGGCATGCAGACCACATTACCTTCCTTTTTCCCCAGTTTCTGCTGCAAAGTGTCTTCAGGCTCTCACTCACGTGTGACATCCTCCGTCCCACCCAGCTGGCATCCCGCCTCCAGCCAGGCCCCTCACCTGGAAGCGGGTTCGCTCCGCTGCGTACACCTGATAGTGCAGCATGGCCTGCAGCACCTTCTTGTGGCCACCAGGCACGAGGCACACAGCACCCAGGATCTCCAGCACAGCCACCTTGGTCTTGCTGTTCTCTGTGCGCAGGCTCTGGGCTATGGTACTAATGGCCTCAGGCTGTGCCAGCACATGTGCCCGCCCCTGGGAGTTGTTCATCAATGCTTTGATGCAGCCGATGAGCGAGGTGTGGATGCGGCTCTCACAGGTGGCATGGTCCATGCTCCGGAGAAAATTTAGCAGACAGGTCAAGCCCTCCAGCTCAATGAAGCGGGTCACAAACCTACAAATCAGAGCCATTAACAAATAAAATGTATTGTATTTGCATATGATTCTGCGTACACTTTGCAAATAGTTACCCACTTACCCGTGCACCACCATGCACCTTGTCCCACCTACAGTAGCTACTTGGCTTATTTGTAGTTTATCTAAAGCACTGAAATCCTATCATCTTCACAAGAGACTTGTGTCTTATTTGCATTTTAAATACTGTGCTTTTGCATATCATTGTCAGTTGCATAGCTAAAATAGTATGAATGTGAAGGGGATGATCATGATAATTATCAGAGCTGTTAAACCTCAACACTCCTCTCCAGTGAGGATGGAGATTAGGAGAATTACAGTCAGATAATAAAGAGGACTTCCAGATAGGAAGGCCATCAGAGTCATCGAGTCATGGGGTTAAACCTAGGGAAGCTACATTTCAAGTGATCCTAAAGAAAATAGCAGAGTTATCTATCTTGAATGTTAGCAAAAAAAAAAAAAAAAAAAATTAAAACCCATTTAGCTCAGGGGTTCTTAATTTGGAGTCTGTTCTGCTGAAGAATCTATGGATAGCATTCACAGATCCAAGGACTTGGGTGGGAAAAGAAAATTACATTTTTATTTTCGGTAACTTCTAATTAAAATTTAGCATTTTCCTCAATGACGAATATCGGCAATAAATGACAGTAGTAGTAAATGACAGTAGCACAATCTGTGACTCTGTCACCCCAAGAAATCACAGCTATTTTCATACCAAATTACAGTTGTACCAGGTATCTCAAAATACCATTTGCACTCCTCAGTACTTCAAAATTATGATGGTTATCAGACTCGCAGCTGGCTCTTGCTATTTAAGGTATAAAGAAGCACAATTCATTGCTATCTCACTTTTATTATTTGTAGCTGTATTTTCATTATTTGTTCATCCTATCTTTGTATCTATTATTTAAAACATCATTCCTGAGAAGCAGTCCATAGGTTTCACCTGGGTGTCGGATGTCCATGGCATGCTCACACACACAGGTACCCTTGATTTAGTAAAATAATTAATGATCTAAGAAAACTATTATAAATAACATTACTTATCCCAAGTGTATTTGTGTTTATGTTATTATACAAATACGCCTAGAAAATATAAGAATGTGCTCTCAGACTAAGTTGTTAACAATAGGTATTTTTTTATTTTTTTCTGTTACATGCTTTTCTGCATGCCATAAACTTTCCACAATGACAACGTGTGACTTTTGTTATCAGAATATTATTAAGGGAAATTACAATAAGTTGGGGTAGGAGACAAACCTGGCAACTTCCCTTCAACCCCTGTATTTCCTGACTACCTCATCCTTTCCTCTCTCCCCTTCCCATTCCAGAACCCCACCACTACCAGAATGACAAGAGACAATTAGGATGTTCCCATTCTTCTTGAGGCTATGTCTAGTCTCCTGGGGAGAGAGCTCAGCTCCGACAACATAGACACCCCCACGCAATGGATGGCTAGCTCTTTGCCAGGGGAAGAGTGGAAGGCAGCTCCCGATTGTTTGCTCATTTCCATGGTGTAAATGCTCCCAGCATAGCCAATTTCAAGCTACAGACTGATGTCATTGAATGCAGAGTTGGGAAGAGATGCATATTTCATAGTGTTTCCATGTGTATACAATGCATGTAAACTCAAAAGTGTACATTATAGTAAATGTAGAAAAATAATTGGGTAATTTGGGCGTGAAGAGTTTCAAGTAGTTATTACCTTTGTTTTGATACAACTTATTGAATCTTAAACTTATATAATTGAAATTTTAATCATAGCTACGTTTAACCACCAGCTTACAAAATTGCTGAAAATTTGACAGTCGGCATTCGCCAGCTGGTACGAGCCAGTTCCAGCACACCACGGGGCAGACCCAAACACAAGGAGACCCACTTTGGGCCCCACACATTGTGGCCTGGGAAGGGAAAGGGGTCCTCCCATGGCTCCAGGACTTCTACCGCTTTTCCCATTCTAGATGGCAAATCCCATCCAGAGACACCACACGCCCCCTAGTGGCTGGAGTACTTCTCTACCCGCGCGTTCCTCCTTTCCTGGATGGGGCACTCACCCTGCCCCCTCATCCTCAGACGGCTCTTTCTTATGTACCTTGTCCATTTGGTCACCCTCCTATTCTATCCCCTTACCAAAAATAAATCAATAAATTTTAGAAAGCACTTGCCCTCGATTCCTCTTTAGAGAGCTCCTCAGGACCTGAGGTTTATCCCACTTTCCCAGGCTTCTCTCCCCTCCTCCCAAGCCCTGGCAGCCTCTCAGGAGAGGAGTAGGGGCTGGGAAGTGAAGTCAGGTGAGGCAGAGTTGGCCAGGAGGACCGGCATGGGAGCAGAGCACTGCACAGGGCTTCAGGAAGGCAAGGAGACCAACTGTGAAGGGACATGGCAGGAAGCAAAAGGGGGAAACTGAGTTACCTCATAGGCTGTGTCCGGAGGGCCGTCTTCAGGTCTTCCACGACTTGGTTCCTCATCTCCGTCTCCTCCTCATCAAACGCGTACAGACTCTGCATCTGAGAGCCAGCAGGTAGAAGGGGGCAGAAGTCACGCTGGGCTGCCTGTCTCCCAACCCCCTGCACTCCAGCCCAGGTGTGACCCAGGGGCCATGCTTGCCTCAGAAAGGGTGAGGCCTCGGGGAATGGTTTACTGAGACCGACTGTTGGCCCCTGGGAAGACCTAGATTCTGGGCTGGGACTTCACTCTCTTCATCTGTGAAATGGGGAGAATTACTGGCCCGGTTTATTTCCCAAGTTTGTGTGATGCCCACATGGATTTTAAAATGTTTAAATGGTTGGGGGACTCTGAGATTGCACAGAGGAGGGGTGGATTACCTTAAAATTTCATGAATAACTGGAAAGCTGAACTCCAGTGAGTGGGCAGTAGGGCGCTGAGGAGCAGGAAAAGGCAGTTTGGTGTGTCGGGGGTGGGGGCTGGGGGGATCCCTCTCTGCCTTAGCCTTTCCAGGTGGGGGCAGGGCAGGAGAGGGGCAGCCACTCACCGCAGCCATGGAGTTGATGCGGTCAATGTAATAGTCAGGCCAGCTGGTCGCCAGCTTGTTGGGGTCCTCCTGCTCCTGAAACAAGAAAAAGGACAGCATGGACCAACAGGCAAGGCAGGCCCGTGGCCTGAGATCCTGAGCTTCATTCAATGTCAGCAGAGGGATTCATTTCACAGCTCTGCCCACGTGGGGTGGGCTGGAGGAAATTACATGCTCTCCCAGGCTTCCATTTCTCCCTTGGTGAAATACAGATGATGAACATTGACTCTCATGGCCAGCCAATGACACGGGCAGAAACCATGCAGGTGTATGTACTCTCAGTGAGCAACATGCACCATTTTTTTAAAATTCTTTTCTCTTGTTCTGTTTGCTCAGCTTGTATTTAATGAAATGTAATTTCCTGGCTGTTAAATCTAATTCAAATTTGTGTTTATTTTTATACATCTTTTTACTTTTTCTGATAATCTCATTCTCATATTTTACAAAAGTATTGGTCTGTGACAGTTGGGAAATTTAAAAACTTAATCTTTCAGGTAGTTCTAGAACACTAATAGAAAACACTTGGCACATAATAGGCACTCACTAAATAGTAACTTTGGAAAAATAGAGAAATTTCCAAGGGGTTGGGTTTTGAAAAGACTCAGGAGACCCCCTTAGGCCTGTGATTTAATTCCTGGCAAACTCCCGAATGAGGGGGATGTGCAGCGGGGAGGCAGAGCCCAGATCTGAGGACCTCTGGCCCAGTGCTCAGCCCTCAAGAGACAGGCTCTACTCTTCCCCAAGTAAGGGCAAGAATGATGGGAGTTAAAGAAATATTAATGTTGACTGAAAATCCAGCCTTCTCCAGCCAAATGGATCTGCTTCTGGGCCTCACACCCGTCCTGCTCATTCCTGTTCCTGTGCCCCAGGTCACTTTGGAGGCTCCTCCCCATCTGCTTTCTCCACTGTCCTGCTTCCAAATCGGCATGAAAACTTAACCTCCTCCAGACCCTCCCTGACAAACCACCTCTCCGCCAGCTGCCAGCGGGCCCTGCAGTTCTCAGCTCCATCCACCCGATGTTTTCTATTTCGTTTCACAAAATATAAATTTTAGACCAGTAGGAAAGCTGCTTTGTTTGGGTTTTTATGACTTCACATGGTTAAATGTTAAATTTAACCATGGTTATACGTGTTAAATTCTCCATGACTGAAGGCCAAACATTCTGTCTTCTGCCTTTGGGAGGGGAATCAGCACCAAAAACAATTGCGTCGGCAAACACGTCCTTTCCTGCACTTGCTGGCTCATCGTTTACCCGTGCCATGTGCACTGAATGGGGACCTACTAGATGCCAATCACCATACTGAGCTCTGCAGGTACGGAGTACGGACTAAAGAGTCATGGTCTCTGCCTTCCATGTACTGCCAGTCCAGTACCAGAGAAAGGGTGGTCAGTGTTGTACGGTAGAGCTGCCCATAGCAGACCTTGGAGGGTGATCCATCCAACACAGAAAGCTGTAGGGGGTGGGGGTGAGTGGTCTAAGAACACGAGGTTATTAAAGAGTATTACAGCTAAGACAGGTGGGGAGGGTGTTATAGACAGAGGAAGTGCCATGTGGGAAGGCGGAAGGGTGTGAAAGTGTGTGGGGAAATTACAGTTTGGTTTGGAAGGCAGTAAGAGATGCCCTTGTATTTTAATAATTTTTTTTTTTTTTTTTGAGACGGAGTTTCGCTCTTGTTGCCCAGGCTGGAGTGCAATGGCATGATCTTAGCTCACCACAATCACTTCCTGCTGGATTCAAGTGATTCTCCTGCCTCCTGCTGGATTCAAGTGATTCTCTCCGCCTCCTAAGTAGCTGGGATTACAGGCATGTGCCACCATGCCTGGTTAGTTCTGTATTTTTTTTTTTTTTTATGGTAGAGATGGGGTTTCTCTATGTTGGTCAGGCTGGCCTCGAATTCCTGACCTCAGATAATCCACCCACCTCAGCCTCCCAAGGTGCTGGGATTACAGGCATGAGCCACCATGCCTGGCCTTTTTTTTTTTTTTTTTTTTTTTCCAGTTGTAGAAGAGACCAACTTAAGGGAACTCCATAGTAAATCAATTTGGAAAATGGAGAATCATGAGATATGATTAATTACTCCTGAAATTTCTTTCCTTCCTTCTTTCCATGATTTGAGCTTTTTAAAGACCTGCTTTTCTCACAATGAGATGCATAAACACAGAATGTTATATTCTGCAGGTGCTTAATAAAGCGTGCATTGAGTATACTAGACAATGGCTTATAGTGTGTGCAGCCCATGCCTCTTGTCACAGGTCCTCAGCCTCTAGCACTATCCTCCCCAGCAGTCCCAGGTTCTAGCAATGGGCAGCCACTCGCCATAACTGACTGGATGGGCTATGGGTGAGTCTTGACTCTCTAGGCCTTCTTGGCCTCATCTGTAAAATAAAGAATGAGACTGCATCAACACTGGGTTGTTTTCCAGGTTCCTGCAACTCTGAAATGGTGTATATTTGAATCCTCCAACATTATAAGGTCAGTCTGGCTCAATGTGGAGCCCTGGGGATGGGATAAATGTCTTCAGCAGGAAGAGTAAGAGAAGAGCTATGAGTGGGCACAGGAGCACGGAGAAGACACGGCTCAGACTCTGCCCAGACCTTCCTGTCTCCTCCCAGAAGGGAGGGAGCCTGAGCCTCAGGCATGGGAATACCCAGGCTCTGGTCCCCAAACACCAAAGCAATGTAGGAGGGCAGAAGAACAAGTTTTAGGCTTGGGACTCGAGTCTGAAAACTGGGAGGGTGGAGGGGAGAGGAGGAAAGTAGGCCATGAAAAGAAAATTCAGGAGTAAAAGAAACAGACTAAAATAGAAAGGGGGAAAGAGAGAGACATAGAGACAGAGGCAAGCTGAAGAAACACAGAGACGGAGACAGCAGAGAGAAGAATGCACAGCCACTGGGGAAGCAGAAGGGAGGACATCAAGTCCAATTAAGCTGGACTGGAGCCCAGCATACCCCTTTCTAGGGAGGGCCACAGCAGGAGGCTAACAGCATCTTTGAATGAGCAAGAGGAGAGGGAGGATATGCTGAGGAGGACAAGGACTGATGTGTGAGCCCTAGCCTGGGACAGGGTGGAGGCTAAAGATCCAAAAGAGGACACCCCTGTCCCCCAAACTGATTTCTTATAGCAAAGCTGCTCCAGGCATGGTCCAGGAGGCCCACCCTCCATGCCTGGGAGCAGGCACGAGAGAGTCCAGACTCTGCTTCTTTGTCTCTCTCCCAGCCAGCCCCAGTCCTGGAATGCAGCAGGTCCTGCTTAAAGGGTGTTTGAAAAAGAGAATCCTATTTCTGTGAGTGTAAGCTCCAGAAGAGCAGAATTTCCTTTTTCTATTTTATTCACTGTTGTTCCTCCAACACCTAGAACAGTGCTGGCACGTAATAAACATCAGGTGAATGGATGGGCAGGCAAGGCAGCAAGAGCCACCCCATGCCATGGACCCTGAGATGTGGCCGGAAGGGTCAGAGACGGCACCTTCTTCTTGCTGCAGTAGATCTGCCATTTCTTCTCAGGGGGCAGTGCAAACATAGCCTCCCGGTTTTTGTCAGTGAGATCCAATTCATCCTGCAAAGACAAGAAAAAATATGTCTGACACTAGGGATGGTTAAGATTAGAATAGTCAGCCCTGCAGGAAATTAGAATTCCCCCAGATCAGGTCCTCAGCCTACTATCTTCCTCCCGAAGAGCATCAAAGATATGATAGGGCATTTGCTTTTCTGTGAGAAATATAGCCCCATCCCCTTGCCTCAACCAGCCCTGTGTGTCTTCCATTGCACTCCCTTTACTTCCTGTCCACCCCCAACCTTGTCTCTGCAAATCCACCCTCCTGCTTCAAGTCACCCTGTTCCCTGCGCGTCTCCTGCATTGCTTTGCTAGCTCCTGATCCTCTCGCCCCACGGTTTCTTGTCTTCCATCCCTTGTGATTCTTAAGCTTGTGGACACCATAATACAAAGCCTAACAAAGAAGGGAGTTGTCTGCAGATCTAGTTCTGCCTCTCTCCAATTCTCGCCCCATCCTTCAGGTCTACCTGCCCTGCAAATCTCTCCCCTAGACATTCTCTGGCTCCCCCAAACTCAGCATGGGCCCCTAGCATGGGCTGGAGAGAGCTGGTGAGGACAAGGGGCTAATCAGAGTAGGATGGGCGAGCCATGCCCAGGGAGGCATTGATCTGCTTCCGAGGGAGGGAGTGCCTGCTGGAGGCAGCCCCTCCCACTGCAGGACCACCAAGAGAAGGCGCCGGGCTCCATCAGGCTAGTCCAAACTTTCCAAGGAGCAAACTGGAACTTTATGAGGTCATATTTGGGGTAATTCCTAGGTATTTTGGGGTGAATTTAAAGGTTTTGCTGTGCTAGGCGGCCCCTGAAAATCTTTTGAAGCTGCTTCTCCTATCATGCATGAGCAATGCCTAATGCTAATCAAGGGCTAATCAAAGGACTAGTTATTGAGCCATGGAGAACATTGTGTGCTTTTTTAAAAATCAAAAGCAAAAATTGCATTAAGCATAAATTAAGCATAACAAAGCATAATAGTACTAACCTTTATATTTTCAAATACAATAAACAGTGAAAACAATATCTAAGGAAGTATAATAGTCTTAAATTTTGATATCTGTAATCTTTTCCCTATACTTTTATTCAAGGGAGAATATTAAGACTTTCTTCTCTCACCTAGATCAGAACTGCCTAATAGAAAGATAACAGGGGCCACATATATTTTCAAATTTTTCTAGTCACGTTAAAAACTTTAAAAGAAATAGGTGAAGTCAATAGTACATTTTATTGAAACCAGTAAATCTAAAATATAATCATTTAAACATATAATCATGTAGAAAATTAATAATGAGATATTTTACATTCCTTTTTTCACACTAAGTCTTCAAAATCTGGTGTGCATTTTACAGTTACAGTTCATCTCAATTCAGATGAGCCAGTAGCCCCATCTGGCCAAGGACTGCCATTCAGACAGCACAGACAAGGGATATTTGAAATAATACCCATTAGTTCACCTGCCTCTGGAACTCAAGACTCCTGCAGATTTAATCCCATACAAAAGTTCTTCCCTAGAACTGCTCTCTAGGTATCCCAGGAAGTTCTTTGTCAAAATTCCCAGAATGCTGTTTGAAGTTTCTTTTCCACAATCAAAATCAGAAATAAAAGAAAAAGGAGAGTTATATGCACCTTACATTTCCCAACACAAACTCTGCACCCCTACAACCTCTGTGCCTTTGCTTACACAGTGAGTCCTGCCTGGACAGGCCTCCATACCCACTCACACTAAGGACCTGGTCTAATTCCTAGGGCACAGTGTCAGCCTCCTCCCGCAAGCCTTCAGTAGACCTTCCCAGGTAAGAAGAATCTCTCCCTTCCTAAACTACAGAGCAGTTCCACATGAGCTTGTATTCAGGTTATTGATGTACTTGTCTTTTCCAGCCAGTGGTCTCTATCTCTAAATCAATGGTAGTTTTGCTCAGCCCAGGCAGCATATAACTGCTGACTGCTTGCTTCTTATTAAACCTCACTTCCCTGGTTTCTTTAGCAACTACGCTCCTGAGCAGTCTCTCCTGTTTCACCCTATGTTCTGCGTGGGCTTCCTTGATGACTTCTCCTCTTCTATCCTACCTTTAAATGAAGTCCCTCAGGGCACCGTCCTCCCTCACCTGTTCCCCAGGACTCAGCTATTATCTCAGACTCTCTCAAACTCGTACCCCTAGGCCAACAGTTTCCTGAACTCCAGCCCCTGGGGCCCAACTGTCTCCAGTACGTCTCCACTCTGATGTACTTACATAGAGTTACTATGTCCCAGGCACTGTTCTAAGTGTGTAATGTTTATTCATTTGTTTATAACTTAGAACAACTCGTTTTACAGATAAGGAAACTGATGTACAGAAAGAATGTGTGAATTGAATTCATCATCCCAGCCCCCTAAACTTGAATCTCCTCCAGCATATCCTATCCTGTCCAGGGTCCCAACATCCATCCAACACTTCATGTCAGAAACCGGGGGGTTCTTTGATTCCTACTCACTCTTTGATCCTACCAAGTCCTATTATCTTTCCTCCTAAATAGCTCTTGAATCTGTCCACTTCTCTCCATCCTCACTGCTAATACTTTAGTCTAAGGCACCCTTCTCTCTAACCTGTAGGATTAGGAGGCAAAAGCCTCCAAATGGTCAACCCAGAACCCTTCTTTAGCAGAGCACCTTGCATGGTCTTTTAGAAAGGTGATCAGATCACCTCAAATCCCTGCTTAAAATCTTCCATGACTTTCCACTGCCCTTAGGGTTTAATCCAAAAACTTTAGTTCTTCTGGTCTTCATTGCGTACCTCAAAAGGACCCAGCTTCTGACTTGACGCTCACATATACCATTTCTTCTGAAGTCATTGTCCTGAACCTCATTCACTTATCATCTCGGTGAAAATGTCACTGCTTACAGGGGCCATTGTGACTTCCCCCAGTCTAGAACACAGCTTCCTGCTAGGCACTCCCATGCCCCCACCCCCCGAATGCTCCCTGTCCTAGCACTCATCACACTTGTCTCTGCTCAAGATCAGTCTTCCCTACTAGGTTTTCACATTCTTGGAGGTAGGGGAGGTCTCTGGTGGCTCATCACTACATCCCTAGGACCCCCATACAGCCCAGCACCCAGCAGTCTCTCCAAGAAATATTGTTCTCTTGTTTGAGAGATACCTGATGCTATTCTTCTTGCAGGCAAGACTTGTCTGACTCACCCTTGTTTTTGCTAAAGTGCCATGCAAGGGTCCCTGTCCTGAAGATGCCCAGTAAATATCTGTTGAATAAAAGAGCCAAAGAAAGGAACACAGCCCATCACATCCTTCTTTCAAAACTCACTCTACTCAAGAAAACATCCCTGACTAACACAGATCAGGCTCCAGATATTATACTACACTAGCAAACACTTTGTCCGCCACCACTTGCCCCATCCAGAGGAAAGCTAAAAATCGGGAAACAGTGAGTTTTCCTAAACCTGATGTGACAAGGAAGCTGGACAACTGTTTCATATAACCTGCATAATCTCATGTTACAGGGACCCTGTCATTGAAACAGCTGGATTGGTTTAACCAGGTATATTTATTAGCAAATACAAGTATAAAACTACATTCCAACCACATGGCATTCTTTCTTTTTTTTCTTTTTTTTTTTTTTTTTTTTTTGAGACGGAGTCTCGCTCTGCGCGCCCAGGCTGGAGTGCAGTGGCCAGATCTCAGCTCACTGCAAGCTCCGCCTCCCAGGTTCACGCCATTCTCCTGCCTCAGCCTCCCGAGCAGCTGGGACTACAGGCGCCCGCCACCTCGCCCGGCCTGTTTTTTTTTTTTTTTTTTTGTATTTTTTAGTAGAGACAGGGTTTCACCAGGTTAGCCAGGATGGTCTCGATCTCCTGACCTCATGATCCGCCAGCCTCGGCCTCCCAAAGTGCTGGGATTACAGGCTTGGGCCACCGCGCCCGGCCGGCATTCTTTCTTTACTGGCTTACTAATGGCCCATCACAGAATGAGTGACCAAGAGCTAATGGTAGATGAACTTGTACTTATGGCTCTTTTTTTTTTTTTTTTTTTTTTTTTTTTTTTT